>NC_142178.1:638750-958125 GCF_026936395.1 Plectropomus leopardus
TCCTAGAGGAAACACTGCTATACATCACAAATACCATACAAATGAGTCAAAGAGAGTGCAGTTAGATGGAGTAAAAATGGCAGGCTGAGTTGTCCCCCCTGAAAGGTTCATTGCAGATATAAATCTCAAAAGCCTATGGCAGAAATTCTGTCAATTGATTGGTGACCAAATCAATTGTTGTAAAATCTCCTGCAACAAACCTGTGGGTCCCTTCACAGTCTTTGGGGATGAGTGCTTTAGACAACATGATCTTTCAGTAACTCACTTTCAAATTCCCTGTTTAAATATATGCCTTATAACAATTTGCTAGCAAATCATAATAGATAAATAGGTAACAAGCTTGCATGATCAGACTTCACACTTGGCAGTTTTGATTCTCTAACATCATATAATGTATGAAATGTTAGCTGACAATTTACACCCGTTAGCTGCAGTACTGAAATGACAAATGATACTATAATAATGATCGCACTGAGATGGAAAATGGATTTAGCTAGCTACAAAAGTTAGCCCTTCAGTAAATAAGCAAAGAAACTTAGCTTGTCAATTTATCAACCTCACATTGGTAACATAATTATTCAGGAATTGCTGATGGTTCAAACTTAACGATCACTGAAGTGAGTTAAATTGCCTTTCTAGCCAGCATGTAACAAATAGTCAATGTACAATCCATGTTTGTCATGTTTCATTTATTTATTTATTTATCTCTCTATCCCCTAGGAAAGAATGCATTGCCAGACTCCTTGGTGTGTTGAGAGCTACACTATTTAGGTGGATGGCTGAAAAAATCGATATCTATCGATATCTGCCACATACAGTGGCTGCAGTGATGATAAATTAGATTCACCGATCACAGGAATCAAGAGCACAATGCCAGATGTTGGGTGCAGAGTAGTCCAAGGTGGTCTACGTGCACAGGGACACAGAGTGCAACGGGACCCAGGGCATGCATCGTGTGGACAGTGTTGGTGTGCTCTCCAGTATGACCCGCCTGGAATGTGTGATGAGGAAGACATAACTGTTCCTTACCCAAAGTACATGGTGCACATAATGGGATATTAGTGATTTACCTAAATTTATGTTGTCCAGTACCTGACCATTCAAAGAAAAGAGAACGCACTCAGACAGAATCAATAGCCTTGTTGTCAAAAGCGAGCATGTCCACATGCAACATGCACAGGCAGCGCCACTTGAGAAGGTGGCTGGATGGAACAGGACTCATACGCAAGAAACACCGAAGTATAGCATCGGGTAATAATGCTGCCGGTGACCATGTAATATAAGGTGTGCAAGTGTGCTTATAGGGTGGGTGGGTGGATTGGTCCCACAAACAACTTCACATATCACATTAACGGCGTCCCAGAGTGTAAACAGCTGACTCAGAAGGATACCTAAAACATCATAAGTAGATGTGGAAGGTCATCAACAGAGTGGCACCATGTGACGAGTTGGGATAAGAATTTGTTGGATCAGCCTGTGAGACAGATATGGATTCCTGTATACCTCTCTAAGGGTAACACGTTATTTGAAAAGTCCACCTACAGATAGTTTACAGAGTGATTAAAGCCTTTTAACAGCTTAGTGGCAATTCAATTGATTCTGTTATTGGTTAAAGGATACTTAGCTGATTTTCAACCAGCTGAAACAATTTTGCGTAGTATGTATACATGAACTGTGGTGGCCTCCCTCCATCTGACCAGTGCCTAGATCTCCCCCCACCCTCCCTGGCGAAACACCACCACCTTAATTTTGACAGCATTTGACTGGTTCTCAGGGCTGTTGCTGGAACGACAGGCTGTACCTCTGCATTTTCATATTGGCTGCCACCACAGATACCAAGAATATACAGCTAGTCAAGAGAAACACCTGCCCCTCTTTATCTCTCGAATATGGACCAAAATCCGATCAAACAGTAAAATTACATTATGCATTATTATGCAATACTGATCAAATACAAACCAAGATTTTATTACTGCTCTGCCTGTTTTCTCACCTAAAATGTTTTCAGGAATGTAGTTTAATTCCCTGTTTTGCTGTTATGGGAAGAGTTTGGGCAAAAAAATGGAGAAAAAACAATAAAACGAAACAGCGCTGATCAACCAAAATTCTGTCACTGAGTTGCATATTTCTTGCTTTAGATCTTTTCAGAAACATGTTAGTTTACTGTTTAAATGTAACATGAGATCCCGACAGCTGCCATTTAGTCAAACATATTAGGTCACATTACATCACCCACCAGCGTCATTGGTCTGCTGCATTCTGGTAGCTGTAGGTTCTCTTTGAGCAAAAGCCAGTGCCACAGTCCTTTTTCTCTGTTTTCTCTGGCCATGTAGCACCAATTTCAAAAGTACTTCCATCTTTGTACTGTAGAGACAGACTAGTATAATGTGAGAACTCTCTTTATATCAGTGAAATACCTCTTTAACAGATTATCTTTACAGTAAACATGACAATTCACAAAAATACTTATTCTTAGAATAATTTAGTTACATTAAATAGTCCAAGTGCAACTAAATCATTCTATAGATAAACATCTAAAGCCATGCCAAACAGCTTAATTATTGAGTCTGAACTTGTAAGTTAAAATGTTACAAAAACTCGATCATCTATCTGTGACTATCCAAATTAAGTGTTACCTTACTCAGGCTCACCCACCTGCTCTTTTTCTTCCCCTTTCCTCTGCAATCCCTCCTCACCTATTCCCCTGTGTCCCTTCTTAACCTCCCCCCCTTCTACTCTTCTGCCCTCTCCCTTTTCTCCTCCCTTTCTCTCTGCCTGGCACACACATGCACACACTGCACCGACCTCCTCCTTTCCTGCTCTTTCTTCTCCCCTGTCTTGCCCAGCATCTGTCTAATTCAGTGGTTGGGCCTGTGGTTAGCAGCAGTATGTCTTATGATCACCCTCTGAGTACATAGTGACCTTGGACATTATTCACACACAGTTGATGGAGCTGTCCACACCAGGGAGCTCTGCAACTGCTGTAGGCCATTGCAAGTGTGTGCCTGTGTGTGTGTGTGTGTGTGTGTGCGTGCGTGCATGCGTGTGCGTGTAGGTGTATTTGTGCCTGTGTATGGGGGGTATGTGGTGAACGTATATGTGTGACACAACGAGTGACTATGTAGCTTACCACAGGGGATTTATGTGTGTGAAATGCTTTTCACGTAGCCATACACGTGTGTGTTTGTCAGAGTGTGTTTGTGTTTGTGTGTGTGTGTGCGTGTGTGTGTGTGTGTGTGTGTGTGTCCTGCCAGGTTATGCCCTGAATCCCTCTGGGACAGTGTAGATGGAAGTCATTGAGTATGCGTTCTTTGCAAGAGTAAACATTCCATGCTTTGCTGCCATGCATTAGTGTTCTGAGCATGCAGGCTTGTTACACCTTCATCTTGGTGTTTATGTTCAGCATGGAGCTATCCCGGTCCCTCTTTGCAATGTGGGCACAGCTGACTTTTGTGCGGAGTCCGGATTTCACGTCCTGTGTGGTTGTGTGCAGGGTTCTTTTTGTACACCTTACCTTTTTTTCTTTTTTTTGCCTAAACCTAACTGTACGTGACTAATCCTAACCATGGTGACAGTCCATGGTAGTTGCCTTGTGCTGTTGTGTAAACAAAAGGACCTTGCATCCCACCATGTACATTTGTTGACATCACAGTAACAACATCACGGTACCGGCATACCAGAGCATAAATAGCCGGTGCATAAGGACACCTAAAACGTCATAAGTAGACACGGAAGGTTACTGACAGAGTGTCACCATGTGACAAGTTGGAATGTGAAGGTGTTGGTGTTGTTCATCCCATTTATACAATACTCGTAATGTGTGGTGGTGTTAACATTGCTATCTTGAGGCTTTGTCAGTGGAATGTAAAACATTTTTCTTTGTTAAAAATGTGATTGAAATGTAAAGACTAAACAGAGAAATTACTTTTTAAGTGAATGTTTCAATGTGCTTCAGTGCAATGTAAATAAAGGAAATGATTTCTTTTGTGTCACAATAGGTAATGCATGCAAAGACAGGAAAGGCTCTGTTTTGAAGACACTGTCCCTGAAGATTTGCATTTGCATATGGTGTATGAGTGAGGACAGGGGGCTACAGAACAAGATCTAACAGAAACATTTGGTAAAATCTGAGACCCAAAGCTCTGAGCGTCTCATTGTCAGTGTGCAAGACCAAAGAGGAAATAAGGTAAGAAAATGGAAAACAAACTTTCTCTTAGATGACTTCGATGTAATCACTACATCTGTGTTTCTGATAACACTTAATTGCACATTAATAGTCTCCTTGCTTTCACTTTATGGTCCACAATTAACAAGGTAAAATCCTTCTGGACTTAAGCAGTGTGTAATGTACACAATAGTTTTCACTCTGAAATCCTGCACAGACTACTCTCAGTGTTTTACATCTTTCTAACTTTTTTTTGTTTTTATGTCTGGAATCCCACACAGATGTTTTTAATCATGCAGACCAAGACTCTGTGGACAGTAGTTTACCCTTTGCTGTCTGCTGGCTATGACAGAGTATGTGTCTCATTAGAAAGAAATTGTGTAAAGTTGTGTCAAATGATCAGTGATTTAGCCACTCGTTTAGAAGTGTAGAACAAGAAGCCAGCAAAGCCTGAACCAAGTTGACCCCTGAGGGGAAAAGAAACAAGAGAAATGTAAGTTTTGCTTTCTGCCTTTTTGAGCTGCGAGAACAAATAAGTCACAAGGCTGCTCTTGATTGGTCAGAATGTATCTCCAGGACAACCAGGTAGAAGAGTGAAATCACACAGTCTGCCGTGGTTGCCTTTGCAAAGCATCTTGGGAGCTGATAGGCAGAAAGATAGGAAGGGAATGGAAAGGCAGAGACAGGGCCCTCGCAGAGGCTTTGATGAGGTACAAGTAAAGGCATTTTCTTTGTCTTTCTTTGCCTTTCTGCCTCCTAAATGGTTCCCTGGGTCGGCTAAGGAGTGTCAGAACTGAAAGTAGACCAAAGAAAGACCCCACTTCTCCACTTCCTGAAGCATTTAATCACCTGTGGCCCAGTGCTGTTATAGCAATAATAGAAACAGATGCATGTCATATTACAATAATGGTAGGTGTGAAATTAGTAATTGCTCTCTATGATGATGTTGAGAGAGATGATAACAGTCTCATGCATATGTTGAAAGGGAGTTGTCCAAAGGCAAGATCACAGCATCGGCGCAACCAGGACCAGACCACGATCAGGGCGAGTGGGGGGCATAGAATCAGTACAGCCACAGCACGAGCACAACCAAAGGCAGGATCACAGCATCAGCACAGCTATCACCACGGTCAGGCACAGTCAAGGTTACGGCCAGGATCCAGGGAAACTAGGAAACAAGGGAGCAGGAACGCTCCCGAGAGGCAACAGGATTAGTGTAGTGCAGTTCAACAGACCCAGGCTCTGTAATCGCGAGCCCCAGGTAGTGACAGTCCCACATGGCTATCACAGAGCTAAGCTAAGCTTGCACATGGCAATGCAGTTAACAGACATGCATGATTTCTGATGGCGGCATTGAGAGAAGGAAAGGAGCTCAGCGTATCAGGGGAAGTCCCCCGGCAGGTTAAACCTATGTCAGCCTAACTATGGGCTGGTCCAGGCAGCCTGAGCCAGCCCTAATTATAAGCTTTATCAAAGAGGAAGGTCAACTAAGTCTACCCTTAAAAGTTGAAACGGTGTCTGCCTCCCTGACCGAAAATGGAAGATGGTTCCATAGGAGAGGAGCATGGTAGCTGAAGGCTCTGGTTCCTAACCTACTTTTGGAAATTTTGGGAACCACAAGTAACCCTGCGTTTTCAGAGCGCAGTGATCTTGAGGGTTGGTAAGGAACTATGAGCTGTGACAGATAAGACGGAGCCTGACCATTTAGAGCTTTGTAAGTAAGGAGGAGGATTTTAAATTCAATCCTGGATTTCACAGTTTTTTCAAAAGGAGCTTCTGAGGTGTTTTGGGCCAAGAACAATAACTTCAGTTTTGTCTGAATTCAACATCAGGAAATTACGGCTCATCCAGGCTTTTACATCCTTAAGACATGTTTGAAGTCTAGATAGCTGATCAGTTTCATCTGGTTTCATAGATAGATATAATTGCATATCATCAGCATAACAATGGAAATTTAAGGAATGTTTTCTAATTATGTTGCCTAGAGGAAGCATATATAAAGTGAAAAGGATTGGTCCAAGCACTGAACCTTGTGGCACTCCAAAGCAGACCTTTGTATGTGCGGAGGGTTGATCATTGATGTGAACAAATTGGGAACGATCTGATAAGTATGACTTAAACCAGGCTAGTGACGTTCCTTTAAGGCCAATTGAGGTTTCAAGTCTGTGCAGTAAGATTTGATGGTCAATGGTGTCAAATGCAGCACTGAGATCTAATAGGATTAAAACAGAGACCAGACCTGTGTCAGAAGCGATAAATAAGTCGTTATTAATTTTTACTAGTGCCGTCTCTGTGCTATGATGAACTCTAAAGCCTGACTGGAAGTCCTCGAATAAACTGTTGTCTTGGAAAAAGTCACAGAGCTGATGAGCAACCACTATGTGAAATCAAACCCGACTTTGGTTCAATTTGATTATGATTCAGAGGGCTACCGTTCAATGATTAAATGATTACTGATGCATCATAATGCATCAAAACTTTTGATTGCTATAATTTTTTTTTTCTCACAGTGTGACTGCTTGCCACTAGTAAAACATGACATACTGTATTTGTTATTAAATCCATAATTAAACAGATAAATTTAATTGTATAGAGAGTGGCTCTTGTCAGGGTCCCTTTAAAATTTAACTTAAGAGAAGCCAAACTGCTTCCATACTGTAAATGTAAACCAGGGGGTGCCAGTGAAATTGTATCCACTGGCTGCTCATGCTAACCCATTGTGGGATATTCATGGCAGCATAGTGTCCACTGTTTGCATACTGATACATTTAACCAGAAATAGAAGGTAGAAGGTAGATGTATTAGTTAGTGCTAAGCTTAGCCCTGCGGCTGCTCTGAGTGGTTGCCCCTATGTCGCGATACTTCCACACAAGATTTACCAGATAAAGGCACCTGAACACTCTTTAAATCTGACCTGGGTTACATCCTTCCCCCCAAACCCATGTACGTCCCTTCACATGTTAAGCGATCACCCACATCTCTTAAAAATTACACTACAGTTTAACTCATTTTGACTGATACCTTCTAGGATTAACATTGTTTGAGTTAAAATGTAATAACCATTAATTTAACCATCCTCCAACGCATGTGTAATAATCACTCCAGAAAGTACTGCAATGAAAGAAACATTTATTTTTCTTTAAATAAGGGCTTCACATAAAATTTGAATGCCAGAGCACTCAAAAGACTCTAAAATGAAACACTGCTCAAAACATGAGGTAGCCTGTAACTGTTGTTGCCCTAAATCAATGGTTCTCAACCTTTTTGAGTGGTGACCCAAGGAAAAACAGGCTGGTCATTCAGGGCCCCTGTCCCCCAGCACTGAGACTTCTGACTCTCAGTTTTTAAGTGCAAAACATGAAGAGGTTTTTGTGCGTATTCAATCAGAATTCAGTCACAATTGTACAAATCAACTCAGTAAAAAGGATTTTAATGCAAATAATATATATGTTAAAGACATTTTTTTCCCTCAACATCCATTTGGAGACCCTGGAAAGAATTATGTTTTTATATCAGAATTGACTTTTAATGTCAGGATTGTGACTTTTTTTAAATCTTAGAATTGTGACTTTTTTATTCATAGAATTTTGACTTCATCTCAGAATTATGACTTTTTTAATCTCATGAATTTTATCTCAAACTTGTGACAAGATTGTAAAAAAAATTTAACCTTTTTTAAGCAACTTCATATTCCTAGAATTGTTACTTTATCTCAGAATTGTGATTCTTTTTTGTCCCAGAATAATGATTTTTTTATCTCAAAACTGTGACTTAGAGACCCCTGAAACTTATCTTGGGACCCTCTGGGGGGCCCAACCCACAGGTTGAGAACCACTGCCCTATACAATGCAGCCATCTGGCACAACATAGAAAAATGAGTCAATACCATAAGACATTTGAACATCAAAAGGCTTAAAGTATCTCAAGTCATCAGGTCTAACAACTAAAAAATTGTGCATGTTGTCAACAACATGAAAAGCATGAAAATGTTCTACAAATGTAGTCTTCATCTCTGAGACCAAAAAATAAACTTCACTTCTCAGAAAAATGCAAACAATCTTATTGAACACTGGCATTTCATCAATGAAATCTGTGCAAACAACAAGACCAGTGTGATATTCAGTGCCATTATGTTTAACCCAAGTTGTAACACTTATTTCACTTGACACATCAATTTGAAAATGCTCTGAAATCAAATCACCATTTTCAACATCAGTCAGTATTTTGGATTTGACAGGCCCAGACTCAATACCTTTGGCAGACAATGATTCCCAGTGATAGGCAATAGCTATCTGGTGTTTTTTTGCAAGCGACTTGGTTAAGTTCTTTATGCTTGACTTACAAAATGTATGCTTGGCTTCGTACCTCATACTCCAAACATGTACTAAGGGCCCAATCTGACATATGCATTCAGGATAATGGATCATGAAATGATGTTTTGGGATTAAATTATTTTGAGGATACAAGTCTGTAAATAGCCTGTGATGCTCTTCAATAAGATGTTTCAAAAATACAGTCATGCCCTCGGTAATACTTGGAGCAAAAACAATGTTAATGATGTGCAACAAAAGCAACAACAAATGCCTGTGTCTGTCACCTTCAGGAACAACATCACCAAAGATCAGGGGGAGATTCCGAACGAGGCATAACGTTTGACTAGCATTAAGCCAAATGCCACTACCAGTACATGTCATGTTTACACGTGTTGGACGATTCTTTTTATCCATGAAGCCATAGTTGAATGCATATACACGCTGGAGTATGTTTTCACGAGAAATGAAGTTTTGATTCATATATTCAAAAAGTAACTTAATTTCGTACTGTGCCACACCTTCTAAGACATCATGCATTATGTCAAAAACAAAGTTATCTGATACACTGAAATATGACAAAGAATTGAGTATACTATCACGTTTGATCCCAAAACAAGAATTTTCCCTTGGATTTTCAGAAAGATACCTGTAATGCTCCTTATTGGTTAATGCAGTGTGTAATAACACCAGTGGATCATTTCTGCTGAACACTGTTTGAGCTGAAGCTTTGTCAATGAGACACATCCTACAGTAGTAGTTTGCAGTAAAAGACTCCACATACCCAAGAATCGAATTTAGACCTAAATTGCCACATGTTACTTGGGCAATGGTGCCATAGAGAGGTTGTTCAGTAAATGACACTTTTGTTCTAGAACCTTTACATCGTCAACAAAAGGAGTGAGTATTTTGTCAATGCCATACTTTTTTGAATCATGGGAATGAAATAAAGAAATTAGATGTATATTCATGAGGGATGAATTTAAACGTGGTAGTAAATTGCGGAGTGTAAAATATAAACATCCTAGCTTATGAATGCCTTGTTTCGACCCTAGTGGATTTGATGTTTCAAAGTCATCATAATAAACTTGAATTTGCAAAGCATTTTTTGATTTGGAAAATAATGGGTGATGTTGGTAATATTTTCCATCAGAAAAATCCTTATACAAGTCACCATGAGCAGCAGGGTTATTAATATGACAACATACTTCTCCATTCTTGAAAATGAACTCTAATGTTTTGAACAAAGGTATATAAATGAAAGTGTCATTCACTGGCACCTGTTCATATAATCCAGTTACTTTGTTCCTCTTTGAATCATATCTGACTCCTAAATGAATTTCTACTGGTTCAACAAGATCCCATTTCTCACTAAAATACTTGGTCCATTTCGAGTTGGTGTTTAAGTCACTAAATGGATTAAAAGTATTGCTGAAGACTTCTTCCACCGCATTTCTACTAGGATTATCAGCAGGCACTGCATTCAACACCTGCTCTTTAAGACTTTCATGAACTTCATTGACATACTCCTCCATGCTTTCAACAACAGATAACACAACATTGTTTGCGACATCACTGCCCTGCAACTTCACAACAATTGAAGCACACATATCTTTTGCCTGATCTTTTGACATGTGAGATGTTGAGGGCTGATTCATCATGTCTAGGGCCATGTCATTTAAATTTTCTCGTGAGCTCTGTTCACCCATGTTTGACTGATGTAGTGTCTGGATATTATCATCATCGCTTGTGCCCATGTTAACAGCAGTATGACAATTATCTAAATGCTTTCTAAAACCTGCATAACTTTTAAACTGCAGTGAACATCCTTCTTGAACACAAACAACAACATTTTTTTTGCCAGGATATAACCCATGAAAAAACTTAAGGTGCTGAATTAGTGCACTAGGTGCATCATGCAAGGATTGGCAAACGTGGCACTTGTACATTGTTTGAGAACTTGGCTCTTGGATCACAATGATGAATGTGGCTCTTTGCTGTTAGGCCTTCTTTTGCTGTGGTAACACATTTCTGACTTAAACCAAATTTTTTTTCTCACCAAAGTCATAAAAAAGGAAAAAAAAAGTGACCAATTAGGTACATTATGCAATGAACTACAATTGCTGCACATTGTAGAACCTGGCCCTTAGCCCCTATTCATGAACTTGGCTCTCAGTTCCTTCACCTTTGGACTTTCTTTTGTGGTGTCAACATCGATACCGTAGACTGTTGTCTGGAGGAATGTGAACATGTTGTGGAGAGCACTGTCATAGGTTACACTAAAAACAAAGTGCAGTTTAAAGAGTTCATCAACCGCTGCCAATGATGTGGTACCCTGGCAGGGGATGAGCTTCTTGTCCATTACAGTGTAGTAAGTGCTGATGACCTGCTTGCTGGTCCCAGAGGCAAGAAGGTATGGCTGGCGATGACCGTCTTGGTTCTCCAGGTGTTCTTCTAGGCTCTTGCATGACTACGGGACAAATGATATATCAAATTACATTGTAATCTGGGGTTTGAACAATGGTTCCCTCTGACATATTGTGGCCCAGTATATACCTTGTGAAACACAACAAGATGGCCCATAGCCTGAGCTGCACTGATCTTCTGTGTTTTCTTTTTTGTAGGCTGAGGTCGCAGGATATGCAGGAGCAATAGGAAAGATGCCATATCACTGTCCCATTCTGAAGAAAAGAAAGAAAAAAAAGAACAACAAAAAAGAATAAAAATGTGTATAGTCACATGCTTCTTCAGTTGTGTAGTGTTAAGCCAAATTTTCAGTATTATGTGTAACCGATGCAGTGGAAAAAAACTGTTTTGGTCACTGACTGAATACCTGGGCGATCTTCAGAGGTTTCATCATGCTGATTCCTGGCAGACTTCAGCAAACTCTGGAGAACTGGGGTAGTCACAAGGCTCTCAGCTTCTCTGATCACCTTTCATTTAAATGCTGTATGCCACTTTTCAAGCAGTTTGGCAGCTGTTTCTGGTCCAAAGAGGAGGTTAAAATCTTGAGGTATCTGCAGTAACAGAGAAATGAAAGAGAAATATTGGTTCAATTTATATTTCTGACCATCAAATCGTAAGATAATGCTATGAACTGTGGTCACGGAAACAAATAACAATACTTGCCAGCCCCTTTGTGTCCAGCAGCCGTGGGAACACAGAGAGTACTGTGTGTGATTCCTCAGAGTTGTGGATGAGACGCTGTCTATATTCAAAGGTCTCCTTCATTTTCTGCGGGATGATTTCTCTGTCACTGGTGTGGTTCATCAAGGATATAACCTCTTTACAGCGCTCTTCATCCAACTGACCACCAATCTCAGGCTGGTTCCTCTCCTGTCTAGGTCCACCTCCCTCTGCTGTCTGTGTTTTCGGCTCCTTGAATCCAAGTTTTGTCTTTCGCTGAGTTGTCTTGAGCCGCCATACCAGAAATCCAGAACCACTTTGGCTGTCGTAAAAGTGTTCCTTAAGAAGGACAGAGACATAACCACATTCAGCCTAATGAGTGAATAGCAGGAAATGAGCAGAAACCCCTTGATCATAGTACACAGTTATGTCCATAATTATTTGAACATTTTTTAAAATCATTTTGCCACTGTACACAGCCACAATGAATTTAAAATGAAACAATCAAGAAGTGGCTTAAGTGTTGACTTTCCATTTCAATTTAAAAGGTTTCACAAAAATATAGTATTTGCCATTTTATGCAGAGTATCTCAATTTTCAGGGGCACAAAGGTACTTTGATAACCAACGTCATTATAAATTTAACAGAGGTTTTTAACACTTGGATGAAAATTATTTGCAACCAATGACTGCCTGAAGTCTACAATTCAAAGCGGTATTAAAGCAGAGACCAATGTATTTGAAAGGGAATTTGTATTTTCTTTGAACTACTCAGGAACCGGACAACAGAAATCAACATAAAACCAACCATTACATTCAAATGTATTGGTCTCTAATTTATTACCAGGAGAGAAAAATGTCACAAATGACCACTTTTACTGGTTGCTGACTTCAGAGAGTCATTGAATACAAAGGATTTTTATCCAGGTATTAAAACCCAGGATTATATTTATCATTCTCATCATCTTTTGAACCCCTGATAATGGAGGTACTCTGAATAAAATGGCTGTAATTCCTAAAAGGTTAATAATAATAATAATAATAATAATAATAATAATAATAATAATACATTTTATTTATAGGCGCCTTTCTTGACACTCAAGGTCACCTTACATCATCAACATAAAAGCAGACACAATATTAAAGAGACAAAATAAAATATAGAAATACAATATAAAATTAGACAATGCAATTGTGATCAGAGGGAGTAAGCCAGTTTAAACAGATGGGTTTTGAGTTTTGAAATGTGGTCGTGAGTCTGAGTTACGGAGGTCAGGTGGGAGTGAGACCCAGAGCTGGGGAGCAGAGCGGCTGAATGCTCTGCTCCCCATGGTAACAAGACGGGCGGGGGGGACGATGAGATGGATGGAGGAAGAAGATCTGAGGGTGCGGGTGGGTGTAGCAATGTGGAGGAGGTCAGAGAGATATGGTGGGGCAAGGTTGTGGACAGCTTTGAAGGTAAGGAGGAGTATTTTGTAGTTGATGCGGTATGTGATGGGGAGCCAATGTAGCTGTTGTAGAATAGGTGTGATGTGATGGATTAAAGGGGTGCGTGTAATGATACGGGCAGCTGAGTTTTGGACCAGTTGTAGTTTATGGAGGGTTTTATGTGGAAGGCCATATGTTTGTGAAACCCTCTATAAATTAAAGCTGAAACTCTACACTTGAGTCATATTTTGATATTTTGTTTCATTTCCAATCCATTGTGGTGGTGTATAGAAACACTAAAGGGTAAAAGGATAAAAATTGTGTCACTGGTCAAATAATGACAAACATAACTGTGAATGGAGGTCAGGTAAAATAACAGTTTTAGGGCAGTTCTCAACAGAAATCCCACATAATTGCTGAGAAACAGCAATAGAGGGTCTGCATTGATGACACCACCTGAGTGGCTGTGGTTGCTATGAAAAGGCAGCACTATGCTATAGTTAAAACAAATAAAGTCTAATTTCAAAGGCTTGCAACAAACACTTCTTTCAGTTTTGCAAGAGGTCTTGATTCAACTTGACTTCACCTCTGCTGCTGCTAAACTGTAGTGTGTTAAACTGCCAAGCGCATCCTACATTTGGCCCACCCTATTTATCAGTGAGGGCAGGCTAAATATTTAAGACATCTCTTGGTATATCAATTAAGATCAACATAGGCACCAACTCCAGTATCACAAATTACCATAAAGTTGAATAGCCACTTCTCAAAACAATTACAACTGTCACAAGACAAAAAAAATATGCTGTACATTAAGAGACACAAAACTTACATATCCTTTCTTGGAAAGGGGATCTCTTAATGCAGGGAACAAGGTAACAATGCCCAGTGCGTATTTCTCTTTAGTTACACACTGAGGGATTCTCCTGAAAACAGAGAATAAGGAGTGTTGTTTGCTCACATTCACAAGCACCTATGCATTATAGGGTTAAAATTACTTCAGTAATGCAAGTAAGCTAGTGCTGAGTTGAGCTTAAAATGACTACTACTGCTTTTCTCAAAACTCATTTAAACAACCACTGATGTCCTTCCACAATCTGACAACATTTTTGGAAACAGACAATTGGTAACTTGTCAATGTCAATGTCAGCTTTATTTATATAGCACATTTAAAAACAGCCAGTGGCCAACCAAAGTGCTTTCCAGTAAAATAGTAAAAACAATAAAAAGAATAACAAGTAAAACAACAGCAAACAACAGCAACAATAAAAACATGTTGCATATAAATATAGATAAAATGAATATAAACCCAATAAAACTAATCATGCTCCGCCAAAGGCTAAAGTGAACAGGTGCGTCTTCAGTTGGGCTTTAAAAGTGGAGAGACTATTTGCGGTGCGCACACTGAGGGGGAGTGCATTCCACAAAGTGGGAGCTGTGACCGCAAACGCTCTATCCCCTCTAGATTTTAAAAAAGAACGAGGCACATCTAAAATGGCTAGGTTAGCAGACCTAAGGGCTCTGGAGGGTTGGTGTAAATTAACAAGGTCAGCCAGGTACCTCGGGGCCAGTCCATTCAGAGATTTAAAAACAAATAAAAGAATCTTAAAATTGATCCTGTACCTAACCGGAAGCCAGTGTAGGGAAGAGAGCACAGGAGTTATGTGCTCGCGCTTCTTCGTGCCAGTAAGGAGGCGAGCTGCCGCGCTCTGCACGAGCTGCAAGCGGTTAAGCTCGGACTGGTCAATACCACAGTAGAGGGAATTGCAGTAATCCAAGCGAGAAGTAATAAAAGAATGGATTACTATTTCAAGGTCTCTCCGGGGGAGATACGGTTTAACCGTGGTTAAAAGCCTTAGCTGAAAGAAGCTGGACTTGACCACTGCACTAACCTGCTTGTCCAGTTTAAAGGCACCATCAATAATAAAACCAAGATTTCTGGCATGGGTTTGTATGCGCGGAACTACGGGGTCAAGGGAGCTGGCAAGGACCTGAACCAGGTCGGGACGGCCAAACAGGACAATCTCCGTCTTGTTTTCATTTAATTTTAACAGGTTCAGGTCCATCCATGTTTTAACGTCCTTTAAGCAGTCAAACACAGCCTGCAGAGAGTCTTTAGTAGGTGCCTTCACCGGCAAATACACCTGTACGTCATCTGCAAAACAATGAAAAGGGATACCATGCTTCCTAAAAATGGACCCCAGGGGTAGCATATAGAGGGAGAACAGTAGGGGGCCCAGGACTGACCCCTGGAGGACACCGCACGTCAGAGGGGCCACAGAGGAGGAAAACTGTCCCATGCGTACCAAGAAGGATCTCCCAGAGAGGTACGAACTGAACCAGCTCAAAGCAGTACCTTTTATGCCTACACGGTGTTCAAGGCGTGATAAGAGGATTGAGTGGTCCACCGTATCGAATGCTGCTGTTAGGTCTAGGAGAATTAAAGCGACACAGTTGCCAGAGTCAAGATTTAGTAAAAGGTCATTAAAAACCTTTAAAAGAGCAGTTTCGGTGCTGTGGAGAGACTTAAAACCAGATTGAAACAATTCAGAAGCATTGGCTCTCTGTAAAAATCCTCGGAGTTGGTCAAAAACGACTTTCTCTAAAACCTTGGAAATAAAAGGGAGTTTAGAAATAGGCCTATAGTTAGACAGAACCAAGGGATCTAGATTTTTCTTCTTTAGGAGGGGCTGCACCGTAGCATGTTTAAAAGAAGATGGAACACACCCAGAGCTGAGACAAAGATTTAAAAGAAGCAAAATAAAAAACTGAACTGAGGTGAAAACTTCCTTAAACAAACGGGATGGAATGCTGTCAGAGGGGCAGTTAGCAGGACGTAAATGTTCCACTATCTCAGTGATTGTGGAGAGCGTAGCAGGCTCAAACTGCTGAAAGACCGCAGAGCCTGCTGTAGGAACTGAGGGATCCTGAACAGGCGGAGATAGCGGGGACCTGAGGACAGCAATCTTATTAATAAAAAACTGCAGAAAATCCTCACACAGCAATGAAGAAGGCTCAACACAGGCAGCATCACACGGATTGACGAGAGCATCAAATACATTAAAAAGGACCTGAGGTTTGTGAGCATTCACAGAAACAAGTGTGGAGAAATATTCAGTTTTAGCAGCTTTCACCGCATGCTGATAGGTTAGGAGACAGTCACGAAGGAGATCCCAATTAATTTGTAACCTATCCTTCTTCCACTTCCTTTCTGCCTGTCTACATGCGCGTCTGAGCGCACGGGTGGACTCGTTCAGCCAAGGCTCAGTCTGTGGCTTAACACGCTTAACAGTCACGGGAGCAATAGAGTCCAAAATGTCATTGCAGAGTGAATCAAACATAGACACACAGACATCAACACTGCGATCGCCAAGATCATCCATAGAATATAGGAAAGAGTCTTTAAAAGCAGCGGAGAACTGCGAGGGAGTGGAAGAGTTAAAAGCACGAAAGCGGTGAACGGGGGCGGAGTTTGTGGTCGAGGCAACAGGTATTGCGAGGGAAAACAAAACAGGATGATGGTCGGACACAGGAGTATGACAGATCTCGTTAATCCGTACATCTAGTCCATATGACAATACCAGATCCAAAATGTGGCCCTTGTCATGTGTCGGCTCCGAAACAGACTGTGTGAGGTTAAAAGAGTCAATGAGATTGAGGAAGTCTCTGACCAGAGGTCTGATCTCACAACAGACATGCACGTTAAAATCGCCTACAATTAAAAAGTGGTCGTAATTAAGAGTGACCCCCGACATGAAGTCCGCGAAATCCCGAATAAAGTCTTTGTTAAATTTCGGTGGACGATAGACCACCGCACAGAGAACAGTCACAGAGAAGTTTACCTCGAGGAGCTGGAGCTCAAAGGTGCAGCGGTTAACAGCTGGAGGCTGCCGGCAGGGAAAGGTGGATTTGAATACGGATGCTAATCCTCCACCTTTGCCGGTGATACGGGGGGAGCTGAAGAAGCTACATCCAGGGGGAAGGAGCTCCGAAAAAGGAGCAAGTTCACCTTCTTGGAGCCAGGTTTCCGTAAGAAATATAAAATCCAGTTTCCGTGAGGTAAAGAAATCTTTGATTAAGAAAGTTTTGTTTGTGACCGATCTCACATTCCACAAAGCCAAGTGAAGATCCATAGAAACCGATGAAGACGGAGCACGTTTCAGTGAACGGAGATTCCTAGGGTCCACGCCGCGTCTCCCGGTAGGAACACACCAGCTGGAGGGAGGTAGCCACAGCTGATCGGGGTCCATCCAACAGCTGACGCTGTCAAAGCCGCCGACGTCCGGGAACACCGGTCGGATCCATCGGTCTCTCGCCCTCCTCAGAGCGTCCAAAAAGTGCCGGTCTTTGCAGCGATCAGACAGACAGATCGACCTCAAGCGAGCCTTGAGCCGGACCCGCAGGCCTCCGCGTTTCCCACGTCTTCTCCGGCGTCTCAGGGGGACAAGATGGAGGGGAGGACGCCTAAGAAACGCCGGGATTTCCTCGAGGTATGAAGGAGAGCTAATCGACTCATCATAAGCACGCCAATCAAAGTAACCTCCGATCTCAAGTAGAGTTAGACGGTCATAGACAATTAGGGATGAAGCCTCTCGACATATCAGGTAAATCACAAAACATACAGTGAACACAGAGCAGAGCGACAGACGGCCAGCCGAACACCCTGGCGCCATCTTGCAAACTTTGTCTCAAAATATTCATCTACCATACGTTTTGCAATTATATACCCTGGGAAGAAAAACACAAGATGCTGAATGGCTGCTACCACACAACTTTTCAAATCATAAACTTACCCTTCTGTCTCAACCATGTGAGCTGCAAGAATGTTAACCATCTGCCTTCGTCTACTGTCACACAGAGTCCCAGTCTCATCATATTCTTCAAGCACTGTTGTCCCTCCTGGTTTGGTCTGCAGGATCTGCTTTATCAGCTTAACAAAATATGACAACACTGAATTAGAGCATTAATTGTTACAATGCAGGGATGCACATTTTTTTCTAAAAATAAATAAATAAAATCAAATATGGCCAAGTGCAATATCCATACTGCAAAAACTGCATTTTTTGGATAAAGGTCAAATGAGTGACAAAACAGCACATGAAGTCCTGAAATGCTACAGATTTTAAAATGACATCAAACCACAAGGAAAAATAACAAAATTAAATAATTCAGAAAGGTGACGATTACAACTCACATGATCAAAACTATCTACATGTATGAATTTGACAATAAACTCACTTCTCTGGCTTCTCTGTGACAATCCTCTTCGTCTCTTCTAATTCGCTTGAGTGGTCTCGATGTTTCACTGTCACTGCTACAAATGGACACAGAGAGGACACTCCCACTGGGTGAAGATAGTGGCGTGGATGGAAGTGATGAGTGAGATACGCTGGACTCTAAAAACAAATGACGGAATAAACAATTCAACTTACTTGAAGCATAATTATGGGTCAAATAATAAGCAAAATAAATAAGAAAAATAATACCATCATCTTCACAATCCTTGATTACAAAGCAAATCCCCTCCACAGTGGATAATTCTGCAAACACCGTCTCGTCCACCTCAGTGCCAGAATCATCTTCCACAGAGACTTTCACAGGAATGGAGAACTTCTCTCACTGAGTAATGACATTAAAGACAAAAATGGCAAATTTATTAAATTATAAAATATAATGACCTCCTCCCAATCTGAGTTACTGCTTATTTAGAATTATTGAGAAATCTGCCTTCAGAGATGAATTCGTTGAAATCAGCAGCTTGGAGTTTGATGTATTTCTTCCGATTCTGATATTGCACTTTAATGATCATTTTGCCATCTTCAGCAGGAGCCTGCACAGAGCGGGACAACAGGACATATTTTAGATTTCACTTTTATGCTTCTTGAAATTATAACTTCCATTTTATTTTTTAATTGCTTAAATGGCAATCAAAATCACTACTTTGACATTCTCTCTGAATGATCATATACTTTTTGGAACTGGAAGTGGTGGATTTGTAGATGCTCTCTTTCTGCCTGACTGGCCTGGAATTTAACATACTGCTCTTCACACTTCTTATGATGACTGCAATATCTTTGCAACCTGTCAAACATACGAACTGAAAAACACAGAATATGCCTCCCTTTATACTTGCTCTCTAATTATCAGTTACCTGTGTGATTTTACTAATCAGATCCAAACAATTGTTTCACTGTAGCCAAAAAAAGAAAGAAATCAACAATGTCCATGATACCACATCTGCAGTTCACTCAAAACAAATAATACTCAGTCTGTTTGGAAAAAATATAATTTGTTGTCATCTGAGTACTTACATCATTTAAAATGTTTGCAGAATACAGGACTCTTTCACTAATGACCTAATCTTACACAGTCACGTTTGCATATGGAGGCTTCATCAGATAAAAAATGCAGCCCAACTTCACTCACCTGCAGGATGAGATTTTAAACAGGGACCCTCTGTTTCATGTGGATTGCTACAAGTCAAGACACACACAAATTAATTAAAACCACCAGAGAAGCAAATTAAAGCCAACAAGTAGGTTAAAGTAAAGTTACGTTGGTAACATTTTAAATGCGAGAGCAGCTAGCTACTATGAGATACCTACCGTAACTCACTTACACGTTTGCAGTAATATGAAGTGCTAACTGAGGAGACAGTGCGCGTTTCTGCCGCGAAGAAATGGACGCAGCCACAGCTCAAACATTGTTAAATATCAGTTAAACCTTCTGTCGGACCAAAACTCTGTTTTGAAATAAGAGGTTTGTTAGCTTAACGTGTCTCAAAACGGGCCAAGTTAAGCTAGTTCATAATCATCTTTATCGCGCCTGCCTGCTTGTAGATGCACGGCGCCAGGAACTCGTTACTAATGCTACAAGGTTTCATCATGTCTCCAAAATTTGAGCCAAAAACTCATCACAAGCACATTATAATGCAAGTCAGTTGTAAAATATCGAGCATTAAGTAAGAAATACTCACCAATCTTTTCTTTTCATGCTCGATGCGAGAAGAACAAAATGGCGGCTCTCACATTTCTCAGCGAGCTGTCTGAACCTGCCCAAAGACACGCCCCGGATGTTGAGAAAGTACCACTGTAGGTGTTGAACACCTGAAACTCTGAAGATTAACACAGACAATGTCCTGCCCTCACAGTTTTTCACACAAGTGCAGAGTTCATAGTAGCACAAACAACACCACATCCTCAACACTTAACTCTACAATGGCCCAACACTAGAATTTTAACTCTGGCGAATTTGCTGTGTACCTGTTTCCTTTTTTTTCTCACACTCTTTCATCGTATACATTCATTTACTCAGATCCATCACCCTTTGCAGTCGCAGAGGAGCTCAGCTGGGGAGGAGCAGCAGCCATTTTCCTCAGAGCCATTGCCATGCCACCAGTGAGGTAATTTAGCTTGTCCTCATGAATGCTGCAGCTACTGCTAGACTTGGACCAAGTCTGGTGTGTATGTGTGTGTGTGTAGGGGAGCGGGGCGATATTAAATCCTACAAGAGAAGAATGTTATTTAACAAATATTGACATCTACTCATAAACAGCAGGTCACACTCTGTTGCTACACACTTTGTTATCTCTGATGAAGGTCTTTATATGTGGCCTATAAATTAGGAAGCATGAAGAAGACACAGCGGCCAGTCTATGTGGGGAGGTGTGATTAAACTATGAGATATGAATTCACTGCATCCATCCCCTAAATACACAGATGAGTTGCTGTGTATATGCAGCTAGATGCCTCCCAGCTTTGAATTGTCTTCTTTTGTTTTTCATGTTCTTTTTTTTCCTGTTAGTGATTTATTTGTCCACCCATCTCATACAATCATATAGCCTTCACTGAATCAGGAATCACCTTGAACATAATTTTGTATTGCACATTCACAATTTAAGTAAAAGGTCAGATAAAAAACACATTTATTATTTTAAGTTTAGCTTCCTGATTTTCAAGAAGATACAAAACACAATACATTTAATGGGATATTCTGCTTTAAGTATTAAATATATTTTTTTATCACAAAGAAGGAGATGGGACGGAGTAAAATCGTGGAAAGTCCATATCAAATTTAAATCACCCATTTAGACTGTTATCACTTTATTGAATGGCTGTTATTTGCTGTTATTGGGAGCACTTTTGTTTGGTTTCACTTTGCATTCATTAAGTTTAGGCGCCAGTACTATGTGGTCAGGTTTAGATAACGGTTTGAGTTCGACTGAATACATTTGTTACATAACATGATAAACTTACATATGTCCATTAAAAGAAGTCAAGACTGATTTCTGTTTGCATAAAGGATACGAACGATAAAGGCTATTGCACAAAACCTAGATAGTGGATTAAGCTAGGATTTTATGGATACGGGTGAATTTGGCTGTGACTCGGTTGCATGAAAGCAGAGGCACATCAGTTAACATGGAGATTTATTCTGTGCAGCTTGTCTGCTCCTGACCAGGCTAAAAGCCAGGCTTGTTTAATCCTGGTGCCTGATTTGTTCAGGGAAATGAATGAAAAATAAATATGTTTTATAATTATACCATGGTCTTCTTGGCCTTTATATTTTTATTAATTTTTAATATCCTGCTTTAAAAAAGGCCCACTATTATCATTCTCATTGTAAAGTTAAATGTAAAGGCTGGTGTATTTTTCTTATGGACCCCAAATGCCAGAAGCTGAGACCAGAAAAAGGTTAGTGAAGTCACTGTGTAAATAAATATATTTACACAGTGACTAAAAGGTTGAGGTGGAGTGGGCAGGACAGACACGGAAAACCAGGTGGAGATGATCTCAAACAGGAGAAGGGCCAACTTGAACAGGAGGAGCGTAGTGTAGTGGATGAGCCAGGAAGAAGAAAGAACAGTAAAATAAAAACTTGGTTGTGTTAACTCAAAAAAATAAAAAAAAGTTATTTCACCTGTAACGTTATGAGTTATCATTACTATTTTTTCATTTTGACTTTACAGTGGTCAACCGCTTTGATTCATAAGTACCATTGTACTCAAATAATTTGACTAATCTCTCAGTCTTGCTGACATCAAGTACGTCCTGACATCACACATGTGCATACTGTCATGTAAAGGAAATTGTGTAAGTTGCTTTTTGTCTTGTGTCTATGTTGTCTTATGATTTCCTGTTTCATTTTAAAATCCTAACTCTCCTCTTGTTTAAGGTCACCTACTTCCTCCCTTTGTGTGTTTTCCCGCCAGTGTGATTGTCGGCCCCGCTCTGATTGTCTCCACCTGTTTCCCCTTACCTTGTATATATATAGTCTGCGTCTCCTCTTGTCCTGTGCCAGTTTGTCTTGTCTTGTCAGCCAGTGAACCAGTGCCGTATTCATGCCAAGTCAAGTTTTGTTGTTGCTCGCTTATTCGAATTATTCAGGTTTGAAACCTTTTTTTTATTTGATACTTTGTTGGACTCTTGTTTTCTTGATACCTCGTTAGAGTGAATTTTTGTTGATACTTTGTTTCCTCATCTGAGAGATTTTTTGTTGTTATTTTTTCCTCTTCGGAGTGATTTTGATTTTGCATCTGCCCTGTGTAAAGACTTTTCTGCTGCCTTAAAAAATAAAGTTTATTTTGACCTTTTTTGAAACCTGGTGTTGTGCATTTGGGTTCAGTTCCAGTTCAGTCTTGTCACATACGTGCTTCTTCACCAAGCCAGTTTCGAAAACCTGCCATGTCGGTTGCTCGCTGTGAAGTCCATGCAGGAAATGAGGAGAACAGTTTAGTTTTTTTGATCTGTTGGAGTTTGCCTTGGGACTGCTCGTGAAGATATTCGAGGTAAAATGTTTTCTCAATCTGCTTAGCTAATGTTCTCTGTGGTACTTTCTTCGCTGACTGCCATCACATTGATGCTGACTTTGAGTGCATTTAAGTGGCAAGTTAGCTGTTTTTTGACATCATATTTGAATGTTGTTTTTTTTTTTCTGCACCAAATGCATGTTAGTGTATCAGTAGTTATTTGATATGTTTGAAAAGCAAATGTGATAGGAGTTAGCATTAGCTTAAGGTATTAGGCTATATCTGCATCATTAAGAGAGTGGAAACCCAGCGATGTTATTTATATCCCTTTATGCCTTAAAGAGGAAAGTTTATGTTGTAAAACTTAAAAGGTAACTGTAGAGAAATACATTTTATACATTAATTTAAATTTATGATTCAGGACTATTTTTAAAAAAGCAAATCTCGAATTTTTCCTCTGCTGTACCTTCCCAAAAAAGGCACAGGCCGTTCATTCATTTGGAACTGGTTTCGATTTTGCAGCGTCAGATCTCGAATAACCACAGTCAGCTGCAAAGTTTATTTAAAGGCTGTTGCAACTAAAGGCAGCAGCGCAACCACTTTGTTTCAAAACCTCAAACTGAGGCACAGGAAAATGTGTCTCACTCTGAGATGCAAAAGACTTCATCAGCCCACAAACAGCCAGTAAAAAGCAGCCAACATTAGTGAAAGCATTTTCCCGCTGTGTCCCGTATGACAGGACAGTGACCCGCTGCAAATCTGCAGTGCTTCCCTACAATGTCAACGAGACTAGGGACTCCCCGCCAGGCCTAAACGTTAGAGAGGTTTATGCAGGATATTGAACTACACTGTTTTTTTTTTTTTTTCCCTTGAGGATGTTGAAGCAAACTTGCCACCTCTCCCGGTGTCCTCCTGGCGTCACATTCCTTCCGTATTTCTCCCGATTAAGAGCCCCCGACCACACACGTACCCTCCATGGAAAACCGGGCGTCACGTCCGCTCCAATGAAGGAAAGAGGTAAGTTTGACGAAACATCCGACAACAGAGAGAAAAGACAGTAAAGAGAGTAAATACTGAAAATTCACAAAAAAGTCTGACTATTTTGTTTTTATGAAACGTGCCTGAATACAGACTGTGCACCAGGTGTGTGTGCACATTTGGATACTAAAGTGCAGCTCATGCCACACTGTCCAAACCAAAGTAACTGAACCCAAGTGATTATTTTACTATTTTCAGCAACTGAAAAAGTGGGCCGAATAAAAACAAATAACATACCTGGCTGATCACACAGTTGATTGATAGATCCATTGAAACAGACCGATAGCAAAGTGACAGCCCTCTCATCCAGCTGCTCTCTGCTGCTCTCCTTGTTTTCAGGGGTGGATTTAGTGATTCAGTTGGTGCCCAACTGTCTTGCTTTGATTTAACCCATTCTCTAACTTGGAGTGATGGTGGGCTGTTGGCAGCTGTAGAAAAAGTTATGCTCTAAACCTTCAACGTAACTAATACAGACTAGTGCAGGTGATGTAGAGAGCTGTTACTGATAAGTTGCGCTGCATATTTCTAAAGATATGATACAAATGAATTCATATAAATGTTTTGTGAAATTACTGCACAAAAATAGTCATTCCTGACTCAAAAATAGTGGCTTATATAAATGGTTGCATAAGGTTTTTAGGCATTTCCAAAAGTATGTTATTCAATAACGTAACTTTACCGTGTGCTTTGCATTTTAGTAACACTCAATTGTCCCTTTGTTCAACACATTATTATTTTTCCAATAAATAACTTTCATTTTACCAATCACAAGTGGTTTCGTTGTTGCTTTCCTTCTCCCCTTTTGAGCTGGGCTATAACAGGTAACTACTAAAAACATTTCAGTTTTCAGTTTAAAAAAACCAAGCTCCATTTCTGTTATATCTCTACCAAACCTGTAGAGCTGCACCCGAATATTTTGCTTTTGGACTATTTGTCAGTTGGGTAGGCATTTGGTTTTCAATTTGGGATTAAGATTCGATTTTTTGACAAATGTCATTTCGATGATAAATAAATACATCTTAAATGTGAAATTTCTTGGAGTTAGTATGCCCTGCCTCTGTTTCAATAGGCTTTGTCAGTTTGTTCACTGTTGCTGAAACTCTGGAGCCCAGAAAATGGTATTTGGGACAGCCCTACAAACCTGAGGATGTAGTTTTAGCCTTATGTTAATGTTTTTATTTAGTGATATACAGACTGTTTTAAGATTTTTGCATTTGTATTATATATTTTTTTATAGTTATGTAAGAATGTATTCCCCTACAGTGGTAAAATGCATTATTTAAATTAAGCTTGTTGAAACAGTTTGGACTTTGGTAAAGGTTGTGCAGCTCAGGTATCAGCAAAAAATTGCATTAGTTGTTAATTTATCTTTGGTCACATTTACGTTTTGCTCCTCACCCTTTAAATTCTCAGAATGTGGGCTAAAATGAACCAAGGGTGACATGGGTTTGTATTTTATAGTCTGAGACAGTGCAATTTTTATATGATACCTGTAATTTTTAGTAACTTATGTGTTAAATGTTTTCCACATGTAGTACTTAAGTGAAAATGTTGCAACCTAGCTAACTTTTCAATTTTCTGTCTCCTCGGGCTGAAAGTGAAGCAACTGGCTGCTAGAAGGATTGTTCAGTCTGGTATGTTGATGTTAAAAAACAAGCTTCCACAGACATTTTTTGTGCAGAGATACTAAAATGTGAATGAAAAGTTAGTGCAAAACTGAAATTAATCCAACACCTTTCTCAAAATTGTTTTCATAATGTATGTTTGACTTGTTGATGGGATATTGGGGGAATATTGTTTGGTTTTCCAATGGCTTGGAGATGCAAACTTTGTGCCGTTGCCTTTGATAAAAGGGCACAGTTACTTGATGAAGATGACTTGATCTTCACGTCCAGAATCTGTGGATGTGCTAAAAGAAAAAATTAAGCTGGACTTTGACTTGAGCTTATCCTACCAAGACCCAGACTTTGATGGGCAGTTATGTTCACTTGTAGACATTAAGGAGCTTCCAAACAAGGCTGTACTAAAAGTTATAAGACCTGAGCTGGTGAGTGTTTTTGCTTCCAAGTTCTCACCTGATTTGGATGCGGAAGCTCTCTCTGGCTATCTTGGTGAAAAACTTGGCCGTGTGGTTTTATGCAACCGGATCGGTAATGAAAACGGCAGATACAGCTCCTTTAAAGTTTCTGCTGAGTGCCATGAGGTTGGAGAAATGTACAATCCGGAGCTTTGGCCGGACGGGGCACTGGTCCGGCGCTACTATGAGCCGCGCCAGGCGGGTGTTACTGGGGCTAACGCTGTCTTGTCTGCTGAGTTGAGAAGCGTGTCAGCTGGTGCAGGGAGCACTCACTAGATCCCCCACATGACTGGTCCTCTTCGTGTTTTGTCCTACAACTGGCCTGCGTCTGGGCCAGGGCGCAGGTGACAGGGCTCACCGCTTGGTTGTTGACAATCTCTTGGGAAATTGTGACATACTGTGCTTGCAAGAGACGTTTTTGGCAAAGCAAGACTTGGCAAAATTAAACACTCTTGACGTCAATTTTCATGGTGCTGGGGAATCTACAACTGATCTCAGCTCAGGAATAATCAGGGGTAGGATACCTCGGGGTGTGGCCATCCTGTGGAACAGGAGGCTTGATCTATGTATTAATGTGCTCAGGCTCGATGTAGACTGGTGTATTGGTGTACAGTTCAGTCACAACGGCAGGGAGTTTATTATACTTAATGTGTATACACCATATGAATGTATTCAGAATGAAGATGAATATCTTAATAGGCTCGCCTTTATTTATTCTTTTATTCAGAGCAGCACTACTTCTTGTATTTATGTTATTGGGGATATGAACGCAGACATTGCTGACAGAGGCTCACTGTTTGCTAATCACATGATCCAGTTCTGTCAGGAAAATAATCTAATGCTGTCAAGTAAAGAGGTACTCCCCACAGAAAGTTACACTTATATATATAAGTGAGGCCTGGCATACTGCCTCATGGTTGGATCACTGTATCAGCACAGCCGATGCACACTCGTCTATAGTGGGTATGAACATTCTGTATAGGGCAGCAACTTGTGATCACATGCCTGTGGTTATATTGATAAATGTTGAAGATATTCCAGTGCTCTCCAGTGACAGTTTTGATTCTAATACTGAATTCCTGGACTGGTCTGCTCTCTCAAGGGAGGATATTGCTACCTACTATGCTGATACAAATAAATCTCTGAGTAATATCAGTCTTCCCAGTGATGCAATTAGGTGTAGTCATGTAAATTGCAATGACTGGAAGCATAGGGAAGAAATCTCCTCTCTATATAGTCATGTTGTGAGAGCTCTGTATGAAAGCAGCAGACCCTATTTTAAACAGAAAAACAAAAGGGGTAAAATGAGGCCTGGCTGGAATAAGTACGTGGCCGGGTATCATGAGGAAGCAAAATTGGCTTTTAAATCATGGGTGTTGGCTGGTAGACCAAGGCAAGGGCCTTTGTTTGAATAGAAGAAACATGCAAATGCATTGTATAAATATGCTGTTAGATTTATTTGTAAAAATGAGCAAGCTATGAGGGCTGATGCTATGGCTGAGAAGGTAATAGGTAACAATACTACTGATTTTTGGAAGGAGGTAAAGGGTCTTAACAAATGTAGAATAACGCCCCCATGCACTGTAGATGGTATCTCAGGGGTTGACAGTATTGCTGAGCTGTGGAGACAGCACTACAGCACCTTATTTAATTGTGTTAAAAGTGATATTTTTGTGCCTGATAATGTTGAGTGTGTTGATTCCAAGGCAATTTTTTCACGAGGTGTCCCGCACTATAAACAAGTTAGCAGATAACAAAGTAAGTGGTTTAGATCACATCACTGCTGAGCACATTAAATATGCCAGCATGAGGTTAGCCCCCCTTCTTGCCATCTGCTTCAATGCTTTTTTAATTCATGGTTTCTTGCCAGATACAATGATATCTGTCTTGTTAGTTCCGGTGATCAAGGATAAATCAGGTAAAGTTGGCTACTCTGATAACTACAGACCAATAGCCCTTGCCAGTGTTCTGTCTAAAGTTTTTGAAAGCATCCTGTTGGACAGAATTGTGGAGATTATTTCTTCTACTGATAGCCAATTTGGCTTCAAAGCTAAGCATGGCACAGACTTGGCCATATATTCCTTAAAGGAAATTGTCAATACGTATAGAGATAAGAATTCCTCAGTTTTAATAAGTTTTATTGATGCCTCAAAAGCTTTCGACCAGGTTAATCATTTTAAGTTATTTAACAAAATGACTAGCAGAGGTGTAACTAAATGTATTGTGAGAATTCTGTCCTACTGGTATGCCAACCAGTCGATGCGTGTAAAATGGGGTCACTGTGTCTCTGCCCCTTTTGGGGTCAGGAATGGGGTCAGACAATTCTCTCTCCAATTCTCTTTAATCTGTATGTTGATGACCTTTCTATCTGCCTAAACACCTGTAACACTGGGTGTATGATAGGCAATACTTTAGTCAATCATATTATGTATGCGGATGACCCCGTGGTCTTCAGTCCCTGCAGTGCCGGTCTCCAGCAGCTTCTTAATGTCTGCTCTGATTATGGTATTGTCCATGACATGAAATTCAATACAGACAAGAGTGTGGTCATGATCTGCAGAACAAAGGAGGACAAATGTCTAATGTTTCCTACTTTCAAATTGGCAACCTGAGATGTATGAGCCAAGTTAAGTATCTTGGGCATCTCATTACAGATCAGTTGAAGGATGACCAAGACATTTACAGGCAATGCCATTCTCTATATGCTCAAGCAAACAGTTTGCTTCGTAAGTTTGGTGCATGTACAGATAGAGTGAAGGTGGCTTTGTTCAGAGCACACTGCACTCTTCTCTATACTGCCCACTTGTGGTCTAATTACAGCAAAGCAAGCCTGCGTAAAATTCAGGTAGCTTACAATGATGCTTTGAGAATTCTGTTGAGGAGACCACGTTGGTGTAGCGCCAGCGAGATGTTCGTGTCTGCAGGTCTTAATACACTGCAAGCCTCGTTGAGAAATTTGATGTATAAATTTATAGGTCGGCTGAACAACTCAGAGAATTGTATAATCATGGCATTGACAAGCATCGAATTGAGCACTACACGCTATATGTTGAGGATATGGAAGCATTGGTATAGTAGTCTCCTCTGTGGTCATTGACTTTTTTAATTGTTTTTAAGTGATCTGTACATATTGTATTGGGGATATGTTGTTTTGGTATAGTAGTCTCTTCTGAGGTCATTGACTTTTTACTTGTTTTTTTTGTTTTTTTTAAGTGATCTTATTGCATTGTGAATATGTTGTGTATGGTACTTCTATGTGTCTTTTATATCTTTTGTATGTACTATCTTGCTCTTATCTGGACCATTGAGTCTGTAATAAAGTTTATTATTATTATTAATGCCAGTTCAAATCAGTTCAGTTCAGTTCAGATGACACTATAATACTGCCCCATGCCTTTACTTCAGACAGGGCTAAGCGAAGGCCAGATGTTTTTCCAGTGCCTGCATTTTTGTATGTAGAACACAATGAGGGAAATAGTGCATACCAAAGAACAGGGAGAACTCTCAAGTTATGTAGGGACCAAAAGCACAACATCCTTGAGACCCTTGTGGTCCAAATGCATAGTTTTACAGCATACCCCAGTGGACGTTTCAGTGGTAGCAGAAGTACTTGTCACTACACATCCTTTTCTAAAAGAGCCAGGATCTCAGAAAGGATGGTATGGTTGTAAAAACAGTCTGAAGTTTCAAACGGGAAACTACTGGACAACGTTGAGTCGCACAGGGTTTCAGGAGGTAGCTGTAAAATCTGGCAAAAGGAGTAGGAACAACCCAGACAAACAAACTCCCCACAGTAACGCAAAAAGACCAAAATGGGCAGAAGTGAATTTCCTGCCTAATATCCCAAAAGGTGAAGATGCTGCAAGCCTTGAGCAATTGAGACTCCAAATTGTGGATGAAGTAAAAAAGACGGACAAAAACCTTCCCCTGATTTCAAAGTTGAAGCAGACTACATTTGCCCTGCGACACAAAGAGATCATCAATGAAGACCTACCAGTTGGAGAGATCCTGGAATGCTGGCCTGTCCTTAAAAATGAATAATTTCCTTATTATATCAGGGTGTTTAACCTTAACAATAAACTCGGGGGGTCGGGGCGGGTCTCGGGTTGGTGGGGCCCTGTGGCTGTGGGCTCAGATCGTGCCGGGGTTGGTGGCCTTGGGCTGGGCCGGGGGGCCTCCTGTCCCTTGTCCCTCTGTGGGCTTCCCCCGGCCGGGGGGTGTTGCCTCTGTGTTCCCTTGCTTGTTCCCCCTTGGGTGGGGCGCGTGGCTGTCTCTGGGGCACGTGGTGTTGGGTCTGTCGTGTTCTGGGGGGCTTTTGGGTGCTCTGGTGGCTTGGGTCTTGGCCTGCTTGCCCCTGGGAGTTTGGGGGGTGTTGTTACGGCCCCCCCCGTCAACTACAAACCACATCCAATGACAAACCCTCACACACACACACACACACACACACACACACACACAGCACACAACTGTTATACAATCACACACGACCAACAGTTACAAATATGGAGGTTATCCATGTCAAGGTTATGTTGGGTAAGTATTTATGCAGTCTGTTTTTTTTGTTTTGTTTTGGGGTTTTTTTTTGGGGGGGGGGGTTCTTTTGTTTGTTTGTTTTTTTTTTTATTTACTTTATTCTATTTTATTTATTTATTTTTTTCTCTAATTACTTACTTATTTATTTTTTCTTTTCCTCTTTTTTACTTATTTCCTGCCTGCTTCCACTGTTAATACTGTTGTAAATACTTGCAGCTGTCATTATTGTAGTTAGCATTGTTGTCATTGTTTTCATTGTCGTTGTTGTTGTTATTGTTGCTGTTATTTTTGTTGTCTCTTGTGTCTTTCCCTCCCCTCTGTGTCCCCCAACCTCTCTCTTTTCTCTTTTCCTATCCACTCTAACGTTGTGCTGTCCGGTAGCCTTGCCAATAAATCTCAGTACGGACTGCAACAGGAGGAAGTATGTCAGACTCCTCCTTTTGTAGAGCAAATCTGTTATGGCACCTCAAGGCATCCAGACCTCTCATACTGCATGCCTAAGCTGCTGAATAGGATAGGTTAAAAAAAAAAAAACAATAAACTCTTGGCAGTTGAGTAATCTCATCTTTAAACACAGTTGTTACAGTTGCTCCTTTCCTTTAATGACTTTTCATATGCACTTGCATCTGCCACTACTGTCCTTTCATGCATATAATCTGGCAATGTTGGTTTTGTTTTGAAAATTTGTGTTTTGAAAGTATTATTGTTCAACTTAAAGTTTGCATTTTTTAAAGTTTTTAAAAGTGAGGAAAACATTTTGCAATGCATATCTGGTAAATTAGTTTTTTATGGGCCATGTGGTAAATCAATGCCTACAACTGTTTAGGGCAATATTTGATTTCAGTATCAGCATGTGATGATGATCAGATCTAATTTGAGCTAAAATAAGGCGACATTTTTAATTATAGAGAAGTTATTGAAGTTAAAAAAAGATAAGTAATTATCATTTATTACAGATAAATTAAATATTTTGATTTAAAAGTGATAAAAATATTTAAGTTAGCTGTACTATTTTTTTTGTAATGTGAAAACAAAATGTGTAGTAAAAATTACTTAAAGCATTCTAGTAAAAGCTACTTAATATAAATTGTTGTCTTTATTTACTAAAATAACTGACAAAACCTGCTTAATAAGAATTGCTGTCTTCCCTTAAAAGAATGAGTTAATGTTACTTAAAAATTTTGATGTAATCAGTTTCAAAAATCTTTTTGAGTTATATTAATTTAGTAGGTTTTACAGTGTAGAGACAAAAAAATCCAAAGGGCAAAAACACTGGTAAAATGAGCACAAGGAGCATAACACTAGTGAATAAACTGAGAGCCTGAGTAGTTACCACCATGAAGCAGAACAATCTGGTACAGGGGTGGTGGAGAGCCCAGGCATAAGAGGACTGCAGTGATGAGGTGGAGGTGGGATGAGTTACAGGTGTGTTCCTCTGCAGGAGCAGGAGAAAGTCAGCCACGCCTCCACACACACACACACACACACACACACACACTGAGGGAAAAAAAGGTCAAAGGGAGGGGGAACAGGAGAAAACAGGGAACAAAAACCAAAGCTACAAAATGTCACTGTCCAGGTCGTGACAGTATCGCCCCCCAACAAACGCCTCCCAGCGCCTTGCCAGGCCGCAAAAATCCGCAAGAAGGTCCCTGTCCTAGATCATGGACCTGGAGACCCATGAGTGCTCCTCTGGACCGTAATCCCAATCCACAAGGAGCTGGAAGCCATGGCCCCACCTCCTCACATCCAACCACTGCCTAACAGTATGAGCAGGAAAGTCATTAATCATCTGTGGAAGGTGGCGGGGAATGGGTCCAAATGGCCCCCACAAGGTTAGTCCATCCAGTGCAACAGCTTGATCCGGGATGTCAGGTGTTAACTATGTCTCTGTGAAGATGTGCGCAGAGCAGTCCCAGATCTCCCGTTGCTGAGTGAGCCAAAATCACGTCATCACTCTCCTGCGATCACACACTAGACAGAAGAAGGCTTGGTAAAGGAACAGCTCCCGCTCCGAGTCAGGCCAGCCTCACCGTGATACCGACTCTTCTCCCTCTTTTCGTCCAGCACTTTTAATTTGTTTCTCCACTCCGGTCCAACCGGCTTGTTGTCATATGCCATCGGTGGGGACCCTTTTGCGGTCCACTGCATTCAGTCCAAGCCCCATACAACTTTTCCCGATGCTGAAAAGTAGTATCTATTGTAGAAAAGTCATGCTTCAGCAGAAGGGGCCATGGTGTTGAAAAACCGTTGTTGAATGAGCCTTAATCGCATCTCATCCACTTTTTTCTCCTGTGCGTGAACATTAGACAGAAGAAGGTTGGAAGAGGAACAGCTCGGTCCAAGATGGGTCAGCCTTACCCTGATACCGGCTCTCCTCTCTCTCTCTCTTTGTCTGGTGCCTTTGGTTTTGTTTCTCCCCTCTGGTTTGACTCGCCAGTCGGCACAGGCCACTCCTGTCGCGGTCTGCTGCATTCAGTCCAAACCCCACACAACTTCTCCGGATGTTGATAAGTGCCACTCTGTTGTAGAAAAGTCGTGCCTCAGCAGAAGGGGTCATGGTATCGAAGAAATAAATATAAAAAAATAAAAAGAGTGTAAAGAAAATATGACAAAATATAACAAAAAAGTAGCAAGGATTTATGGAGCTACCGGCTGATGCATCTACATGCACTGCCATTGTCAGGTAAAGGAAACATATTATGCTTTTCCTGCTTTTCAACCTGTTAATCCTGTTACAGTATTTGATGTCTATGTTAAAGAATGCCAAAGTTTCAGATACTGAAATAAGCATATGTGGGAGAAAGCCCTGTGGGCAGTTTTGCCTAGCTGTGAACACCAGGTTCTGTTTCGTTTTTCTGAACAGGACTCACTCTCTCGTCATAGTGAACAGGATGTTTCTATATGCGCACTCTGCTCCAAGCTCAGGCTTCTCCCTCTCCTCCCACTGCACGACTGCTCTCCCCCTCCTTTTTTTCTGGAAAGTCAACTTTGTTCAGCGTCCCTAGAGAGGCAAGCAACAGACAGAAATGGATGGACTTTGTTTCCCAGCCAGCAAAAGCCAAATACGGCTGTGCACATTTGTTCACACCACTTCACAGAGGACTGTTTACAAAACACATGAAAGTACGTAGCTGGCTATGCGGCTAAGCTAATGCTAACGGACGGTACCGTCCTATCAATACAAGGCCTTGTGGAGGACTCCAAGGCACAAGCTGTAAGTAACATCATATCAGTGTTTTGTCTGGGTTTGTTTTGTGTCGACAGTCGGTGACAAAGGGACATGAATACAGTGCAGGTACAAGCAGTGTACATATACACATTGCTAAAGTTTTCTGTAGAGCTAATGTTAAGAAGCACATATCAATACAGTTGATACATTTTTTCGAAATCTAATTAACCATAGTTACTAGATAATACCATAGACTGTTTATAAAGATGGACAGACATGACATCTCCCTCAAAGTGAAGTTATTCAATCTCGATCGCCCCTTGGTGTCTGACTGCAGTACAGGTCCTAAGATCCGCCCCACCATGTTAATGGTCATAGACTGAACTAAAAAGTCAAAGTACACGACAAATAACATTTTCCCAAAGAGGATATCTGTTACTGACAGTAGTTCTTGTCACCCTGATGTTTGTTCAAGTGTTTTCTTTTTCATGATCAGTGCGGTTTTATTGAGTTATTAAATTATTCAAAAAAGGGGGCTTTTCCGCCATGATTGGGAGTGTGACACCAATCCGTGCACTTGCATTCAATGCAGTGTCCTGTGATTGGTCTGACGGGGGGTTTAGGCAGGAACTCCCCCACCACAATAATCGCTGCCGTGCAGATGCAGGGATCGCAATGACATCACCCTCACAAGATGGCAATGCTTGTATCCGGAATATTTTTACATCACTTAGGCATAGCTGGGATAAATGGGGGCGCGTCGTCCATTTTTATTTACATACTATGGATAATGCAGATGTGGCTTACCTTCTACAAAATAATACTGCCATGCAAAGTGCATCAAGATATGTAATGAACTGTTTTTTTTCACCAATGTCTCCTAAAAAACGAAGCATTGTTTTTTCAGCTGCTGAGCTTTTGTGATCATACCTCAGACTTAGCTGACTACATATCACATGTTATTCAGTGTATTCTGTGCCATTTGTGTGCTAACTTTCAAACAGAAAAAATAGAGTACAGTGAGGGGGGAAAGGTAAAGAGTAATATTCCAGTGTTATCATTGTTATTTCAGGTAGCGACTAAATGATTTAAAACAAGATTAGCTTCTACTTTTTTGTCCTTTTTAAGTCCTGCTAAAATACACTGCAGGTAATGAAGCAGAAAAATAACATGTATGCGATTTAGCTCTTTCTTTACCATTAAAAACATTTTCATGTGGACCAAAGTGTTTTTTAAAGCATACACACTATTATGTTTCTACCAAACTTATTGTTATAATTTTGCAACAGGTGAAACAGCAGGTGAAACAGCAGGTTAGCTTCAATGTTTTTATTTCTTATTTTTTATTTCTTAATTTTGTAATGGTATATATTTATTACATGTTTAAGATGTATAGTTTGAAATCTGACCTTTTCTTTATGATTTTTAAAAATTATTTTTCAAGAAGCTCCAGTGGAAGTGGGGGCAGGGGCAGAAACAGAGGCAGAGTCAATGATGACATGGGCAGAGACAACTGTGGTGGATGATTCGGATCAGGTTTTAATCGCTGGTGAGTGTCTTCATTTTTGTTTGAGTTTTGTTTGTGTTTTAATTGATTTGATTATCATTATTTTAAAAAATACATAATGTTTTTCATCACAAGAAGGGGCACCACCAGCAGGGACACTACCAGCAGCAACAGCAGCAGCAGCAGAGGCAGCTCAATCAAGCACAGCGACAAGAACACAGCAGAACATGGATTGCTGTAGGACGCAGAAGATCCCTTGTTGAAGGGAGAAGAAAAAGAAGGAGGAGAACAGGACAACTCTTGGCCAGCCTTTGGAAGTGAGAAGTTACCTGGATTCCTTGTGCGATATACTGTAGCTACAGCAAAATATTTCATGCAAAATAAATAAAGAGTTGGACGGGCATTTGAAAAGTAGCTTTGTCACAGAGTTTTATTACTATTGTTAATCATGGGTGAAAATAACCAAAGGGCTCCGCTCTCTGATTTATAACATCTCGGAAATTTGTAAGAGGCTTTAAATGTCCTGGCGCAGCCCTCAACCAGTCAGAATTGTGTTCAGTTCCTTCAATCAGAAATTGATGCTCTGACGCATGATATTGTTCGACAAAATCATTCAGACTCTGCTCTCTTATTGCCTGAACCCTACGAATTACAAACCCAAAGTGAAACAAACGCAACCCTCAATAACCCCCCTCTTTCCGATCTTCAACATGTAGAAAATTTGGAAGAGGCTCTAAATGTCTTGACGCAACCCTCTTTCAATCAAAATATCTATATAGACATAAATGATCACAACCTGGGCCATCAAACATGAGTATGATGGGTGGAGAGAATGCTCCACCTAAGCCTAGAATCATTCACAGAAATAATTTTAACAACATTGAAATTAGACAGTTAGACAGTTAATTAGTTACTTAATTTTCCCTCCTCACACTCCATGCCAGATTATGCAGAGTTTTACAATGATGTTATGGGCTCTGCACAAGAAGTGGTAAATAGAGCCTTATCGCAGGCAAGGCAGGGGGATGTGGTGCAGCTAGAATTAAGGGGAGAAAGTCTTTAAAATGATGTCTCTGTTATTGTTAATCATGATGGAGACGTGAATCTAAACAAATTTCAAAATCTTCTCAACAGGTTAGTACAGTCTAACATGGCCATTATGACCAACAGCACTCTAAAGTTAGTTGTGCAGGTGGTGTGTAGTCCTCGTGGCGGCACAAAAAGAAAACTTGAACATATTTTAGACAGCGATATTGTTCAGAAGAAAATGCGCTGCCTACATATAGTCTACAATGCCGATAATCAGTTATGCTTTGCCATTAACCTAGCACTTTTGCTGTATCCCGATTTAAACCTAGATGAGGCTACTGTAAGAGCCCACAAAATACAGAATCACATTGGATTATCTCCCCATACTCCTGTGTCCTTTAGCCATATTACTAAATTTGAGCAGACTGTTGACTGTAAAATAGTAGTGTTTTATAGAGCAGAGGGTGAGAGAGCGCTTTCCAGATTTCAAACATCTAGTGGGAAACACGCTAAAACAGTTTTTCTCTTCCTTTTCAGAAAACACTACTACGGCATAACTTGTCTGAAAGCATTCTTGGGTACAAGCCATGTGTGGGAATATTGTTACACAGGTGCCCTATATGCAGTGAGCAAATTGCAGAGAATGATGACAGTCACTTGTGCAACCGTTGAAACCAGAAGAAAAGTATTCTGATAAGTATGTGTTTTATGATTTCGAAACATGCTAATGGTTCTGGCGAGCATATTCCCTTTTATATCAGCACAGAAACTTTGAAAGGCGAGAAATGGGGTTCTTAGGGTGTCGATTTTGTTAAACAATTTTTCTAAGATGTTAGAAGAAAAAAAATATGCCAAATATGTTTTCAGCGCTCACAGTGCCAAAAGTTTTGACGGTGATCTGCTTCTCAATTATTTATTTGGTCAAGGTATAACCCCTGCCATAATCATGCAAGGCAGCAAGGTTCTACAGTTTCAGGACCAGACATTCCATCAAATTTACATTGACTCTCTCCCATTTTTGACACTGCATCTATCTCAGATGCCAAAAGCCTTAGGGTTTGCTGAGGAAAGTTTAAGTAAAGCTTACTTTCCCCATGTTTTCAGCTCTGAAAAGCATTTAATAATGTAGGCTGTATTATGTAGGCTCCTATCCACCCCCTGAAGCCTACGGTGTAGAATGTATGTCAGAGATTGAAAAGCAAGAATTTGACGCATGGCACACGACCAAAACCAGTGGAATTTTTGATTTAAAAAAAGAAGCGATAGTTTATTGCTATAATGACACCAAAATTTTGGCCACAGCATATTCTAAGTTTCGTAGCAAGTTCATTGCAGAGACCGCTGTTGATCCTTTCAGCTGTATTACGATTGCCTCAGCGTGCATGAAAGTTTTCAAATCAAATTTCTTTCCCTCACTTGACAAATACCGTCGGCAAACTAAGAGGTATTCAGACATAGGCATCCAGTGGTTAGAATAGGTGCCACTCAACAAAAATTTCTCTTTCAACATGTTTTAAACTTGGGGGAGAAAAAGCTGGGGTGGTACGTTGTAGACGGCTAGGCAGAAATTGACAGCATTAAAAGAGTGCGGGAATTTCTTGGTTGCTTCTATCATGGGTGCCCGCAATGTCTCTCCTCTATTGAAGTCAACCCACAAACAGGCACCACTTTTGAAGTGCTGCACTCCGCCTGTCAGGAAAAACTGCAAAACATTCTTTACGAATATAGGTTGCTACCATTTAACCAGCATGGAAAATATTGTGGTCGAGTTCATCTGGGAGCATGATTGAATTCAAATGAAAAACTCTCATCAATGTTTGAAAGATTTTCTTCAGCAATACCTCAGCCTTTGATACCCTATGATGCCCTGTTTGGCGGTAGGACCTGTCCTGCTCATCTTAGGTACACAGTTGGCATAAGTTTTACTTAATCACTCACAGCTGTCTCCTCCTCTCAGTGGTTTTTCCTGTGTATTCACAACCGCTCTCTCACTGTTAGCCCGTTAGCTTCGTTAGCATTAGCTCTGGTTAGCGATGGCTTCTCCCTGCTATTCTCCCTCTTCTGCTCTCTCCTGCTCAGTGTGTCAGATGTTTAGTTACTCCTCTGCCTCCTTCAGTGATAGTGGTACCTGTAACAAGTGTAGTTTATTTGCTGCGCTGGAGGCGAGGCTTAGCGATCTGGAAGCGCGGCTCCGCACCGCGGATAATCCCTCTGTAGCTGCGATAGCTAGCGAGCCCCCTGTAGCCGGTGCGGACCGACATAGCGTAGCCTCTGCTAGCCGTCCCCCGGCAGCCCCCGTGCAGCCGGGAGGCTGGGTGACTGTCCGAGCGAAGCATAGTAAGCCGAAGCCCGCGGTACACCACCCACCCCCCCTTCACGTTTCAAATAAGTATGCCCCTCTCAGCCACACACCGACCGAGGACACAACCCTGGTCATTGGTAGCTCTATTTTGCGAAACGTGAAATTAGTGACACCAGCGGCCATAGTCAAATGTATCCCTGGGGCCAGAGCGGGCGACGTCGAGTCAAATTTGAAGCTGCTGGCTAAGGCTAAACGTAAATACAGTAAGATTGTTATTCACGTTGGCGGCAATGACACCCGGTTACGTCAATCGGAGGTCACTAAAAATTAACATAGAGTCGGTGTGTGAATACGCAAAGATGATGTTGGACGCCGTAATCTTCTCTGGATCCCTCCCCAATGTGACCAGTGATGACATGTTTAGCCGCATGTCAGCACTCAACCGCTGGTTGTCGTGGTGGTGTCCAGCTAATGATGTGGGCTTCGTTAATAATTGGTGCTCCTTTTGGGGTAAACCTGGTCTTATCCGGAGGGACGGCATCCATCCCACTTTGGATGGAGCCGCTCTCCTCTCTAAGAATCTGGCCGATTTTATTAGAGGCCCAAAGCCATGACAAACCAGAGTTGGGACCAGGTTTCGGAGTCGCAGTCTTACACGCTTCTCTGAGCTTCCTCTAGCACAGTCACACACCCATAATGTAAATGTTATAAAAACAGTGTCTGTCCCCCGACCACTTCATTTGTTTAATACTAAAATAAACAAAAGGGGAGTTGTACATGAAAATCTCATAAAATTAACTCATCTCCTGTCATACAGCATCATAACAGGAGAATTAAATGCGGACTCTTGAACGTTAGATCCTTATCAACCAAGGCTCATTTAGTCACTGATTTAATATCGGATAACCATATTGATTTATTATGCCTCACTGAGACCTGGCTTTGTCCTGAAGAGTACGTTAGCCTGAATGAATCCACTCCTCCTGGTCATATAAATAGTCACGTTGCGCGGGACACTGGCCGAGGAGGGGGAGTCGCTGCTATTTTTGATTCAAGCTTAGCAATTCACACTAAGGTCAAGTTAAACTATAATTCATTTGAAAGCCTTTTTCTTAGTCTTTCTCACCCATCCTGGAAAACTTTACAGCCAATTCTATTTGTCATAGTGTACCGTGCCCCCGGCCCATACTCTGAATTTCTATCTGAGTTCTCTGAGCTTATATCAAGTTTAGTGCTCAAATCAGACAAAATTATTATCGTAGGGGATTTTAACATTCACATGGATGTTAATAGTGACAGCCTTAGTTCTGCTTTCTCCACACTTTTGGATTCAATAGGCTTCAGTCAGTGTGTACATAAACCCACCCACCGCTACAATCACACCCTCGATTTAGTCCTTGCATACGGCATTGATATTGCAGATTTATTAGTCTTTCCTGAGATTCCTGCTCTGTCAGACCATTATTTGATAACTTATAATTTTTATTACTTGACTACAAGCCTCTCAGTAAGAGCTACTCTTCTAGATGTCTATCTGATTCAGCAGTGGCTAAATTTAAGAAACTAATTCCCTCTGCTTTGACATCATTACCATGTCTTACAACTCCTGAGCACACTACTACTATCTTAAGTCATTCCCAAATTGACTGTCTCATCGATAATGCTACTGGCTCACTGCGATCAGCTCTCGACACTGTTGCACCCTTCAAGAAGAAAATAATGAAACAAAAAAAATTAGCCCCATGGTTTAATCTCCAGATTCGCAAATTGAAACAAACATCGCGAAAATTTGAAAGACATTGGCGTTCGACCAAACTGGAAGAGTCCCGTTTAGTCTGGCTGGACAGTCTTAAAGTCTATAAGAAGGCCCTCCGCCATGCCAGGGCAAACTATTATTCATCACTAATTGAGGAAAACAAAAACAATCCCAGGTTTCTTTTCAACACTGTAGCCAGGTTGACTCAGAGTCACAGCTCTATAGAGCCCTGTATTCCTTCGGCCCTAAGCAGTGACGACTTTATGAATTTCTTTAATAATAAAATCATAACTATTCGAGATAAAATCCATCACCTCTTACCCTCAACTGACCTGACCCCGAACTCAGATAGCCTGATTATGGCAGCAAGGCCCGAAATTTATCTAGACCATTTCTCCCCCATTGACCTTCATCAACCCTATACTTTGGTTTCTGCATCTAAGCCATCAACATGCCTGCTAGACCCCATCCCAACTAAGCTCCTTAAGGAAGTTTTGCCTTTATTAGACAACTTTTTATTAGATATAATCAACGCGTCTTTATTGACAGGTTATGTACCCCAGTCTTTTAAAGTAGCTGTCATTAAACCTCTTCTAAAGAAGCCCACTCTCGATCCTGAGATTTTAGCTAACTATCGACCGATATCTAATCTCCCCTTTATTTCTAAAATCCTTGAGAGAGTGGTTGCTCATCAGCTCTGTGACTTTCTCCGAGACAACAGTTTATTCGAGGACTTTCAGTCAGGCTTTAGAGTTCATCATAGCACAGAGACGGCACTAGTAAAAATTAATAACGACTTATTTATCGCTTCTGACACAGGTCTGATCTCTGTTTTAATCCTATTAGATCTCAGTGCTGCATTTGACACCATTGACCATCAAATCTTACTGCACAGACTTGAAACCTCAATTGGCCTTAAAGGAACGTCACTAGCCTGGTTTAAGTCATACTTATCAGATCGTTCCCAATTTGTTCACATCAATGATCAACCCTCCGCACATACAAAGGTCTGCTTTGGAGTGCCACAAGGTTCGGTGCTTGGACCAATCCTTTTCACTTTATATATGCTTCCTCTAGGCAACATAATTAGAAAACATTCCTTAAATTTCCATTGTTATGCTGATGATACGCAATTATATCTATCTATGAAACCAGATGAAACTGATCAGCTATCTAGACTTCAAACATGTCTTAAGGATGTAAAAGCCTGGATGAGCCGTAATTTCCTGATGTTGAATTCAGACAAAACTGAAGTTATTGTTCTTGGCCCAAAACACCTCAGAAGCTCCTTTTCCAACAATTTAATTTCTCTAGATGGCATTACCTTGGCCTCTAGCACAACTGTAAGGAACCTCAGAGTTTTATTTGACCAGGATTTATCCTTTGCCTCCCATATAAAACAAACTTCAAGGACGGCTTTCTTTCACTTGCGTAACATCGCAAAAATTAGACATATCCTATCCCAAACAGATGCTGAAAAATTAGTACATGCATTTGTCACCTCTAGGCTGGATTACTGTAATTCCCTATTATTTGGTTGCCCAAACAAATCTCTTAGGTCTCTCCAACTGGTGCAGAACGCTGCTGCTCGTGTTTTAACGGGAAGCAAGAAAAGGGATCATATTTCTCCTGTTTTAGCTTCTCTGCACTGGCTCCCTGTGAAATCCAGGATTGAATTTGAAATCCTCCTCCTTACTTACAAAGCTCTAAATGGTCAGGCTCCATCCTATCTGTCACAGCTCCTAGTTCCTTACCAACCCTCAAGATCACTGCGCTCTGAAAACGCAGGGTTACTTGTGGTTCCCAAAATTTCCAAAATTAGATTAGGAACCAGAGCCTTCAGCTACCATGCTCCTCTCCTATGGAACCATCTTCCATTTTCGGTCAGGGAGGCAGACACCGTTTCAACTTTTAAGGGTAGACTTAAGACCTTCCTCTTTGATAAAGCTTATAATCAGGGCTGGCTCAGGCTGCCTGGACCAGCCCATAGTTAGGCTGACATAGGTTTAACCTGCCGGGGGACTTCCTCTGATACGCTGAGCTCCTTTCCTTCTCTCAATGCCGCCATCAGAAATCATGCATGTCTGTTTACTGCATTGCCATGTGCAAGCTTAGCTTAGCTCTGTGATAGCCATGTGGTACTCTCACTACCTGGGGCTCGCGATTACAGAGCCTGGGTCTGTTGAACTGCACTACGCTAATCCTGTTGCCTCTCGGGAGCGTTCCTGCTCCCTTGTTTCCTAGTTTCCCTGGATCCTGGCCGTAACCTTGACTGTGCCTGACCGTGGTGATAGCTGTGCTGATGCCGCGACCCTGCCTTTGTTTGTTCTCGTGCTGTGGCTGTACTGATTCTGTGCCCCCCGCTCGCCCTGATCGTGGTCTGGTCCTGGTTGCGCCGATGCTGTGATCTTGCCTTTGGACAACCCCCTTTCACATATGCATGAGACTGTTATCATCTCTATCAACATCATCATAGAGAGCAATTACTAATTTCACACCTACCATTATTGTAATATGACATGCATCTGTTTCTATTATTCTGTGCCCCCCCCTCTCCCCCCTCTCCCCCCCTCTCTTTCTCTTTCCTTTTTTGCCATGATTGTATTTCACTTGCTATTTACGACATCTATTGCTCGTCTGTCCGTCCTGGAAGAGGGATCCCTCACTATCCTCTACCGCTCTTCCTGAGGTTTCTTCCTCTTTTTTTTTCCCCGTTACAGGGGTTCTTTTTGGGGAGATTTTCCTTGGGTGATGTGAGGGTCTAAGGGCAGAGGGATGTCGTACACTGTAAAGCCCTCTGAGGCAAACCATGTTTTGTGATAATGGGCTATATAAATAAAACTGACTTGACTTGACTTGACTTTTTGAAGGGCAGGGGCGAAAAGGAAAAAAAGGGCACATATAGCGTGTCCTCGCCACTGAAGAGGGCACTTTAGACATGTTTTGGCTCCCAAGAGAGCACTTTAATGCGCGTTTTGGCTCCCAGGGGGCACTTTAGCACGTATTTTGGCTTCCAAGAGGGCACTTTAGCGCGCGTTTTGGCTCCCAAGGGGCACTTTAGCACACGTTTTGGCGTCCAAGAGGGCACTTTAGCGCGCGTTTTGGCTCCCAAGAGGGCACTTTAATGCGCGTTTTGGCTCCCAGGGGGCACTTTAGCACGCGTTTTTCAACAATTGGGCAACGAGGGGGGGCGGTTGCCCCCCCCCCGTGCACGCCACTGGGTCGAACCGTCCTTTAGTTGTGACGTGAGGGGGAAGCTCCGTGTGATCTCCACTTGTGCACACATCCAGTCCAAAACCCTCGTGAAGATCCCTCAGTTGCACACACTCACTTGCTCATGCTCACTTTACTTCGTCAGTCATCTTTCAATGAAAGAATACACCAGATGTGCACCAACAAATATCGCTGCACATCCTACTCACCGGAATCATTGGGCTATCAGCTGTTAAATAATTAGCAGCGCAAAGGAACAGGGCTCCACTGGGCACGTCCGGGCACGTCCGGGCACGTCTGGGCGGTGAGTGACGAAGTGTGGGCATGTTTACGTGGATCATGTGACCGACCGAGGGCAACCACATACACACACACATACTCGACAAAAGGGCACTTTGGGCATCGAGAGGAAAAGGGGCAGGTGCTCCAGCACCCTCCGTCCCCCCCTCTGCACGTGCCAGTCCAAAACTATATCTGCAGGTGTCGTTGTTTCCTAAGCAGCAATGATGTGTAGACGATGAAGAAACCTCCGCTGACACCGACTTGGTTGTATAAGAATCAATTTATTACAACAAAGTTCAGCATCCACCAGGCACCATGGTCTGCCTGGGAGAAGATTCGGGACCAATGTGAATCTCTCTCTCTTACAGCTCATGCATGTGTCTTATATAGGTACAAGCATCTACAGATCTATCAGTAAACATTCCTTCACCCATTGTGTTCAACCACAAAAACCCCAAGGGGACACATTCCATGTAATTTAAGCCGGGTGTCCGTACTCCAGCCATCAGACCCCAAGGCCTAACCATCCCTTAACCTTTGATCTCAAGATAAGACCCCTATAAACAGAGCATAATACACCTCACAGGTATGCCATGGATGCGGAAGACATGGTTAATTAGGAGATCGGCCGTCTCCACCGCCAAGGGCAGCTTAGACAAGGCCACAAAATGGACAGCCTTGGACAAACGATCCACTATTGTCAAAATGACAGAATTACCTCTCGAGGGGGGCAGACCGGTCACAAAGTTAACAGCAATGTGTGACCACGGGCGTCCTATTACAGGGAGTGGTTGTAGAAGATCAGCATGAGGGCGGTTGGAAGACTTCCCTCAAGAGCAGGTGGTGCATGCAGAGACGAACTCCCTGGTGTTCCTGGACCACAGTCGGCCACCAGAAACGTCATTGGAGAGATGACAAGCAAAGTGGGAATTGTGCCCCCACTGGAGCACCTGGGAACGGACTTGGCCTGGGACAAAGAGACAATGAGGGGGCCCCCCTAATTGTCAGGTGTCAGGCGTGGCTTCCCTCTCACTGTCAGTCTGGAAACTCCAGGATAGAGCATCGGGCTTGATGTTCTTGCTTCCAGGTTGGTAGGTAAGGGTGAAGTTGAATCGCCCAAAGAATAAGGCCCACCAAGCCTGGCGAGAGTTCAGTCTCTTAGCGGTTTGGGTGTAGGCCAGGTTCTTATGGTCAGTCCAGACCAAGAAGGGTTTCTCTGCTCCCTCCAACCAGTGTCTCCACTCTTCCAGAGCCAGCTTGACTGCCAACAGATTCCCAACATCAAAATTCCTCTCTGCGGGGGACAATTTTCGCAAAAGAAAAAGCCCCAACACTGGTATCTGAGGCATCCACCTCAGCGACGAACAGCTCCTACATGCTGCATTCCAGAGATTTATGGTGTAGAAGAGCCATCACGGGATTTTTGAGAGTCAAGAGAATATTTTGCTGGACCTCCTTCTTGTGGCACGTCTTTTCTGCACTGATTTGCTGCGACTGTTGGTCTTGCGCTTTTTCCAGGTCTTCGAGCTAGAAGCATTAGACCCACACCATCTTGATCTTCCCCAACTGGAGTCTGTTTCTGAGTCACTCGCCTGACAACTCAATTGACTACGTCCGATGCAATATTTTGCACAGCGCTTTTGAGATGAGGCTTAGCAATGGCGAAACGTTTTGTAAGCATGAGTGTAACAAAGCAAAAAAATTTGGAAAATATGGATTCCAGTCCCTTGCTGTACATCATAGGGGCCCCATGGAACCCAGGCATCCCATTCTCCGCTTGATTTTCATAATAACTTACAACTTGAGATCGGGGTGAGGTTCTACTTGCACCATCTTTTAATTATTTTCAGCAAGCTTCAGCATTTTAACAGGCTTAAAATGTAATGTCAAAACCACTTTTCCGTAGGTGAAATTTACCGGCTGGTTTTGATCCGTCTTTATTTCTACACCAGCGTTTTCAATATGTGCCTGTGCCACCAGTAAGTAGTAAGCCGGGTTAAAGGTTTTTATTGACTATGTTGCCAAATTTCCCCTCTATTTGAACTGTTTGTAAAAGCGGAGCATACAAGTCTCCAACCACTTGCGGCAGCACCAGATCGCAGTAACAGAAGAACTGGTACTCCCCGGCTTTTATATCAGATGGATGAGGAGAGTTGTTGGGGCCAGGACTGCACGTGAACCATTCACCGGCATTTAAACCTAAAATATACACCATTGGGGGGAAAAATGCACTCGATAGCGACCGCTACCTATCCACTGAAACACGTTTTAAGAGGACATACCTAAGAGTGACTTCAGATTTCATCCTTTTAAGCAACGCATTTATTTGTCTCAAAATTATTTCTTTATCATCGTAATAGCCTTCTTCCAATCTTTCCTTGTGGATGGTTAATTTGCTATCATAATAGGTACATTTTTGGGGTATGTGTTCATTGAACTCTGGAACTCTGTGCTCCCAAGTGTCTATCCATTCAAAAATTGCCTGCTTAGCGCTAACATTATAAAAAGTGTGAGGGTATTAAATCTCTGTTAAAGCTCCTTGCCAGGAACCTTCCAAGTGAAGATGCTGGGCTAAAGCCACTAGAAAGTCGGAAATGGTGTTTTTTTGTATACACGCTGAGAATGGCTTTAGAAGGCAGAGTCACATAAAATCCTTCTTCAGGCTATGCGTCCGTGGCTCTTTGTGATTTGTATCAAAAGCTGTGTGCTGCCTTTATACATCAGTCAGCTGACTGGCCTCCACTCAACGATTGAATTTCACTGGAGAATTTTTCCAAAGCACCAGGACATACTTTTTACTGCATTTATTACGCTTGGCAAGAATATCTTCCACTTGAAACGAATTATCTATACCAACCATTACTTTTTGTAATTTGGCTTTATAAAAGGTCCCATCAATGAGCTCTCCATCATAATCTTTTATTTTGTACACGGGGGGCTGGCACAATTTATACTCTGACACTGTAAACAGCTTATCTGTGTAACTTTGCTCATATTTTTTTATCAAATCCCCCTCTGAGTATGGATAATCTAACAACGTCACCTTCCTTTAAATTAATCTTCAACCTGTTTTTGTGACGTAGGGGAAATGTCCTATACAAGTTTTGAAATACCTGCGGGGTGTTTTCAGGAGTGACTTCGTTCTGTTTCATTTTTATGCTTTGATGAAAGCTGTCATAACTTTTTAACAAATCCTGTTATACATCTACGTAACAACGTGTATTTTTAGCTGTAAATTTTTGCCAAATTCTAGTCTTTAGCGTACAGTTAAACCTCTCAACCACAGAAGCTTTCAGAACACTGCAGGTGGCGAAGTGAACAATACAGTGTTTCTGTATTAGTGCCTTAAAATTTTTGTTGAAAAATACCTGCATCGGTTTGTACCTTCTCAGGCACTTTGCTGCCTGTTAATACTGAGGCAAAAGCCTTGGTCACTTCGCTACCCGTTTTTGTCTTTAGCACTTTGGCATAAGCCTTTTTTTGAAAAAACGTTGATAACGGTTAAAAGATACTTGAATCCATTGTTGTATTGCGACAACGCCTGCATGTCGCAGAGATCAAGTTGAAACTGGTTTAGGGGTCTTGGTACGAATACTCTATTTCTGGGAAAATGTATCCTGGCAGGTTTATGTAAGGTATCGTATCTTTCTCTCATAGAATTTTTTTCATCCCATCTACTTTGACTTTACTCCCCGTTTCATCCTGCATGGCCCTGTGAAGACGGTCCACTCCCCCAAAACTGCAGGGATGGGAGGGATTGTACTAAAATTTTTTCAGCAAGCATCACGTAATATTGCTTCTCTTTATATATTTTTTTCTGGCTGTTCTTTAACAAGATGGGCAAGGGTATCAACAAGCATAGTATACCATACAACATCAACATCATCAGTCGCAAAAGTTTCTGACATTGTAACAGCTTTTTGCACAGTCTCTTCCCCCTGACTCTCTGAAGATTGAGCTCTTACTACTTACATTATATTTTCTAATCTTTCTAATTCAACTGTTATTCAACTTGTTCTTTGGCCCATTGTTTACAGTGTTTTCAATGGCCTGATGTGAAAGAGCCGGTAGCTCAAAAATGATTTAGCATTCTTTCACAGCTCAAAACAGTCCTCTCAAACAATTTCCCATGATACAATTTTCTAGCAATAACTGTATATATGTATATATATATATATATATATATATATATATATATATATATATATATATGTATATATATATATATATATGAGAAAAAAAGCATTCACATTAAAAAAAAAATAGTCTTCTCAACCACTCCAAAGGTCAGCAGCCGCTCGTAGTTGAGCTGTTTTTGTAGAGTTTTCTCCAACTAACTTGTTGTAAAGTTCTTGATTTTGCCTGCAATCTTCTCCGATGACCTCAGATCAAGAAGCTATGTTTACACAATGCCTGGGACTCTGGATTCACTGGTATATCTGCGCTGCGAATTCAGCAACTTGAGGATAAGAGTTTTCTCATCAAAGGGTCAAAGTGAGTCTAGAAGAAATACTCTGGGATCTCCCACATGCATTTGTGCTGTATCTTACTCGGGTGGTTGACTTGGCATCCGTAGCAGATCTCGGTCAGATTCTGGCTCAGGACAATGTCCAGCAGATGAAGGACAGCAGATTTAACGCCGTCAAGAAGCCATGTCAACAATACAGCGTCCAGCTGGTCACCCTCTCTGTGTATGCAATCGCACTCTAGCCCATCGTGCAGCTCTGCATGAGGAGGGGGCGTGTATCCCTAACAAGAGTGCCTGGATAGCGAATACATGATGCTCAAAATTGATGCAAGAGCACAGAGTGGTAGAGTCACAGGGTCCTAGAGTCCGACCTATATATGTTAAAGGAGAGGGGTGTGGAAGACAGGTGGGAGTGGCCTCGTAACTTGATCTTTTTAAAAAAATTTTTTTAGTTTTCTAGACTAACAAAGAGAGATTCTTTTTTACCTTAGACACCTCCCTAGAGCATCGACTGGTGCGAAACAGCGTGCCTATGTGAATCCCGCAGTCGTCCAACATTGTCATCCACTCCTTCACTGGCACACTCAGGGTATTTGAAAATACCCCATTTTCAGAGCTGAAACTCTCCACAATGAATCACTCACACACAGTCTTTTCCAGCTCGTGTTCTTCACCGAGCTATGAATCAGTGTTGCCTGGTCCGCTCCATCCACCTTCAATTTAGATGCCATTTGGTTGGTTCTGCATCTCGTCAGAAGATGGTATTTGTTAGTATGTATTTTAGGATCATGCATCCTCCACAGTTAGTTCAAGACTCTATGTCTACCTCAAGTAAAGAACTACCCATATATAGCTAAGTCTTAGTGCCTGTAAGTTGACCATAGATACCTGAGATGGACCAGTGCCAGCAGATTTAGCAACACAAACACATTCCTCACTTCTTAGAAGAACCTTAGTTCCTGACATGTTAGAATTTGATCCCAACCATCTACATCATCAGGCTCCATCCTATCTGTCACAGCTCATAGTTCCTTACCATCCCTCAAGATCACTGCGCTCTGAAAACACAGGGTTACTTATGGTTCCCAAATTCTCCAAAAATAGGATTGGAGCAGTGTAACTTTTAATAAGGAAAATGTGATGAGAAGGAATAGGGGGAAAGGGAGCCGGGGAACCACGTGGGCACAGATGGCAGGTGAGGTTGGTATGGTGCAGGCAGCGAGGGCAGGTGACGTTGGTGTGGTGAAGGGCTGTGGTGGTGGCTGAGCACGAAGACGAGGGGCTGGTTGGTAAAGCGCTGGAGCATGAGACGGGAGGCACTGGAGGAAAACACAAAGAGGCACAATGAGCAAAAATCCGAGAGACACAAAAACGAATCCAAAAAAGCACAGAAAGAATCTCAGAATGAGATGGCCGATCTACCACTTATGGAGCGGTAAATAATCTGGCAGATGTGGGGAGATCGGGGAGATGTGAAGTCCTAGTATTTAAGCTGTGAGAGGTTGATTGATGATGAGGTGCAGGTGAGAGAGTGTGCCCAGAGCTCCAGGACCCGGAAGCCACGCCCAACCCCTGAACACCGACAGACAGAAAAGACAACCCAAGCACACACACAGAAAGTCCCAAGCACTCACACACTGTCACAATGGTCAAACCACCACACATCAGTTATTAACTGCACAGTTTCAAACCGCAGTGAAGGCGGAACAAAGATTTAACACAAGTGTATTACTCCCAAGTTTTATATTTCATGTCTTCTGATTTACCATCTAAAAATCTGAAAAATAAAAGGAATCTATTATTTCTCCTCATTAACCTTATTCTGGAGACAGTTAAAGGCCGAAACTGGCTGTCATCAGCAGTTTTTCACTCATCATTTTCAGTCAGACGTGTGAGGCTAAACATTCCTGATCATTGGATGTCATGATTAGCATTATTAATTTTTTTCCTGAAACATTTGGTCTTTTATATAATTTAATTTCTTTCTTTTTTCATTTTTTAATTTCAGACATCATGACCATATTCTGGGTTATTTAATAAGGAATTTACAAACAGGAAATCAATAATTAGCCTACAAATGCAAATGATGAATAGCTTTAATAAAATAAACACATTCTGGAGCTGGCTGTGCAGATGAAAAAGCGTGCAGAAAAAGAGTAGAAAGGCAAGACTGGACATAGCTGGACAGGGCTGGTGAGTTTGGCAGATCAGGGAAGGGTTCACAATGACCTGCCAAAGGCCTAGTCTACATGTACACTTCAACTTCCATGCATCCGTTTCAAAATAAAAGTCCTCTGACAACATCTCTGTTGACAGAATCCCATCAGTTGTCGTCACAAGGCATTTTATTGTAAACATTTGTAAGACTGTGTTGTTGACAGTGCAGGAGCTGCGCAACTTCATAAATAGGTGGAATATGTGCTTATAAATATGGAAATAAAGAAGTCATAGCAACAGGCAGCCCTGCAGAAACATCACAGCAATATGATCATTGCCAATAATAATCATTACTATTTAGCGTTGACGTTATTATTGTACGCTGGGGATGACTGGAAGGGATGGGGCGCATCCACATGCAATGCGCACATATGGCATATCTGGAGAACATGGCCAGACAGAACCAGCGGCATTGTTATCATACTTTGCTGGAAGGCAGCGGGCGTGTCCACATGCAACCCACAAGGGGGGCATCCCTTCACAATGCAGCCTGATGAAACTGGCTGCATGTGCATTAATGCTGGAGGACAGTGTCAGGTAATAACGCCACCGGTAATCACGCAATGTAAGGCGTGTGAGTGCGCTTATAAGGCGGGCGGGTGGGGAGGTGGATGGGTTGTCATCTCACCATGTGCATCACGGTAAAGGCATTCCTGAATGTAAAAAGCTGATGCAGAAGGATACCTAAAACGTAATAGGCTGACACAGAAGGTCCTGTCAAAGCGGCACCATGTGACAAGTTAGGCATGAGAACGTGTTTGATCTTTACCTCTGCCAGCTCAATTTGTTGTTTCAAGTGTTTGGTGTCAAGCTGTCTGAATGTTGGTGAAGTTTGTAAAACACCTACCAGTAAGCACAGCAGGAATTGTGCATAATGTGGGTTTCCTTTAGGGAATACTTAGTATGTTTGCAGTCTGGCCATCAGGCTGTATAGTGTCTGGGTCCTGTTCTGTTAGCACTGCATCACTGACTTAAACCACATAAGCTTTTCCACAAGACTGACATGCCTTCTGGAGTCCAGCGACACAGTGTAATAGTCATCTGCAGAGGTTCCTTCCCCTGCTGCAGAAGTGCCTTCCTCCTGCCAAATTCAACAGAACTTGCTGTGACAGGACACGCCAGGCATGCTTTTAATGGATAAAGGATACTCACTTACTTGTCTGGTGGCTTGAGCAGACTGAGTTTGTCACCAGACACTGCAAGGCAAGCCAAAGTCAGACAGTCTACATAACACCGTCTAAACGGTTGATGGCGTTCCATTTGCAGTACATAAATGATGAACCTTGTATGAAGGAGGCAGTTTCAGTCAGTGGGACAGAGTCAGTGACTGTCCCCTCCTGGATCCCCTCTACTACAAGCCTCAGTTGGTTTAAGTCAAGGGCCAGCTCCTTTGCTGTGGTGAAGGCTGGAGCTAGTGGTCTGCCCCCCATGCCAGACATTTTATCTTGACTTTTTGCCAGGTCTTCTGTTGTCCCATCATGTTTGTTCTGTATGAACATTCATTGTAGATAGATAAATGAATAAAGCAATCTGCGCATGTGGTTGTAGTACATATTCTTGAAATGTGGATATGTAGCCTCTCATAAATACTTGTTACCTTTATGAGGGTCAGTAATTAGTCTTTATAGTATATTTCCAAACTTTTAAGTTAAAGTGTCCAACTGATAATTAGATTATTAAGAATAAGCCATGTTCGTAATTTGTAAAGTAAAAATTTCCTGTGTGAATCGACATCTTTGTGATTTGAGGGTTATTTGGAGTTGTTTCAGGGATTTTTTTCCTCTGTCATGTGTACACCTTAGTAATTGGACAAGGTGCTCTGCACGTGCTCCTAGACACCACGCCGACCTCTCTCAGTGGGTAGGGATAGAGAGAGACTGGTCAGTATTTACTAGGGGGGAAGAGGAGCTGCAGAACAGGTCAGGCATTTAAAAAAATGTAAGCAATGGCGCACCCAGAAGCTCAGTTGGTAGAGCGGACAGCTCATATACAGAGACTGTGTCCCCATCCCAGTGGCTGCAGGCTTGATTCCGGCCTTGCCCTTTGCTGTATGTCATCCCCTCTCTCTCTCCCCCTTTCACACTTGAGCTGTACTATCACAAATAAAGACTAAAAGACAAAACAGTAATCTTCAAAAAATAATAACATATAAGCACTGAGGAGGGCCTTGTGTTTAATTTTGGCTGAGCAAGGTATTACAGATGTTCCCTTCTCGAGTGACATTTTACTGCTACTCCTGGGAGATCCCCAAGTGTTCCCAGGCCAGATGAGATATAAAATCCCCACTGCATGTTCTGAGTCTGCCCCAGGGCCTCCTACCAGTTGTATGTTCCTGGAAAACCCTCTAAATGCCCAAGATGTATCTATATGTACATACACACACAAAGCCCTGGCTGCACCTAGGAATTCTGTCCTTAGAAGTTAAGAACAGAATCAGTGACAAAGGGCAGCCCTGACGGAGTCCAACCCTCACTGGAAACGAGTCCGACTTACTGCTGGCAATGCAGACCAAGCTCTGGCACCGGTTGTACAGGGAACGGACGGCCCATATCAGGGGGTTCAATTCCCCATACTCCTGGAGAACCCCCCACAAGAGTCCCCGAGGGACACGGTCGAATGCCTTCTCCAAGTCCAAAAAGAACATGTGGATTGGTTGGGCCAACTCCCATGCATCCTCAAGGATCCTGCCAAGGGTCCAGAGCTGGTCCACAGTTGCTGGTCCCCTCCTGAGAAGACTGGTTCTGGAGCCCGTGCTATGTGTCGAGGTGAGGCCGACTATATCTAGTCGGAACTTCTCAACCTCACGCACCAGCTCAGGCTCCTTCCCCACCAGAGAGGTGATATTCCACGTCCCTAGAGCTAGCTTCTGTAGCTGAGGATTGGACCGCCAAGGTCCCTGCCTTCGGCTGCCGCCCAACTCACACTGCACCCGTCCCCTTTGGCCCCATAGGTAAAGGCCCGGCCACCAGGCACTCACCATCGATCCCCACCCCCAGGCTTGGCACCGGGGGGGGGCAGTGACCCACGTCCAGGCGAGGGAAACTCTGAACCATTTATGTAACTCATCATAAGGGGTCTGGTGAGCTACGCTTTTTCTGGTCCCTCTCCTAGGACCTTTTTGCCATGGGTGGCCCTACCAGGGGCATAAAGCCCCCGACAGCTGAGCTGCTAGGATCACTGGGACACGCAAACCCCTCCACCACAATAAGGTGGTAGCTCAGGGAGGACACACACATATATATATTTATATTTTACAAGCACTGAATGCAAAACGACTGCACCAGGGAAACCAAATGCTCTTAAGTGCATTTTCTGTAGGTTATAATAATTTCACCTGCTGCTGCTGTTTCCTGTCTATTTGTACAATTTGTTTGTTGTTGTTGTATATAATGATTTGTTTTGGTCTGTGATTTAATGTATTGGAGAAGCAAAAGGTAGATAATAAAGTTAATCAAATCAAATCTAATATAAATATATGAATATATGTATATATATATTCATACACACACAAAGATATATACACACACACACAGGGGATAATTACGTATTATTATTATTATTATTATTATTATTATTATTATTATTATTAATTATTATTAGTTTTTTTTTTGTTGTTTATTTGGTTTTTGTATTCGCTATTGGCCACATTAATAATTTTAAACATTGGTATGAGTGGAGTCATTATAGCACTGAGTCCAAGACTTATTTTCCCTACGGAGACAATCAAGTATATCATATCGGCATTAGCAGAATTTCTCAACTGACACATCTCTAAATGAAAAATGCTGACAATTAGCTTAGTCTAACTTGTGTTACTTGTGCTCTATCTTACGCTTGAGTCATGAGTCATTACTAGTGTCAGACTGGAGCAGTTGTCATTTTCACACCCGGCGCCCACGTCCTTAAATAGCAAATGTGCCTGAGCCCATCTGTGCATCCCTGGGTGTGTCAGACACACTTCAGACTTTCTCTAAAGGAGCAAACTGTTTACTCTCATCAAATCCCTTCATCTTTTGTGTGTATCTGTGCACAAATGTGTGTGTGTGTGCGTGTGTTTGAAATCTCTACTGTATGACAGTCAACAGCCAACCACCAGCCCTCCCCCCAGTTTACACTCTGTACATCAGCTTTGTACATACGCTTTGACACATCAGCTGAATGCCTGACCTAGGTTTGAAACCCAACAGAGATGCAGTTAAGGCATGTTTATGTCTCTCACTTTGTCCTCTCCCTTTTGAGCAGTGTCTTCTGTATCCAGCTCAGATTGAACCTGCATGTCGACTCCTGTTATTCCTTAGTTCTCTAATAGAGGGAAACAAAAGTGAGGAATAGCAAGAAACTTCTTGTTTCCCTTGTACACTTAAGTGTTTGACAACCCCAGTATAAACCAAACAAACCGTGTTTGTTCTATCAACCCTTAGAGACTGAACCATCAAGGTATATATTTCCTCAAACTTGTTCTTTGTTCATTCAGTTGCCCAAAGGATTCCAAAACTATCTGCAAAAACTGCATCAGCATTCATTTCTGCTAGTGTCTATATTTATCAGAGACTGATATTTATGGACAAAGGAAAAGATATCTTCCAAATGTGATTGGTCCTTTACAACTCCCATTCTGCCAGCATGTAAGTATTATTATTGTTACAACAAACACACACTTCCAAATGTATTATTGTTATTACTTTTACAGTATTACAGATATTTTCAAGAATTGGTCGACGATAAGCAGAAAAAGAGTAAAGTTTGTACTTAAGGGGTTGGGACTGGTGCTCCTGTACATAGACCTGCATGGTTAAGATATGACTGCTCTAATAAACATGACAGGAATGATTGGAATACCAAGTGGCAGCTGTTTGATAATGTGTTTGTATCCCCAAGCGTATCTTCCACGCATTCCATATGTTGACAATAAAGTACAGTGAAGAACATCTACTCGGTGAAGGGACATTTGGCAAAGTCTACCGAGGTTCATTTCATGGAACTCCAGCTGCAGTAAAGAAGACACTGTTAAGCTTGGCAGGAATGGATGACAGTGACATCCAGCAATAATTAAACGTATCCCTGTAAGAACTTAATGAAAATTAAAGTGCCTTATTTTATTGTGCTGTCTTTGTATATTTTAAAGTTCTACATGAATGTTATATGAATATAACACAACACTGTTTTTGTTTTCTGCATTTTAGGAGGCTATCTCATCCCAACATTGTTCAGCTTATGGCTGCATCCTGAACGGAGTCCTGCTTTTTGTTGGCTATGGAATACATCCATGGAGCATCCCTGGATGCAGTGCTCCATTCTGACAACTGCACTGGAAAGGTACCATTCCAAATTTTTATTTTGTAAAAGTAATTAAATGGCAAAATTAATTTTTTGTCCAAATTATTTTATTTTATATTACTTATTGATTTATATATTTTAGTTTTTCAGCTCTCCAAAAATACGTCCCCAGGATGTTTTGTTTAAGCAACACTTTAGATATTTCTTTACCTGACATATACTTAACCTATTATCTTGTTAGCTTGAGGGAGATGATGCCATGTTCATATGCCTGGACCAATCAATGGCTGTGGAATACATCCATGCACAAAGGATCATCCACCAGGACCTAAAGCCAGCAAATGTCATGGTAAGATAATTGTCTTGTCTTACATTTTTTCTCATTCTGCCCACTTTCCCAGGACAATTTTGAAATTCTTAAGTATTAGTTCATCACCAAGTCACTTCTCCACAGCACAAACCACTTGTTAAATTGAAAATGCTTTGGATTTGGGATTATGGGTTATGATTATGTACAATTGTTTGCTATTCCTAAATTCTTAATTGCTTTTTCATGTCAATCAAAATGTTTTACAATGGTTCTGTTTAATAGTCTCACCCCGCAAAACATCTAGTTAGTACTTCCTTGCATAAATCAGGACATGCAAAATGGATGTCATTACAATCTTAGTACATTTTCTATACATTTTGATTATCTTGTCTGTTGTTGTGTCTTAATAAGATCATATGGTAGGACTGCAGACATGCACAACATAAACATTTTGCACATATATTTAAGTTTGCTGTTGGCAATCATTGCTTCCTGGAGTATTTCCTCCAATCACTGTACACTGTTGGCAAAATAGGCCTATAAAAAGCATGAGAATAACATGGATCATAAGCTACATGACATGCAGCCACACGTTTTTCACAATTCACTGTATAAAATCAATGCCATTTTTGGATAGCCTGTTTTTTTGCATTCTAATGCCTTACAGGTTCACCACCTGTCTAAGAAGGCGGTCCTGACAGATTGGGGTATGGCAAACATAAAAGACACTGTAAGTATTCGCCAGGCTCCTGACCGGGTCTGCTCCATGGTCAGTTAGGAAACAAAGAGAGCTGGTGGTGCTCATGGCTGCCCAAACCCCACCACACGCCCTAGCACAACTCGATGCCAAATATAGTTTTCTTGGTGGCTTGTTGAACTACGATGCTTCTTCAAGGCCTACCGGTTGTTCACTTCCTCAAATCAGTGCTTGATCTTGCAAGCCGATATGGCTATGAATGGTAGTCTGTCAACTGCATTTGTACATACCCAGTTCTTTGTGTAATGTTTTTTATATATGTACACGACTAGTTCTTTGTGTAATGTTTTTTATATATGTACACGACCAGTTCTTTGTGTAATGTTTTTTATATATGTACATGGCCAGTTCTTTGTGTAATGTTTTTTTATATATGTACATGGCCAGTTCTTTGTGCAATGTTTTTTATATATGTACATCACTAGTTCTTTGTGTATTGGTTTTTATATATGTACATGACCAGTTCTTTGTGTAATGGTTTTTATATTTGTACATGACCAGTTCTTTGTGTACATACCCAGTTCTTTGTGTAATGTGTTTTAAGTTGAAGTTTGTTGTACAGGTTATACACCTCCAATTTTTATTGTATTGTTTAATTACATGTTCAAATAAACACACTGACAAAAATATAGGTTAAAAAATGGTGTACTAAATTCAGGGTCTGTTGTCATTGATTGATTCAATGTTTTCCGGCAATGACATGAAATTGTCCACATTATAAACAGAACATAGAACTTTAAGAATTTTGAAAATTGTTAAACAAAATCATCAAAGAGTTTTTTGCATATCTTTTATTTGTCATAGCAACAACTTAATGGCTTCTCTCCATCCTTTCTCCGGTCAAATATTTGTACATGTCATTTGCTTCTGCAAATGTTGAGGGTGTTGTCCACTTTAAAATGCTGTTCGAGCTTTCAGCTCTCTAAACCACAAATAAAAAACACAATTCTTTTGAGTATCATCAGTGCTGGTCTCGAAATATTTGTTTAGAAACTTGCCTGGTTGTGGACTGATGTCCCCATTCTGAAGCACTTCCATGCTTGGTTTCCCAACTCTCGTATATGAAATGCAATTTACATTTACCAAAAACAAGGTTCTCCTTTCCTTTGTCACTTCGAATCAACAAAGGACAGCCTGAGGAAACAAATCCATTCCAGCCATTCTCTCTCGCTCCCTATTTAATAGGAATTCCAACCAATTACAAATAATACAATTCATACCACCCTGTTCCTGAACAGCATCATAGAAGAACCTTGCCACAAATCTTTGCTTGTGGCTGGAGGTGCCCACCTTCAGCCAAACAACCTTTCTTGAAAATCTGAATTGACAAATAGAAAAGATGCACATGTAAAGATAAGACTGAATCACATAGTTATAGCCTCACTTCAGTTGGGAGTCTACCTATATCAACACACCATTTTTCGTGTAACATTAAATAATCTGCTAGTTTAACATGAAATAGCAAAAGCTATTCAAAATCATTATCAAAATACATGCCCATCAATACCCAGATGTATCCACATACCGAAGAACTTCAGTTTGTCATTACCTATATGGAAAAATGTGTATTTGCAATAAGTATTACTACAGTTACATCTCAGAGGTGAGTTACTTAAGTCAAAAAGCTACAAGTACCTTCAATGTGCCAGGTGTCATTTGGGCCATGGCAGACATAGTTACTACGGAGGATGGAGGATTTTTTTCTTACCAGGAGATCTTCTCTGAAGACCACTTGCATCCAACTCCCTCATTATTCCAGCAACATCATCTCTACATTAACAAGTGGTTATGAATCAAACTCTAACTTAAAATGAGACAGTGCTTGATGACATTAACAGCATAGTACAGAAACCAACCTGTAGCAAGGCTGCACACCTCTGACATCCTGAACCTGTTTTAGCATGGCCCTGATGCCTTGATCAGGTGACCACTGTCTCAACTCACTCTGGAAATCGTAGACATTAGATGACATCTTACATAATTTTATTTATCATAAGGATAATCATTGCATAGATAACTAACAAGAGTTATTTTTTTTCTGCAAGTAGCCCACAACATAGATGCTGCTTAAAATATATGATGATTTGTTTTACTGTTAATACCCGCTTTAAGGCTTACCTCCACAGCTTTGTAGATTTCAATGAAAGGTCGCTGGCAACCTCTCCGCCTCAACTCCAGGATTTTTAATAATCTTCTGAGATGTCACTCACTGTTAGAACACAAACAAAACACAACACAGACTTTCCTCATGAAAAAATACATTCACTGTTTCCTGCCCACAAGGAATAAACTACTGTATTATAACATTACATGAACAATCAAAAATATGTCATGTTAATGGTATCTAAAACAGCAACACACACTTCCAAATGTAGGCTTACCTGACTTTATGTCCATGGGAAGCCAGTGCAGAGCTGATTTCCTTTTGTTTTAACCCATTGCTGAATAACAAAATTATCAATGCATCTGCAAAAGGTTAAGTGTGACAACCATAGGTTGACGGATCCTCTACCACTTGCACTGGACATTTCTTGGTAAAAAACAAAACCAAAAACAACTACAACAGAAGATATAGATATATTCTGCTAAAAGTAAGATGTACTCACAGTAAACAGAAATAACTCTATATTCAGAATAACATAGCCTGCTCCTTCAAAAAATTAAACAGATAACATATGGAGGCTTGTCCTCATACTAGCTTGTAAAGTTGTCAAAAATCGTGCGGGAAAGTAAGTTAAACCAGTAACTTAGTGGACTAGTCACGGTAACAGTCCTTAAGTACGTTCATTGAATCAATACATCAAATTGCATCAAATTTAATTAGTAAGATTTGTTAGTTGGAACTCATTAATACACTATTGTGGATACTTCTTTCTCTCTCCCTGTCAGCTGACATCTTGAGTCTGGAAAAGATGTACGAGAAAAAATGTTATTGCTTAATGACAGTGAACTTAACGTTATGCTTATTAATGAAAAACGAGAAACTTTGTGATATGGGTTAACGTTATGCAGGAAACCTCAGCTAAGTATTTTGTCAATATACAATAAACTATCACAACAGGGGAAGCAGTAAGAGGGAAAAAAAATAACGAAGAAAACTTACTCTCGTGTCTTCTGGCTGTGCAGTCATGGTGTGCAGTACTGATGACGCATTTGTTTTCCGTTTTTCGAGGTTGTGTCTTGATGACGTCTCAGTTATTCCCGGGATCGATGAATAAATTAATAGGCCATTTTGTCTGAGGCTTTTTTTCTGACAACTTTTTTTCTGAGGCCGTTTTGTCTGACGACTTTTTTTCTGAGGCCATTTGGTCTGATGACTTGTTTTTCTGAAGTCTGACAGTGTTTTCTCTGAGACCTGATGGTGGTTTTCCTGAGACCTGATGCCTTTTCATCTAAGGTCTGACTCTGAACCCTGACACCTGAGGATGTCCTAATATGGACACCGTACTCAAGGTCATCTTTAGAAATTGCATTCTCAGCAATGAGACGAATGCAAGGTCACCATGACCTTGACCTTTGAAAACCAAAATCTAATCAGTTCATCATTGGGTCTGTTTGAACACTTGTGCCAATTTAAAGAAATTTCCTTAAGTTGTTCTTGAGATATGATGTTCACAAGAATGAGATGGATGAAGTCACAGTGACCTTGACCTTTGACCTAAGACTGACCTATGATTGGTTCATTCTTGGTTCCAAATTAAGGTTTGTTCTAAATTTGGAGAAATTCCCTCAAGTTGTTCTCGAGATATTACATTCATTAAATTAGCTTATAGATGTATGGACAACCCAAAATTGTAATGCCTCCAGCTTTGGCTATTGCTGGCGTGGATGCCTAAAAAGCAAAACAAAACTTCACAAGTATCAGCAAGATACTGTAATTTGTATGTAATGGGGAAACATATTTTCTATGACAAACAGAAGTAGAAGAGTCTGCATTAAATAATAACACATTTCTATGTCTAAGTGTTTTACTTGTTATTTTGTTTACTAAATGTGCCCCATCTAACCTCTTTGCTTGTCATGTATATGTTATGGCTTGTTTAAACATGAGCATCAATTTGCCCTCTGGGACAATCTTTACATTTTTTCTTTAACTATGCTCTTTAGGCAACCGTGCCAATCTGCATGAATGATGTTCATTATCAAGCCCTCTTAAAGAAATGCATCATCCATAGTTGACCTTATTTGGAGTGCTATTTCTCATATACTTTATGTCTAGTGGCCACCTCTGCTGCTCATCCCTGGACTTCTTGGCTCTGTTTCAGTTTTTCCCACATCTCCACTGCCTCCTGCACCGCTGCCAGAGGAGCTGCATGGATCAGAAGGACAGCAGCTGTCACATGTAATTGAAAAGAGAGTTACACCTCGAATGTTTTTGTGTGTACAGTGCGAGTTTGTGAAAAGCACCACCAAACAAATCACCTATGATTTGAACATCACTTTCTCTCTCCTCCATTTTCCCCCCAATTTCCCCAGCCATCAAATCCTCTCTTCTATCATCCCTCCGTCACTTACAGATACAGTGTCTCATCTCCTCTCCTCTCCTTTCTCACCTCCTGCCTACCTGCTTCTGTCCTTATTGTTTTAAATGCAATCTGGCATACTGCTGTTCCTATCCCAATTTCTCACTCCCTTCCTGCTCTATTTCTTGTTTTTTTCTTGGATTATCTCTCCATCTCTGAATCATTCTATTTCTCCACTTTTCTTTGACATCATACTCCTTTCTCATACTTTCTCGTCTTGTCCTGTGTCTTCCCTTCACCTCTGCTTTCCTCATCTTTCTCCTCTCTCACCATCCTCCTTTCTTCTTTTACTGTTACTCCTTCGTCCCCCTCCCCCCTCTCCCCCTGCCTCCTTGCCGAGCTGCTGTGATATGATGACCCCCGTTTCATGGGCTCCCCGTCTCTGTGTCATCTGGCTTGACAGATAGCTCCTTTGGCCTTGTGCTGAGAACACTCTGACAGACGAACTAAGCTCACCAATTATACTGCCCTACAAAGGCCAAACACTTCTAACCTGTATCCGACTCTCTAACATCCGTTTTACTATATCAAGATATTATGGTGTAGAAATGTGCCATTTCTATGACCAGGCTTTTTAAATTTGCAGTAACTTTAAAAGGCACTTGACTGAGTGGTTACCACATTCTGGCTACAAACTGTTGTTAATCTGTGTGCTGTGGGATTCCTCACCATACTGCAGTCTCTGCACTCTGAAGCCTTTGCTAAAATTAAAGTTAAGTTATTGATTTCCCCAAGCTGTCATCAGGAAATGAAACATATCCATTTTGATAAAGTGACATTTTGGTTCATCATTTTGTTATTCTACATAGTTAAAAAAAAAAAAGTTATCAGTTAAAACTAGTCATGATAGTCAGGGAAACAAACAAACAAAAAAACCTTGTTAAGCATAAGTAGCAGATCCCATAGTATATAGCTGTCATCTAATTTTGAACTCGAAACAATGCCATGTGATTTGATGCTAATTTTACTTCCTGAGTTTTGCTGCGTTTTTTGATTGCTTCATGTGTTTCACCTGTGTTTTGTTTCACTCACCTGTTTGCAGTTAGTAATCAGCCTTTGTGTATTTAAAGCCCGGTGTTTCCTCCATTCAGTTGCCAGATTGTCTTTGTCACCCCAGTGTGTTCATGCTTTCCAGCCTTTCATTGTGTTTGCTTACACACCCTTACTAAAACTTTACACTATCGGGGTCAGATTGATCAAAAAAAGATGATTATAATCCCTTTTCTTCATGTCTTATGCAGATTGCAATCTAATTTACATTTATTTAATTTTTATATGGCTATAAAGTAATGAAATGGGACAGCTTTACTATTTACTGAATTCTACTGTTGAGATGACATGATGAGGGCAGCTTCAATCGCAGGTGCTTTCCCCATACACAATAATTTTACTCGTGCAGTAGCTGTGACTGTCCCCTGTTATTTGAGTAGGCTACACAGGAACATCAAGTTTAGTTGCTTCATGGAGACTAGTACCCTTTTCCATCACCCCTTCGGGCCGGGAAGAGTCAAACCATGCTACACCAATTTGTCTTCTCATTATCAGCTAAGACGCATCAAGCCAAACCGAGCCACGCCAGAGATGGATGATCTCTGGAGTAGGGCAAAAGCACACCTGACCGCCTACAAACAGGTATTGGTGATGTCTCGCCAGCCGCTGCCAACACCCAATGACTGTCTTCTCCCCCTGAAGCTCCACTCACCTCCTGTCTGTGAGAAGACCAGAGAATATGACATTTTTAAAGTCTCTGTGTGTTCATCTTTCAGAAGTTTTGTAGCTTCTAATTGAATCTCTGTGGGTTGAAATTTAGTTTCTCTCTTGTGTCCTGTTTGTACTTAAGATCTCTGCTTTATTTCTTCTGTATTGTGACGGCCTCACTAATCTGTGCCTCTCTTCTCAGCTTCTTCCTTTGCTGCAGCCCAGAGTAGTTGGGCCGTCTAAATGGCTGGCCACACCTATAGGCGGGGCCTACCCCTATAAAAGGGCTGCTGGAGTCACTCTGCTCTCTCTCTGGTGGTTGAGCAGCTGACGCCACATGGCCAACATGGTTTAGTTAGTTTGGTTTGTTCTCTGTTTGTCACACACACACACACACACACACATTCCTCACTCCACCTCACACACTGATCTACGGATATGCACCTTATTTTCCTTTTAATTATATTTAGTTAAATAAACATCTCCTTATTCCCTGGCAAACTTTGTGTGGACTCTCTCTTTGTTGCAAACCAGTGAGCCAGGTTTGTAACAGTATCATGTTTGCTTTTAGCAATACAGCTGTCTGTTAAGTTACAGCTGATGAAAACCAAACATTTCCTTATTTTTATGCTTCACAATAAAAAACAAACATTTACTATAAAAAAATGACACGAGATGAAATGTGTCCATCAAAGAAATAGTGGAGCTTAGAATCTTTTCTTCAAGTTAGGTATCCTTCTAAGTCTGATGTTTATGCAACAGAATGCTGCTACAGTGGTGTAAACAAATGCACATGGTGGGATGAGATGGCATGTGGTTGTGAATAGGCACAGCACAGCACAGATGGTTAGGATAAGGGGAAGTAAGCACATAGAAAGGTATAGAAAAATTATCACATTCAAACAGACTCCCGCATCAAAGTCCAGGTTTATTGGACGCATTCACCACCCCTCCTGCCCACCCTTGAAGCCCACTTGCACTCCTTATATTACATCATAACCAGCAATGTTACAACCCAACGGCATCCTGATGCGTTTCATGCTCATGCGACAGGTTCCGTCCGCGTTCTCAAGTTGTGCTGCCTGTGCACATATCAAGGGGAGACAGCAGGTGCCGTCCAACCATCTGCCCTACGTTCTGTCTGGCCGCATTCCTGCCATCCAGCAGTGTTCCACGCACATGCAAAAGTTTTCTTTTGGTCTTACACATTTACGCCAAAAGCACTGTCAAAGCCACGCTATTTGAGGAGTTTGGAAGGAGAATGGGCTACACAGGGAAGAAAGTAAAAGCAGAAACAGCTACAGTGAGATGTTCAACAAAGAGCTGCAGACAACAGGCTCTTAATGCTCTTACCAACACAAACAGCTCAATTCCAACTAGTAAAAGTAAGAATAACGGGGGACATCAGCCTGGTGTCTGAGACATTGTCACTCAGGACAAGCCATCATCAATTAAAGACACACCTTCCAGAGGGTAGCCACATGCAGACCTGCTGCATTAAGCTGACATGCCAAACCAAACCAAGTCAAGCCAAGCCAGCACAAGTGTGGAAAAAGGGTGTAAAGTTTTCACTGAGAGACAATGACTTTCTCTTTTCTGTCAGGATTTCAGTCTACACACAGCACTAACCTCAGGTAGCCAGGTGAAGGCAGACGGGTAATCACAAAGCAAAGGATCATGGGAGTTAAGGAAAAACAAAACATCAGAATAATTGTAGTTTCAACATTTTTTTCTACATGTTGTCATGTACGGAAAGAGCTGACATAAACACTGTCAGAAGAGTGTGTATTATATGCATATTTTTTAACAACATTTTATAGAAATGATTCAAGCTTTTTGATCTACGTATATCAGCAGTTGATTACTGTAACTGTGATCACCAGAAGCGGTTTCCACTTTACTTAAATGTATTAAATTATAAATTAATGAATATAAGTATAAATGCTATACAAACAGATAGAAGCTTGATTCCTATGAGCTACAGACTGTAAATAATCAAACTAAAGACAATTTTCTGAAACACACTGGTTCAAAAGGATAAGAATGTTTGGAGAAAATGTTTTGTTGGTACATACTTCAGTTTGTATGAGCATTCGCTGAAGATTATCCAAAGGCAGAATGCAGTATCTGCATTTGTATATGTGGCATGGATTAGCCAATAATGATTGGGGCAGAAAAAGTAAACCCTTCTATTTGTTTACAGTCAGCCATCCAGCCTGACAACTTTAAACCCCTTTTTCTTAATTTCATTGCATCTGCACTCTACCTTTGCAAGGTAGTATTGCTGTCGGCAAATCCCTGCTGTCAAAGCCTACACACACACACACACACACACACACACACACACACACACACAGTCATAGTCACTTATGCGTGGTGTATACAGATGTATATGTCACCTTTGCTGATGCTGCCATTCCAATTCCGCCCTCAGGCTGTGCCCACAGTGCCAATTTGGGTGATTTAATTGGTGGATTTAGTGTCCTGATCAAGGTGAAAGGCTGTCTGGGAAACAATTTAAAGGCTTGTCAGAAGAGAGTGAAGCCATGGTGGAGGGAGAGCAGGCCATAGTTTCATACTGACAGTTGCCTTTTTCTTTGTCTGGATCTGAGAAACAACCGTTGAAAAGAAGGTAGCTGGATTAGATGGAAATTTGAGAAAATTAGGGTTAGGCGGAGTTAAGTAAAAAATGAAATTAGAAGTCAACATGAAAGAGAGGGAGACAGCTGAGAAAAAAAGAACATCAGATTTGTATTATTAACCCCCCCCCGGCTTTGCCTTTTTCTGTGGCAGACAAATAAAATCAGGCTCTAGCCTTGTCTGACAGGGAAGAGACTAGATGAAGGACGGAGCACAGCACAGACAGGATTACATGCCAAAACCAAGGGATTTGTTCACAAAAACAACTTGTCAATCACTTTAAAGTCAAGATATTGACTTGCACAGAGGCTGTGAGAGTGCTTTCACCTCATTTCTACACTTTGAGAGACACCATCCTCTCAGCATTTATCAATAAAAATAACACAATTGGAGCTTTCAAATGCATGTTCTCAGTTGGACCTGAGACAAAAATACACTGTTTTTTTTTTTTTTTTCAGACTTTTCAAGCAGGAATTTAGGTGACATTCATCCTTCAGCGCAGTGGGTGGAAACCAGAGGTTGGACTCAAACTGCTGATGAGATGTAGATGTCCTGTGTAATCTCTTCATGTAGCTAGATGACTTCATGAAGGAGCCAAAGTAAGACAGCTGAATGACACTTGTCATTCATTTGTTTAACACACACACACACACACACACACACACACCGAGGGTAGGTTGAGGAAATCAAACTGATTCACTTCCATCTCTGCTCAACTTGGCTGATTAAAGTCAAACTGAAAAATGAATTCTCCTGACATTTTGTGGGAGAAAACTACGATGATCCTGCGATGACCCGAACGTGTGGAAAACACTGATGTTTCAAGCCACTGCGTGTCTCCATGGCAGCAGCTGGCTGACTACTAAGGGCCAAAGTTAGGAGCACATCATAGTCCTGTATACTGGACTAGATAGTTGCCCTCTTGGTAGCAATGATTCCCACTAGACTGTACTTCAAGCCACCTATCACGTCTGCATGAAACACCACTAGACGGCGTCAGGTGAGAACACTGATGAACAGAACCAGGCGCAGTGTTATTATATGCTGGCAGATGGCTGGACAGTACCTGCTGCTTCCGTATTAAACGGAGCAAGATGGCATCAGGATGAAACGCTGCCTGTTGAAGAAAATACTCTTGATGAACCAATGCACAATTAAGTAAACTCAATAAATAATAACATAAACTTGATGTATTATTAAATAAACTTAATAAGTAGTAAAATAACTCATTAAGTAGTGAAATGAACTCGGTGAGCCTCAGTTGTCCTTACTTGAATATATGTTTACTACATATATCTGATCAGAGAAGGTCTTAGCACAAAACATATGCATGGACAGAGACATACCAAAAAGTCATTCAGCTTATATAGTACATTTCACAGGTCACACAGCTGTGCCTATCAGCGTAGTCAAAAAATCTACAAGGTCTCTCCCTTGCAGTATCTTAACATATAGGTTTACTGGAGAGAGTGAAAGACTTGAAAGGTCCTCATGACATTACTGAATCATACCACTCCATACAATTACTCATGATTACATTAACATTATTAGAAAATAATAATTTTCTATGACACTGCTGTAGGGATTTGGCTTTAACACAACCCTTTCTGTGATTAAGCCTCACGCAAGGCTCACCAGTTGTTAAAGTATCAGAAATAATTAATGATTATTAAACATAATTATTAATTTTGTTAAATAATGTGTCTTAATTTACATTAAATCACCTTCTGGGGCAAATGATAGCCGGTCAATAAAAACAGTCTCATAAAACTAAACACTAAACACACTAAATTAACAATTCGGAACTCTGATCAATAATTAAATTGATAATTATAACCAAAGTTTTCATATTGATAGTAAAGAGTGAAGGATTTCGGTGATTTACCCACGTTTGTACAACATTAAGCAGACAGCAAGTATGATTCCAATGACATTATTCAAAAAGAAAAGCAATGCTAAACAAAACACACATTATATCCTAACTGCTAATATATACAAGTATACAAGTGGATGTATAAATGTGTGTTGTGTGAGCATAAAAACACAAAGAAGCAGAGGTGGATTGACTAAGAACAGAAGCACAAAGAAGATGCCAGATTCAAGATGCTGGATCAAAGATGGCCGCAGAGTGAAGAAGGCCTCAGCTGACCATGTGACTGGTCAGACAAAGGAACAAAGGAAAGGCAGGAACTTGAAGTTTCTTCTCTGTGTGCTTCTGTTGAGAGCCAATTTGTGAGTGCATGTATGTGATCTAATATGTATATAAGGTGCCTTGGTGAGTAAAAGACACTGTCTGTGTGTAGAGTCTTTCAATCAAGACTAATACATTTGGCTTCCGGTATGTGAATGGGAAGAACTTGTTCAAATGCGTGTTCTGGGCAGCAATAAATAACCAATGTCCAATAAGGTTTCTTTGAGTGCGGTGACCCATTTATTTTCATTCACGTATTTCTCACTTTAGCACAGGTATACCTTTGCATCCATAAATCATCAATACAGCCACACTTGATCCAGGTAGACACTCCACCACCAGTCACAGCCCCACCAGTCACACCTGCACTCACTCCCCGAACCCTTTTAACATTCCTTCTGTTGTAACCACAAACAGGTATCATAGCAATCATACCGGTGGAGCCAACGTCAGCAATTTAAAGACAATAAAACCACAGACAACCATCCTGCAGAGGAAGCAGTGACTGCTGTGACCCTCAACATGGCACTACTGAACGTATGTTCACTGTCAAACAAAACTTTTCTTATAAATGAACTGATTTTAGATCATAAGATTGACTGTTTGTTTTCAACTGAGACATGGCTGGGCACAGATGCACCAGCTGCCCTCAATAAAGCTTCCCCACCAAATTTTAACTTCACTTTTTCCTCAAGGAGCGGCAAAAAAGGTGTTGGCACCACCTTTGAATACCATTCCTTTGTTTTTAGCAGCCCTCCTATTATATGTTTGACAATCTACAGACCACCCAAACGATGTGGTAATTTTATTAACAGATTCTCAGATTTACTTTCAATTATCCACACCTCTTACAATAAAATCATTATCTCTGGTGATTTTAACTTACACAATTATACTTGGTCAGACCCCATCGCCTCAGATTTTTTAAACCTGCTTAACTGCATGGATTTTATTCAACACGTCACTGAACCCACTCACAACAGCCACTCTGGATCTCGTCATAACATCCAGCCTTTCCATCAGTGTGTCTTCTGTTGTTGACTTGGCATTGTCTGACCATTTCTGTATCTTTTTTAACATCACTGGTTTTATTCAGTGGGAAGCTTCGGAGCAAACTGTGAGGAAACGCCATCTTACTTCGGAAGTGGCTGCAAATTTTATTAAGGTTTTATGTGACATTCCTGTTGACATTATACCTTCCTCGTGTGATTTTATTGTTGAGAATTTTAACTGCAAATTAAAGTCAACTCTGGACTCCGTCGCCCCACTGAAAACGAAAGAAAGAAAGAAATCCTATACCCCAATGGAGAAATGAAAAAAATAAAACAATTAAAAAGAAACTGTAGGACAGCAGAAACGAAATGGAGAAAAAACAAACTGACAATAAATTACCAAATCCTCTGTGAGCAACTTAAAATTTACAATAATAATTCAAGTAAAAAATTCCAGATAGGCTCACTTCTCTAAACTCATCATAGACCATAAACACAATCCAAAAATCCTCTTCTCTACCATCAATCACCTTATTAACCCTGATTTTAATAAGTCCAGCAGAATGTCAACAGACTCCCTTTGTGACTACTTTGCCACTTCAGAGGTAAAATTGATAAAATTAGATCAGATTTATTACCATATCAGAATATGTTTTTAACACACTTGAATCTTTGCTTTTATCTGAGGAAACACTTGGGAGTTTTGTCCTGGTTGATGCCGAAATGCTTGGTAGAGTTTTCTCTCAAGTAATCTTACAAACTGCTTTTTAGACCCCATTCCCAGTTCACTTTTTAAAACATTTTATGGATTCTTCGAGGAAGGACTTTTAAACATCATGAATTGCTCTTTTCAGGCGTCTGTCTTCCCCACTGCCTTTAAGACTGCAGTGGTCAAGCTCCTTCTGAAGAAGAGCAACTTAGATGCTAGCACTCTTGATAACTACAGACCAGTATCCAACTTACCGTTTTTAAGCAAAATTTTACAAAAACTTGTTTTTACTCAGCTAAATGATTTTTTAAAATAAATACAATATTTTAGAAAAATATCAATCTGGTTTTAGGACGAACCACAGTACGGAGATAGCCCTGTTAAAGATCGTAAATGATTTCAGGTGTAACATGGACATGAAGAAACCTTCTGTCCTGGTGCTACTGGATCTAAGTGCTGCTTTCGATACATAATATCACTGAATTCTTTTAAACAGACTCCACAACCCGGCTGGCCTCTCTGGTACTGTTTTTAACTGGTTTTCCTCCTATTTCACAAATAGAAAATTTTTAGTAAGTATGGATACCTGCTCCTCAAAGAACTATAAAATAAACTGTGGTGTGCCCCAAGGCTCAATTTTGGGCCCCACACTTTTTAATCTCCACATGCTCCCATCAGGAGGCACGGCATCAACTTTCACAGTTATGCTGATAATACCCAGCTATATATCTCTGTGTCTCCTGATGACCCAAGACCACTCAATGCCCTTTTTAACTGCATTTTAGACATCAGGTCCTGGATGGCCAAGAACTTCTTGCAGCTCAACCAGGACAAAACTGAAGTTTTAATTATTAATCATGAAACTCAGAGAGAGAAACTTATAACAAAACTACAGACATTGTTTTTAAACCCATCACAACAAGTAAAAAACCTGGGCATTATCTTTGACTCTGAGCTTGGTTTTATTCCACACATTAAAAACATAACAAAAACGGCATTTTACCATCTCAAAAATATTGCCAGCGTCCGCCAGTTTCTCTCCCATGCAAACACAGAGATGCTGATGCATGCTTTTATCTCTAGTCGTATTGACTACTGCAGTGCTCTACTCTCTGGTCTTCCTAAAAAAACATTACTCAGCTACAACTAATCCAGAATTCAGCAGCACGTGTGCTGACGAGGTCCAAAAAAAGAGCACACATTACGCCTGTTTTTAAATCTCTGTATTGGCTCCCTGTGTGTTTCGGGATTGATTTTAAGAGACATTTATTGGTTTATAAAAGTCTTAATGGTCTTGGGCCTTCTTATTTATCAGACTTGCTTTTATTATATGAACCTTCGCGGACCCTGAGGTCCTCGGGTACTGGCCTTTTAATTATTCCTAAAGTTAGAACAAAAACCCACGATGAGGCATCATTTCAGTATTACGGCCCCTGTCTGTGGAACAGCCTGCCAGAGGACCTGAGGGCTGCAGAAAGTGTTCAGAATTTTAAATGCAGGCTCAAGACCCACCTTTTTAGTCTAGATTTTAGCTAATCTTTCTTATTTATTTTTATTTATTTATTTACTTATTTATTCTATTAATCTACCAATTTATTAATTTATTTAAATTTTGTATTTATTTATTGATATTATTAAGATTCTTAGGTTGTTTAAGGAAATGTTCTAGCTAATCTTAGTTTACGTATATTTTATGTCAGATTTGTTTTGTTTTATAATATTCTCAACTTCTTAACCTTTTAGTCTGAACTACTTTGTTGTTTATTTATTCTGTTTTTAGTTTTTTACTCCAGCTCTGGTGTTTGCTGACGGAGGGCCCTTTGTACTGGGAGCTGTGATTAGCTCTGGCTGTGGGGGCATCGTCATGGGGGTCGCCCTGTCTCAGCTGGATGGGGGGGTTCTGTCCACAGCTTCATGGTTTTGGCTCGGACTCCCCTATCTGTCTGGGGCGGGGTGATTTCCGTGGTGATGTCTCTGTGAGCTTTGATCAGCTCCTGGTCCAAACGTCTCTCCATGATGGTATTCCTCATTTTAGTCCTCTGTGCTCAGCCATGTTTCTTATCCAAAGCCATTCTGTTCTGTGCCTTTTTAATGTCTTCTTTCTGTGTGTGTTCTTGGGGGTGGGGGATGGGTGGGCCTGGGAAGGGGGGGCTGGTTTATATGTTTAGATGTTGTTTTATGTTTTGAACTTGTGAAGCACTTTGTGCTACATTAAATGCATGAAAAGTGCTTTATAAATAAAGTTTGTTTTGATTTGATTGGATTTGAATATCATCAAAGGTACGTTTCCATTCATCTGTTCTCTTAATCACAGGGTTTCATTCACCACAAAGAAAAACGACCTAACACTGTCACTCTGATACGGTCAAAAACTGTTTGCACTCCCCTTCACACTCACTGTTCATTACCTGGGGCTTACCTACAGTGGGTACGGAAGTATTCAGACCCCCTTAAATTTTTCACTCTTTGTTATATTGCAGCCATTTGCTAAAATCATTTAAGTTCATTTTTTTCCTCATTAATGTACACACAGCACCTCATATTGACAGAAAAACACAGCATTGTTGACCTTTTTGAAGATTTATTAAAAAAGAAAAACTGAAATATCACATGGTCATAAGTATTTAGACCCTTTGCTCAGTATTTAGTAGAAGCACCCTTTTGAGCTAATACAGCCATGAGTCTTTTTGGGAATGATGCAACAAGTTTTTCACACCTGGATTTGGGGATCCTCTGCCATTCCTCCTTGCAGATCCTCTCCAGTATGGTGGATGGTGAACGTTGGTGGACAACCATTTTCAGGTCTCTCCAGAGATGCTCAATTGGGTTTAAGTCAGGGCTCTGGCTGGGCCATTCAAGAACAGTCACAGAGTTGTTGTGAAGCCACTCCTTCGTTATTTTAGCTGTGTGCTTAGGGTCATTGTCTTGTTGGAAGGTGAACCTTCGGCCCAGTCTTTGGTCCTGAGCACTCTGGAGAAGGTTTTCGTCCAGGATATCCCTGTACTTGGCCGCATTCATCTTTAAGGCCAAAAAGTTCTATCTTGGTCTAATCAGACCAGAGAATCTTATTTCTCACCATCTTGGAGTCCTTCAGGTGTTTTTTAGCAAACTCCATGCGGACTTTCATGTGTCTTGCACTGAGGAGAGGCTTCCGTCGGGCCACTCTGCCATAAAGCCCTGGCTGGTGGAGGGCTGCAGTGATGGTTGACTTTCTCCAACTTTCTCCCATCTCCCGACTGCATCTCTGGAGCTCAGCCACAGTGATCTTTGGGTTCTTCTTTACCTCTCTCACCAAGGCTCTTCTCCCCCGATTAATCAGTTTGGCCGGACAGCTAGCTCTAGGAAGGGTTCTGGTCATCCCAAACGTCTTCCATTTAAGGATTATGGAGGCCACTGTGCTCTTAGGAACCTTAAATGCAGCAGAAATTCTTTTGTAACCATGGCCAGATCTGTGCCTTGCCACAATTCTGTCTCTGAGCTCTTCAGGCAGGTCCTTTGACCTCATGATTCTCATTTGCTCTGACATGCACTGTGAGCTGTAAGGTCTTATATAGACAGGTGTGTGGCTTTCCTAATCAAGTCCAATCAGTATATTAAAACACAGCTGGACTCCAATGAAGGTGTAGAACCATCTCAAGGATGATCAGAGGAAATGGACAGCACCTGAGTTAAATATATGAGGGTCACAGCAAAGGGTCTGAATACTTATGACCGTGTGCTATTTCAGTGTTTCTTTTTTAATAAATCTGCAAAAATGTCAACAATTCTGTGTTTTTCTGTCAATATGGGGTGCTGTGTGTACATTAATGAGGAAAGAAATGAACTTAAATGATTTTAGAAAATGGCTGCAATATAACAAAGAGTGAAAAATTTAAGGGGGTCTGAATACTTTCCGTACCCACTGTATATGCCTTTTTTGGTGCTTAGCACCACCTACTGGTTAAACAAAGAAATGGCATATACACAGATATGGTTTTCAATATAATAAAGAAACAAAAACAGAAACAAAAATGAAAAAAACAAAAATTTACAGAAATTATATTATGGCTCCAACACACTGGCCCCTATTTGTTAATGGCAGGAGAGCATAAACAGTTCAAAACATATTTACATAATGGAGCCAGCAATCATTTAAAATAAATCCATGAGTCTGGCTCTTATATAGGTCAGAGGTCACAAGTAATCTCTAAGTACAACTCATGTTGCAGCCTTTCCTGTCTGGATATGTCTGTAAGACTCTTCCAGGAAGTAACCAGGAACTGCAGGGAGCTGTAGGATCTGCAATGAGCACAATGTCTCCAGGCACAAGACTTTGCCTCTCCTTACTCCATCTTTGACGCTCCTGTAGCAAAGATAAGTATTCTCTTATACTTAGCTTCTCTCAACTCCCTTTCAGCACCAGTGAATTTGGTTCCATTGACAGAGCTAAGATGAGAGACTGGTCCTCTTCTACAAACAAACCTGCGCAGAGCGTTTATGCAAGAATCAGTATCCAGTGACTATGTGTGGCAGGACGGCACAGCCCGTCTCCACTCATGTTAGTTATGTGCTGGGTCAGGTGGATAGCTGTGTAGGCTCACCCCTTTGCTCCCCGCCCATTGAGTGACACTGGGCTGGGAGCAATCATCCAATTTCACCAGCGTACTGGGCGAGGCCAGCCAAAGCTATATATGGGGGAGGGCTGCGCCTCTCAGATGTGCGCCCTCCCAACTCATCTGGAAACCTGAGCGTGTGTGTCGGCAGTGTGGTTTGGCATGGCAGAGTTTGATCCACGTGGCTGTCTTGAGACGTAGGTCGGCGCGTCTCCTCTGCTCACTTTGCCAGGTAGGCTCGGACACTATTACTGCGTCTCTGGCTTGTATTGGTGCCGTGTCTGATACGCCTTCTGCTCTCTGGCAGAGTTGGCCTGTACTCTGGCCGGGGGTTGGGAGTGCGTGGCCTCGGAGCCATGCGCAATAATCCGTGCACCGCGTTGGGAACCCTCAGGTAGGCTGGCTCGTTTGTGTCTGGCGTGTCTCATGCGCTTTGTCGGGCTGCACGTTGTGTGATTCTGGTCTCTGTTTGCTGTTAGCAGTTATAAAGGTGGTTGGTTGGTGGCTATCTCTCCTGTTGCCTGTGACGCTGTGCCCTCGCTCACGGGTATGTATGCGCGATTGTTTTAATCCATCTAATTGCAATTCACGTATTAATTTTAGTCTGTATCACAGCAGGTGGCTCCTCCTCTGACGTGGGCCGCTGTGCTGCTGCTGCTGTTCTGTCTACCTGCTCTGTCGCGGATTCGCCGCAGCAAGCTCTCCACTCGTTACATTTGTGTCCACTGTTTTCCGTTTTGTTCTTTCCTTTATATATAATTGTGTGTTCGGCGTGTGCGTGCGGTCTCGCACGCCTGGAGTAAATCCCTCTGGATGACCCGTGAGTGTTGCCTGCACTGTATGTGGTGTGGATCATGTGGACGTAACACGCAGCATAGGATTTAAAGCTGCACTAGGAGGACTGATCCACGCCAGTTAACTTTTTAATCATTGGTTGATTATTGTTTCTTTTGGTATTGTACTTAGATATTCATTTTTATTGTGTATGGATTTTGTGATCATTGTTTTCTGTAGACTTTGTGTTTAGTTATTCAGTTATTTTTTGCATAAGTTCTGTTTTTTTTATTGTTTGGTTTATTGGGTTAACTGTGCGTGAGCGGCAATTGAAGCACAATCAATCTTGGTGGTGACCTCCTGGGCCCGGCAGAGTGTGGTGTCGGGGCAGTTTTGGTTTAGTTTTGTTTTCTTGCCCTCTTGCCTCGATTAATATCTGCCTCTCTCTCTTGGACAGGAGCTGCTGGGTTGGTGTGGCGAGTGACTGATCCCTGCGGTGGCGGTCCCCTCACTCCCTGTACAGTAGTGCACCTGGGTGTCAGTCGATGGTGTGTGGTTTCTTTTTTTCTTCACGTGTGGTGTGTATCATCAGGACCCTTCTCCCCCTCTCAGTCATCCTCGCCTGGTGAGCCCTCAGCCCTGTACCTAGCACATGCACTTTATTGGCAGCTCAACCAACCTGTTAAGGTGCCCTGGAGGATTGTGTAATATTTTGCCACGTATTATTATTACTATATTATTGCTTGCATCACCACTGAGATTTGTTTAGCCTTTTAACTTTTGACATATTGTTAATAAACTTCCTTTTGATACCTGGCTCTCTGACTGACAAGACAAGAGGAACTGGCACAGGACAAAGGGAGACGCTGACTATATATATGTCATGGTTCCTGCATTCTCCTTCTCCCCCTCACTGCCAGTGTTTTTCCACTCACCTCACTCTGACCTGCTCTACCTGCCAGCCACGCCCACTGCTGCAGCCTGCTCTCCCTCAGCTGCAGCTCATCACCAATCAGTCCAGTATTTAAGACACTCCAACACGCTCACTCACTGCCAGATTGTTCCTCTGCTATTATGCACGACTCTCCAGCGTTTTCCTGCCAGATTTCCTGTTGCCGATCCAGCCTGTTCCCGACCAGCTCTCTGCGCCTGCCTCCCCGTGTACCTACCTGCCTTCTGTCCCCGACCACGTGCTCCGATCCGGCGTTCCAGAAATCTGACGGCTCCACTGGCAAAGACCTCACCGCTCGACCACGATGATCCTCCTGCCTGCTCCTCGACGGTACCGTTGTTTCTTCGGACTGTTTTCCCGGTTACGGATCTTCTGCCTGTCCCCGACCAATCTTCAGCGCAATCCCCGACAACATTTCCACACGTGTTGTCGGCTCGTCGAGCTACGGGGTTTCCTGCTCTCCAGCCACAGTAGGTTCAAGCTTCGTGTCTTCTCTTCGTGGGATTCCCAGAGACATTGTTTGGGCTAACCGCCTGAAGAACGAACTGAATACCTGTGGGCTGTTCTTCGTTTGTGTTGGTTTAAATAAAAGTCATTACCAACTATTGCTGAGTTTTGGCGTACTGCATCTGGGTTCTAAACAAGCCCGTTTCAATATACACAAGGTAAGTGGAAACAAGTGGAGACAATCAGGGTGGGGCTGACAATCACACTGGCGGGAAAACACACAAAGGGAGGAAGTAAGTGACCTGAAATGAGAGGAGAGTTAAAATTTAAAAAAAACAGGAAATCACAAGACAACATAAACACGACAAAAAGCAAATCAACATAACTTCCTTGACATGACACGTAGTACTTCTCCATATTACGTCCTCTTCTGACCTTGATTGGTCCAAAATAATCAACACCAACATTAGTGAATGGGGGAAGATCTGGAATGATTTTTTCTATGGGCAGATCAGCCATTTTTTGCTCACCCAACTTCCCTTTATGGCGTTTACAGAATCCACAGTTGGGCAGAATCTTTCTGGACACTGCATTAGCACTGGTGATCCAAAATTTGCTCCGTAATCTGGAGAGAACATGGTTTCTCCCACTATGGCCCAGCTGTTCATGAATGTACTTTAGAGAGGATACATGCTGGTCTTTGGATAGGATAATTGGATGTTTTGTCTCCTCTAGCATGGCAGCCTTACTCAATCTCCCTCCAACTCTAAGCAATACATCATGCAAAGTGAGGTCCAGTTTGTAAATTGTACCCTCCTTTTTTACTTCACATTTGCCAGATGATAATGCAACAAACTCATTAGGGGATCTTTCCTGTTGAGCAAAATGAATGATGTTTGTTTCTGCCTCCAAAAGATCGTCTGGAGTCAAACTCTGTCCTCCATATGCAGCTTTAAGCCTATGCATTTCCTTTTCCACTTTGTTACTATCGATGTCTGCATCCCTTTGACTCAGTTGTTTTCTTTTTTTAATCATATCCAGTAGAGCCTTCCTTATTTTCAGAATCCATGCAACTGACCTCTTCAACATTCCCCAGTCAGAAAAGAAGGTTATCAGCTGATGAATAGTTGGTGAATCCTCAACAATCACTGCATTAGCCATGAGATCCCTTTTTACCTATGGGTCATCAGCAGGAATGTCAAAATCTACGCTGTTTACAGGCCAGGCCTCTTCTGTTTTTCACAGAAAATCAGGGCCTTCAATCCATCGTTGGTTTATCAAGAAACAATCCATTGTCAGTCCTAATGAGGCTTCGTCTGCAGGATTCTGGGTGGTATGAACATACCTCCATCCTCGGACCTCCTGTCCTTGATTTTGGTATACTTTAAAAATGAAGTACTATCAGTCCAGAAACATAACATTACTTCACAAGTGGAAGCTGTAATTCTGCCTTTAGCATTGTGTCCATGCAAACAGCAAGAACAGCAGCTGTAAGCTCTAAGCGAGGAATTGTCACATTTTTCAGTGGCGCCATTCTGGCTTTGCCTAGTATGAAAGACACACGGATACTGTTGCTGTTCTTCTGCAACCTGAGATATGTTACAGTGCCATATTCAGTATCACTGGCATCTGAAAAGCGATGTAATTGACTATGAGTGGTTTGTCCAAAATCTGGTGGCTTAAGGCATCTATCAATTTTGAATGCTGTCACCCTTTCCACATCTCCTAGCCATTTGATCCATTGCTGTTGGAGAGCATTTGGTATTTGATCATCTCATCCAATACTTTTCCTACATAGATCCTGCAATACGAACTTTGCTAGAAGTGTGAGTGGTGCTAGAAATTCCAAAGGATCATAAACAGAGCTAACCACCGACAGAATCCCATGTCTGGTATGAGGCTGTTCTTTGAGTATCATCTTGAATTTAAAATAGTCTGTCTCAACACACCAATGAAGGGCAAGGGCTCTCTCAACTGGAAGTTGGTCTCTGTCCAATCGAGCTCATGCAAAATCTACGCTCTTTGCTCCTGTGGAATGGATAGCAACACACCACGACTGTTACTAATCCATTTTGTCAAATAGAAACCTCCCCTATGAAAAACGGCTGTCAAATCTGGGTGAAGACACAGCTGGGTGAAGACACTGCCCCGAACAGATGTACTGTCATTCTATATTCCATATGCTGGTGATTTACATCGCCTTCAGGCACAACAAGAAATGCAGGAAATCTCAATCATCCTGGGCTACTTTGACTTGATGGAACATGGACTGAATATCAGCCATCGCAGCCACAGGTTCTTGTCTGAATTGTGTGAGGACTCCTAACAAAGAACTGGTAAGGTAAGGACCTTGTAGATGTTGACTTTTTAGAGATTTCCCTCTGAACTAAGCTCCACAGTCAAGCTCAACACGAAGACTTCTTTTCCTCGGATGGTATACTCCGTGATGTGGAATATACCATATTTTTCCATTGGACCATTCTAACTGATGTTCGGGTACGCATTCAGCATATCCCTCTTTGATGACCTCACAAAGAAAGTTGGTGTATTCCTGGTGGAATTTCTCATTTCTCTCAAACTTCCTCTTCAATCCAAGAATGCATTACTTGGCAACACAATGATTGTTTGGCAGAGAGACCTCTTTCTTTTTAAAAAGGAAGATTTAGGCTGTAATGCCCATTTTGAAGCTCTTCTGAACTTTTCATGATTTTAATGAACTTGACTTCATCTCTTGACATGTCTTTGTCACCTGATGAATGCTCATTAAAATCATGGTTGTATTGATTATTCAGTAACACCTCCAGCCTTCTTATGCAGATCCTGTTGACAGTAGCAGTGAGGTGGTCATTTTCACACCTCTTTTCACTGCATCCTTGAAGACAGCCATTAATAACCCATCCCAATAGGGTCTTAATAGCATATGGTCCATTTCCGTGGCTGTTGATTACTTCCCAGGGTTCAAGCATTTTGGAGGCATTGGTGCCTATCAACAACTCCACATTAGCTTGGATACACCATCCAAGTATGGCCACTTAGCCAATGCCTCCTCTATGACAATGTTGTCTTACAGGCATCCTCTTCTAGGTATAGACGTCTGGTAAGTCATAGAAAAGGGTTTCAGTGAGACTTGAAATCTCCAAACATGTCAATCTATAACTGGAAACTGATGCTCTTGAACCCATGGTTTGTAGATTGATTTAAGCTTTCCTTCCATTCATATTCAGCTTCCTCATCAAGTTTTCGGCACAGAATGTGGCTGTACTGCCTCGATCCAGAATTGCATATGTTTGTATGATTTTGTTTCCCTTGCTAGACTTCACCTGAACTGGAAGGATGGACAGGATTCCATCACCATTCCCGGCCCCTTTATGACCACATGTTTGCAGAGAGACCAGTGCACTGCTCACAGATGGTTCCTTGGGCCATTTACAGTCTGTGCTGCTTGCTCTTACTCTTTGGTTAATATGAGGAATGCTGGAATGTTTTTGGCTGCACACTTTACACATCAAGTGCTTGTCGCAATCTTTGCTCATGTGCCCAATGCTAAGGCTAAAGCAGACTCCTTCTCCTTTAGAAAGTTTATGTTCCTGTGAGTGGCCTTTAGAACAGCACATACATATTCCAGTTGTCTTTGCAGATTAACTATTTTGCAGTTGAACCTGGTGAGACTTCTTGTTTTCCTTGAATGCAGGCGTCTCAATGGTAGAGACAGTGGTTGCAAAACTGTCTCATTTGAACCTTGGCTTTGACTGTGATTTTATCTTAACTTTTTGCTTCTGAATTTAACTCTTTACATTTTCAATAACTAATTTACACCTTTAATTTTCAATATTCAAAAATTCAGAATAAAAATTTCAAGTTAAAAAAATCAAATAATCTAAATTCAAGTTGCTTAAATTTGACAGGCCAAATTCGGATGCCAAAATACGAGGTATAAAATTCAACTTATACATTTTCAAGTTGCTCAAATTCGATAGGCCAAATTCGGATGCCAAAATAAAAGGTGTAAAATAAGAGTAAACTGATGGGAACCCAAGGAAAAAGCAATCGATTCTAGATCAAGTCAAACCAACATCCAGCCAATCACATTAGGCTCCACTGGTCACCTGACACTGAAACTCAAGCTCATCCCCGGAGAAGACAAAGAAGTCAAGGGCTGTGGTCAGTGTTGCCAACTTGGAGAACATTACAACCCGCAAATCTTATGCCTAGGGACAAAGGGAGGTAACACAGCACCGTGTGTGTTAAACAGGCGCGAAAGATGTTTAGTGTTTAGATGTTTATGCTAAACTACAGTAGCAGGCAACATGTGAACACAAAGAGAGCACGAAGGGTGACAACAAACAATAAGGCAAACAAAAGAAATCTGTATCTACCCTATCCAGCCCACAGTAGACACAGATAGGATCTAGTGTGCTATACAGAGTTTTGCTATGGGGTGGTGCAACAACTGGGTATGGAGGCTACTATAAACAAAAGATACCAACACAAAACAACCTACTCTAAGGTCCAGCTCCTTTCACAACTTGACTGCTTCCTCTCAGGCAGCACGTACAACAGTCGAGTTAACCAATACAATCTACAACAATCAATAGCTACACAGAGCACACAGCACAGAGGAAGACTGCTCACATGAAATCACAGCCATGCACTGACAAAGGTACGGTGGACTTAAATAATCATCAGGAAAACAAAAAATTGGAGCAAGCACTCATCGAAAGGGAGGAAGGCAGGACAACTGGCACCACCCAACTGGTTGGCAGGAAGGCATGCAGCAGGGGGAGAAGGACAAACAGGCCATAGGCAGAGGAACACCCCAGGTTAGGGGAGGAAGGAATCCAAGATGACATGGCGAACCTCTGATGATGTCACCATCCCCAGTCACGCTGCCTGAATAATTAGACTGCCACAAGCCTCATATACATGAACAACCAAGGGAAACCAATCAAGGCCGGCTCTACGCAGGGGCAAGAGGGGGCAGCGCCCCCTCAAATAAATGTCTTGCCCCCTCAAATCAAAATTTTAGAAGTTGAGAAAGCACATTTTTAATATACTCACAAAATTAATACATTACAAGTTGACAAAATTATCTGCAGTAGCGGAAAAATCCGCCGAAAAGGGGACACGAAGACGATATATTATCAGCTTCCTCTCATCTATCTGTCCCTCCGCTGTGTGTGTATTCACAGGCTGGTCATCCAATCACTGTTAGTATGCAAATGAGCCAAGACGTAGCCGGACAGTGTGGTGTCAGGTTTCAGCGCCGCCACGAGCGGTAAGACTTTGAAGAAGCAGCCGCGTTTTCTCAGTTACAACAAGCACAGAAATTACTAATTTCTGTGCTTGTTGTGCAACAAGCAAAGAAATTTCTGTGCTTACAAGCACAGAAATTGTCCAAATGAAACAGACCTGTCCACTGTGTGTAAACACCTGCAGGAGTACAAGGAAGCCTTTCCTGAGTTGCATAAATTGTATGTAACAGCCCTGGTGGTTGGTGTGTCTTCAGCAGCGTGTGAGAGTTCCTTCTCCACATTGTCACGGGTTCTAACCCCCTATCGTCGCACCATGTTACACAAGAGAAAGAGGAATTTGGTGATCTTGGCCCATGAGAAGTCCATAACAAATAACTTGGACATGGATGAATTTGTGAGAGTTTTTGCAAAGGGAAATAGGAGACTGTTGTTGTAGAGTGGAGTGGAGAGAAAAGAGAGGAGTGGAAAGAAAGATTTTTGAACTGTTCGGTTGCTAACAAAAAAAAACAAGCCAAAAAAATTTTTAAAAAAGAAAGAAAACATAAAATGTTCTGTTCTATATCTGTTGTGTTTTATAAATTAGTTTGAGAAGTTTTTTTTATTATTATTCATAAGACTACCTTTCAGTTTTGTAAATATTGATTATAGTGTGTGAAGTCTTACTTTAGGTTAAAATTTATTTGAGAATTAGGCCATCCAGTTAAGATATATGTTATGTTTTTGGTTGATAAAATCTGGATGAAGGATATTTTATTTTATTTTTATTTTTCAGTTTCCCCCCTTGAGGGATTGCCACCTTATTTTGGTCAGGGGGTTTGCGTGCCTCAGTGACCTTAAGAGCTATACCAGCAGGAGCTCAGTCTTCAGGTGGGACACCCAAGTTGGACAGGTCTGAAGGTAGAGGCCTGACTAAGTGCAATCCACTTCTCTAGGTTGGGGTTGGACACATAGCTAACAACCCAGTTCAATGGAGAAAACACTGTTACTATAAGCACAGGGGAAAAAAAGTGCTGGAGCATGATGTGTACATATGATGCCCCCTTCACATTTCTGACTGCCCCCTCATATATGCCTCCCTACAACCGGCCCTGGGCAGCAGATAAGGTTTTCACTTTCTGTTTATTTAAATATACAACAATGCGCTCAAGCAAACACTTTTTAAAGTCCTCAAACAGCTCACAGAGATAAACAAAGTCATGCACATCACAGGCTGAACACCATTTATCAAACATGTTCCCTTTGTCCCTAGCAAACTCCATGTGAGTTTGAGTGTGGGACTTTTTGTGTGCTGTCTCCGGGACTAATTCATAGGCACGCAGGATGACAGCTTTCACAGCGTTGTAGTGGAGGCTGTCCTCCAGAGGGAGCACGGGCACTATCACTATCGAGCTGCGCTAGGTGGTCTTACGCCTTCTCCTGAGCCTCCAACTGAAGGCGAGCAAGGCGGACTTTTAATCGAGCCTTATCCCAAGATCATGACAATATATCTAGCAATTTTCCAGACCCTCTTTGCAACAAATCAAGTTCCTTTTTCTGGTCAAATCGCTCAGAGCGATCACGGAGTCCACTGCAGGTTGGGACTGTGGTGCTGCTGGTCAGACTGACCACATGAGTACTGTGTGAGTAATGAGGAGGAGACGGCAGCCTCCCTCGCTGTACTTGGTTCTCGTGAGCTCAGTTGTAATGTGAACCACGGAATGGGATATGTTAGATGCGTTTTGCAGAGCTTTGTCAACGCAATCATTCCCCAAATTACCAGAAAAAAAGTCACTCCATTTGTTGCTGGTCGCTTTGACGAATTAAGTTGCCAGGAGGGTCAGGAAAGTTGCTAGATATAGCGACAAAGTCTCCAAGTTGGCAACACTGACCACAGCCCTTGACTTCATGAGCTTGAGTTTCGGCATCAGGTGACCAGTTGAGCATAATGTGATTGGCTGGATGTTGGTTTGACTTGATCTAGAATTGATTGCTTTTCCCTTGGGTTCCCAGCTGTTTACTCTGAATTATGTACCTCCTATTATTTGAATTTGGCCTATCGAATTTGAGCAACTTGAAAATTTATAAGTTGAATTTTATACCTCATATTTTGGTATCCGAGTTTGGCCTATTTAATTTAAGCAACTTGAATTCAGATTATCTGAATTTTTTAACTTGAAATTTTTATTCTGAATTTGTGAGCATTGGAAATTAAAGGTGAAATTTAGTTAAATTCAGAGGCAAAAAATCAGATACATAATTTCAATGTATACATATTCAGTGCCAAAATTGTAATGGCTTTTTCGATTCAAAATCAGATGACACACATTTACTTCCATACTTCCTTTCAACATTTTAGCTTCAGGTTCAGGTTCAGGTTCCTTTATTTGTACCCGTAGGTAGATTTGGTTTGCAGTATAAGGTGAAAGGCATCCATTCGACACAGTTTTCTGACACCACAGACAACATACAGAATAAAAACATGACAAAGAGATAAAAAAACAAGATCAAACATAAAAATTAAACAACTGCAAGGATTAAACAAGTGCCCCAGTGCTAATGAATGTCAAATATGTCATAAATACCAATAAAAACATGAAACTATAAAAAACAAACTTAAATAAAAACAATCCAAAAACTATGAATAAATAAATCATAAACACAGGCTCCAAAATGATGTTGTGCAATGTGAAGTTTCGCAATCTTCCTACAGCTTGTTATCGCGTGTGATGGCACCTGGAACAAAACTGTTTATATCGCTTAGCTTAACTTGTCGTCCTTCTTCATGATTTCAAATGAATCTCTTTTTTTCCCTTTTCAGCCTGTGTCACATATGTCACAATATGTCCTTGTTTTTTAAAATCCTTTTAAACATTCTCATTTTCTCTTTCCATCTTCATCTCATTCAGTGGCGATGGCAGAATTTTTGTTTTAGCTATATAAATGTAGGGCTAATCCATACACTTGTGGGGCTGAAATCAATGTAAAAAAATATGAACGCATGAAAAGTAAGACCGCCCTTTCAACAACCAGAAACAATAAATTAATTGAGATGATTACTATGAGATTATTGCACTGACTTCACATGCAACACCAAGCGCAACAGATGTGGATGGTCTATTCTGCGGGCAATTACGCACACACCGGCCCCTAAACCTTGCGTGAATTATGTTTCACACTTCACAAACACTGTTATGTATAGACCTACCAATGTTTTGTTTTCTTTGAGGCATTCCCTGACCTCCGTACCTCCTGTTTTAGTGTGACACTGCCTGGCCTCCACACATCATCTGCCACTGATTACCTGCACCTGAGGGATGTCTACAAAAGCCTGAGACAAGCCCCTCCCTCTCTCAACCAGCAGCCAGGATCAGAGACCATGGCTTCAGCCACCATTCCTTTTTTCCTTTTTATTAGTTAACCTGTAAAATAAAGACTGTAATCGTCGACTTGATGCCTCTGACTCCTCTATGTTGCTTCCCCTGAGCCAGGGTTGTAACAACACGTACGCACAAAATGAGAGAGAGAGAGAGAGATTCATAAAGAAATCTGAATATATTTAAACTTGCTTGCTCTGGCAGGTGGAGGAAGCAGGCTCCTCCCTGTCCTGTTCCTCCTCAGGTGTGGATGAAAAATGATCCAACATACGGGACATTTTCTGTCCATGAGCATTTGAAAATGAAGTGGTCCATGTTGACATTTCAATTTGAAACTTTGGATCCTCAGTGACAATGATTCCAAAGACAGATACTTATGGTTGACAAGGTATTGAAAGATAAGTTTGAGTTCGTACTGTACAACACCTTCAAGTAAGTCGTGCATTATATCAACTGCATAGTTTTCAGAGGTGTGGTAAAAATACAGTGTATTGAGCAAGCATGTCTTTTTGACACCAAATGTTGAACTCAACATAGGATTTTCTTGTAGAGCTGCACAATGTTCTGCATGCATTTCTTTTGTACGAAAAATCATGCCAGGGTCATCTTCAGTAAACACAGACTGTGACTCAGCCTTACTTGTCAAACAAAATCTGCAAAAATACGTAACGCTGAAGGACTCGACAAAACCAAACAGTCCATGTAAACCTAGGTTGTCACCTGTTACTTGTATAACAGAACCAAGCAAAGGTGAGTCTGAGAAAGGCACCTCAATTCCTTGTGTTTCAAGTATTTTAAGATAATCAAGAACAGGCTTTAAGATGTCATCAAATCCGTAAGTCTTCAGGTCTTGTGAGTGAAAGAGTGCCACAACATGTATATTCATCAACACAGAATTATATTTTAGGGGCAGGTTCCTCAATATAAAGTAAATGCAACCAAGTTTGTGTCCCTTTCTTTGAACCTATTGAATCTGTAGAGCATGTTTGTTCTGGGAAAACAAAACGTTATTCTTGAAGTATGAACCATCACATATGTCTTTATAAACTCCCTCTTCTTGATGCTTGGCTTGCAAGAAACTTTTACACAATTCAGTGTTCTTGAACATAGACTTAAGAATTCCCAGGATGGGTGTATACACAAATTTATCCGTTACAAGGACCTGACTGTAAATTCCTGTTGTGTGATCCCTGCGAACATCAAACCGTACTCCAAGAACATATTCAATACGTTCAACAATTTCCCACTTTTCCTCAAAGAACTTCTGTTGTTTGGCTCTTGTGTTAAAGGTTGAGAAAGGATTTTCTAGTTGATCAAAACACTTTTCCACCTTCTTTTCCAAATCTGTGCCTTGAATTTCTGTAGTACAGCTGAGAACTGCCTCTCTCGCTTGCCTATGAATGTCATTTACAAGTTCCTCCATGGACCCCACCATTGCTTGGACTGTGCTCTCAGCAACACCAGATGCTTGAAACTGTGCTACAACAGAGCCATACATGTTTAACACAAGATTATTGTCAACAGAGAGCTGGGTAGTTGTTGGAGAGTCTGCACTGACTGCCTGTGAAGTTGAGGGCTCACCAACTTCATTCTGAGTGTCCACATTGTCATCAGTATTAGTCAAAGCAACATCTCTATGGAAATGAACAAGATGCTTCTTGAAACGTTTATAGGTGCAAAATGATAAACAACATCCCGGCTGTCCACATTTTAAACGTAATGTCTTTCCAGGATATAGACCGTGGTTGAGTCTTAAATGCTGACAAAGTGTAACACGTATTACCCTTTAAAGGAGAGAATAGGATTTAGGTTTAATAGGCCAGAGGTATCAGAAGCTCTAAGGTCGACTACGGAGCCCAGGATTGACCAACCGATAGCTCAGGAACGACACAACACAGTGTTCTCTTTAAGGAACAATAATGCTTCCCTATTTATTGCAGATGGGAAGACCACAATAATAACACATTTATTACAACTCTTACCCCGGTAAGTATGAAAATAAAAAATAAAATAAAATAATGTCCTGCAGCTGCTTTAATTTCTAGTGTTCAGTTCAGTCAGTTAGCACCGTATAGGTGAAATATCAGTTCCACCTCACTGGGGTGTGGGTGTGTGTGTGTGTGTACTGGTGCAAAAGGATTCAGGTTCCACGACGTCGGTTTCTAAGCGTCCACTGGGGTCTGGCTCGCCATCAACTTCTATTGGCTCCAACTTCCAGGCAGGTCCGTATCTCAATGGAATCCAACGAAAAAAACCTGACCGATGCTTTCTCCTCCCGAGCGGCTCCTCTAGCTGCACTCACGCAGGTCCTGGTCGTCCGGGGGATCTTCTCCAACAGTTTTCTCCGTGTTTTCTCCGTGTTTTTCAGTGTTTTATCGTCCAAAAGTGTGTTTTTCGTGACTCGTGCTCAATGTGGCTTGCTCTCTTTCTTCTAGCGGCTTCAAGAGGAAGTGTACCTGCTCCGAGCGGGTCAGAGGGTGGGAGCTTATCTTCCGATTTGATGAAAAGTCCGTCTTCCGATCAGCTCTTCCAAACTAAAACTCCACATAACTTTTTTTTTTATTACAGTTCTGTTCTTCCTTTTAAATGAACATCGGTATTTTAATCATTAACAAAACATTATATTTAATGAATTTCACTGTTTTTAATTCAAACATCCTGGTTTCATATATATATAGTGAACTAATTTACTGATTTTAACCCATTTGTCTCAGTTTTTAATACACAATGAAATATTTTTAATACACATTTTTAACCTGGGTTACAAAAGCAATGCAGAACTTTTGTGGTGTGCCTTACAGACAACAAAGAAACATATTGTCATGGTTCCTGCATTCTCCTCCTCCCCACTGCCAGTGTTTTTCCACTCACCTCACTCTGACCCGCTCTACCTGCCAGCCACGCCCACTGCTGCAGCCTGCTCTCCCTCAGCTGCAGCTCATCTCCAATCAGTCCGGTATTTAAGACACTCCCACACATTCACTCACTGCCAGATTGTTCCTCTGCACTATGCACGACTCTCCAGCGTTTTCCTGCCAGATTTACCGTTGCCGACCCAGCCTGTTCCCGACCAGCTCTCTGTGCCTGCCTCCCCGTGTACCTACCTGCCTTCTGTCCCTGACCACGTGCTTCGCTCCGGCGTTCCGGAAATCTGACGGCTCCACTGGCAAATACCTCAACGCTCGACCACGACGATCCTCCTGCCTGCTCCTCGACGGTACCGTTGTTCTTTCGGACTGTTTTCCCGGCTACGGATCCTCTGCCTGTCCCCGACCACGATTCAGCGCTATCCCCGACAACATTCCCACACATGTTGTCGGCTCGTCGAGCTACGGGGTTTCCTGTTCTCCAGCCACAGTAGGTTCAAGCTTCGTGTCTTCGCTTCGTGGGATTCCCAGAAACATTGTTTGGGCTTACCGCCCGAAGAACGAACTGAAATTCTGTGAGCTGATCTTCGTTTGTGTTGGTTATAATAAAAGTCATTACCAACTAACTCTGAGTTTTGGCGTACTGCATCTGGGTTCTAACACAGCCCGTTTCACATATTTTCATCCAGGGATATTTATCACCTCAAGCGTCGTGCAAAAATCTCGCTCTGAGCTCCTTGACTAGGACTTTCCTTGGCACGTCATACGTCAATGCTAAAAACTGTGGTTTGGATGAATGTATCGAAGTTAAAGAGGGATTCGTGGTAGTTGACACTGAAGATGAAGTGTGCTTTGAAGAGCTCATCGAAAGCTGCCGAGGATGTCTGTGCCTTGCAAGAGATGGCCTTGTGGTCAATGATGACGTAGTATCTTTGGATACTGTTCTTCTTTTGACTCACACAAGGGAGGGCTGTCTCGGCACCACACCAGCAAGGAACATTTTGACACTGGCTCCCATCTTTAACAAAATGTAAATAAGAATCATGACAAAATCATGAAATATAGCGCTGCTACATTCAAGTAACTAAACCAATTTAAAAAATCAAACACGTACGGCAGACGTTAACTTGTATTTTTTTTTTTTTTACCAATAGTAGGCTATTAATTGGTCAAAGTTATTGTAATCTGTTAAAAGAAAGGTTGATCGGTTAATCATGTGCATCCTTATCTGCAGCCTTTGCAAAATGGAGATGGCATACCACAGTGTTTTTGTAAATTAATAATCGTTAACCTAAAGATAATCGCTAGATTAGTCGAAAAATTAATCGTTAGACGAATCGAAAAAATAGTTGATAGATTAATCGGGAGAAAAATAATCATTTGGGACAGCCCTACATAAGTACATTACTATTTGCATACCTGCAAATATCTAACGACATGGTCTTCAGCTTGACATGCACTGATTTTAGGACTCTTCTTGTGGCCTTTGGACGTGGGCGGCAGCAAGTGAACCAACAGCAGAATGCTTGATAAGTCACTGTCCCAGCCTAGGGGAACAACAGGAGAAAATGTCTGACACATTCACATCATAATTTTAAAGAGAAGGAAAGAAAGAGAAGAAACTAACCAGACCCATCTGAGTCGTGCTGCGCAGACAAGAGGTCTTGAATGTGTCCATTAGAAGTCAGTTTTTTGCAGTCTGTCAGGATCCTAGGTTTGAAAAAAGTAGGCCATTTTGCCAAAAATCTGCCCGACACTTCCTCTCCAAACATCATGGTGAAATCTTGGTCAATCTACAGAAGAACACACATTTTTATACTTATACAACTTAAAAGTGTATACATTGAGTGACAATTCACTTAATATAAAGAAGTTGTCTTTCTTACCAAGCCAGTGATGTTGAGGAATCGTGGGAAGAATGTTGAATGTTTCAAAAAGGATATTGCTTCATGGCACTGCTCACCAAGCAGATGCTTATCTGTGCAGAGAACCTCTCTCTTTGTCTTTGGACTGTCCTGGTAGGGTGTGCTGGTGGAAGATCTCTGGGACTGAGCTGCAGTGTTGTGCTGAACAGTTTTTATCCTCCGGGCCAAGTACCCAGATCCACATAGAAGTATTCCTGTAATATTAAAAACATTAAATTGTAGTTCAGACCATATTACTACTCCATAAATTGATATCATTTTTTCATCAGTTTTTCATTTATAAACTTACATATCCATTGTCTGAGTATGGATCTCTGAGGCTGGGAAATAGAGAGATGATGCCCAAAGCATATTTACTTCGCACAGAGACAGGTGGGCTCCTCCGTGCTTACAAATGTCACTGTTGTTAGCTTCATTGAGTTTAAGTCTCTCTCAAACAGTTAGTTTTTGTGTCATGTTTTAGCCATTTAGTATTTATCTCTTTCATAGGAGAAAATAAACAATAAGTTGCTTTACTAATATGCAAAGTCCTAAAATAAGTGTGCTGCTAAAAAAATCTGTATTGAGTAAAGTATAAACATGAACAATGAAGTCTTACCCGTGAATTTCAACCATGTCGGCCACAAGAAGCTTTACCAACTGTCTCCTTGTGCTATCCATCAATGTTTTCATCTTATCATATTCATCCAAAATAATCTGTCCACCCGCTTTACCCTTTAGAGCATCTCTCACCATCTAAAAGATAAAGAATCATAAAGCAAATTAGCAATTATATCCATCACCATCATCATCATTACGTCCAACAACAAAACAGTTTAACACAGTTCAGCTGCACAATATATTTGTGTGTGATATTTGATAAGTCAGTTTTTCAAGTCAATTTTATTTATAGAGCCCATTATCACAAAACATGGTTTGCCTCAGAGGGCTTTACAGTGTACGACATCCCTCTGCCCTTAGACCCTTACATCACCCAAGGAAAAACTCCCGAAAAAGAACCCCTGTAATGGGGGGAAAAAAAAGGAAGAAACCTCAGGAAGAGCGGTAGAGGATAATGAGGGACCCCTCTTCCAGGATAACTAAGACCTCTTTTGCCAATTCCCGTTCAGCATAGGTTCTCTTCCCTCCATTTGTCTGATCACTGCTGCATCTGATGAATCCGAGGATACTGCCAGGGAGTCTTCTGACACTGACACAGATGAGTTGTCTGACATGGGTGACTCCAACGAAGTATATGAAAGATCATGATGAAGCACAACTGTAAACAGTTAAAAAAAATGTATACACAAAAGGAAAAAATAATTAGTTCTCCACAATACTCCTTATTGACGATCCACTCCTGGCCTCACAAGCCTGAGTCTCACCTGTTGACTTTTCAGTTGACACCCTAACAGTAAGGTTCCCTGCTTGCAAAAGCTCCTCAAACACATCTGCATCGACTTCTGTCCCTGATTCATCTGTCAAGTGCAGCTCAGTCTCAAGTGGAAGGTCTAGCTTTTGAATGACTGATAAAAAATATTAAATTTAGAGCAATGGAAAAATTACAATTATCATAAATTTGCTAAACTTGTTTTTCCCAACATTTTAGGTCAAGGGCACACAGGCCATTACCATTAGTTATCATAAACACAACTCCATAATATGAGACATTTACATGTCACATAAATTCAGTAGATATTATAGCAATTAGTCAATTTACACAAGCATTCTGGGCTCTATTAAAAGTGGTGCCAACCTTTCTGAAGAAATGTGTTGAAGTCATCATAGCCATCTTCAGTCTCAGCCACTTTGACATACTTCTGCGTTTCTCCAAATCTCACCTTCACCAGCATGATGTACTATAGAAAAAAATAGAAGAAAAGACATCCGCACTACGTCATCATTTACAGTATGTTCACCGAGCGCCTTGTCACTCAGTGTTGTGCATGAGCATATTTTGATGAATGGTGAACTGAAACAAATCATTTTGTAACTAATGAAAGTGAACGTGAGCGCAGTTCACTCTGGCGAGACTGAACAACGCTCAACCAGGAGTTTAAGATACTCTTGCCTCCCACAATGCTCGCGCATACTTTTCCAAAAATGGCAGAGCGTTATGTTTCATATCATTATCAAGTTGTCAAATAAGAGAAAAAGCATATATTGTTGTTAATTAAAACATCCAGTAGAGGGCCATGCTTTTCCATGACGACGCTGCATTCAAGGCTGGATTATTACAGAGCATCTGAAAGAGAGGCCACCCGGACCCTCGGTAATGTTACAGTGACAACATAAAGTAAGTCAATGAGTCACGCAGCATCCAGATCAGAGATATTTATTTTGTATTATGGAATATAATATTCTAATGTAAATGTTGTAAATGACGAGGTTGGGTGGGGACACGTTAGTTGACAAAGTAAAATGAGTCATTTAACCTCATCATTTCAGTAATGGGTATAAAATAGTTACTTTAAAATGAATACATCGCTGTAACACGTTACTGTTGTAGTCTTCACCTCCAACACCATCAGGGGTGAGGGACAGACAGTGAGGGTTAATAAAAAGTTGCTTCTAGCAGAACATATAAAAGGAAAAAAATGAATGTGAACAAGCTCATATTTTGGGCTGTGAACGGCGCTCATATTTTTAAATTATGAACAAAGAATGTGAACAAGCTCATTTTAAGCTGTGTGAACTGAACTTTGAACTAGTTCATGTTGAGCATGAACGTGCACAACACTGTTGTCACTGCGATACCAACCCCCTCCCGCGCTCTCCTCTCTCCTTCTACATGGCGCTGCGCACCCCTAAAACTCAGCCTGCCTGATATCATGATGGCTAACCTAGTTCTCCTGCTAACAACACAGACACTTATCCATAAACACAAAGATACATGATCAACTCCTCTCTGTTAGATTGGCAAAATAACGTCAACTGAAGGCATAAACATGACAGTGACGTTATTGTTCATATGCATAGATCGCTAAAACACTGTGTAACTTTAAAATTATAAAAACTCACCAGCATCTCAGACGTTTATTATTATGGCAGCAGCTGAGGGGGGTGTGTGACTCCGGTAACGTTATTAGCTGCGGCTAACGTTAGCTTCTCAATGTAACGTTAGCTGCAGCTAAAGTTCAGAATAAATAAATAAAATAATATATAAAATAAAGTAATTAAATAAACTACTCCTGCCCCTAAGAGCAGAGCTCGGTGTGGCTGGCGTGGTGGTCTGGTGTGTCTGTTTCTCCAGGAAGTCTACAGCAGCAACATGCTACCCGGCTCACAGAGCTAGTCTGACTTTTAGCAATGGCAGCAGTCTCTGGGCAGGCAGGAGCTCAACCCCCCGGCCCAGCACCGGCTCTCTAACTTTGCTCCATCGCTTGACATTTTCATCGAAACTAGACCATAGCTAATTAATTACCGTACGCGCACTTCCACGGCCTACAGATTTTTCTAACAGAGAATATTCGGTTAACGTGACGCCTCATGCTCGTGCTACATCATTTTAGCTAGCTTTACCCTCTTACAAAAATGTGCAGTTATATACCGTGTTATCCAAACGTGTAGCCTATACTTACGTTAAGCAAGTTGTGTATATTCATCAACACTGATGTGCAAAAGGAACATTAATGCACCCTTAAAAAAATAGCATGCAACAGCCATGCTAACCTTAACATGGGACTTAGCCTACCTTGTTAGAGCTATAGCTATAGACAGTGACACTTATTATCGACACATATAAAACACTAATAGAAAGTATTATTAAATGGGCATGGCACCTTTCATTTACATGCAAACATACTCCGTGAAGTCTGGAGGTGAAAAGAAAATCGTCCTCTGCTGACCCCGCTCTGACTCCAAGTCGTCCTGCACTTTAGACAAACACGTCACAGATCCGTTGAAATTCTGGGAGCAACAATGTTAAGTGTTGATTTTAAAATCAACACTTAACAGTGTTGTTTGGATTTAACTCCCTAGATTAACACCAACTCTTTTGAGGGATTAACTCTCACATAGTTGAATTAAACTGAGCAAGTGTTGAATTAACACTGTATTTTTAACATACAACACCAACACTGGAAATCTAACACTTTTGATTTTGCTGTGTTGTCTTAAAGTCTATGGCAGGGATGTCAAAGTCAAATACACAGAGGGCCAAAAAACCAAATTTGCTACAAGCCGAGGGCCGGACTGCATAAAAAACAACAGCATAAAAAAAAGCATCAAATCAGTTGTATTCTTTCTCGTGGCTCTTATCTGCAATTTTCCCTGAGTCCATTAACTGAAAAATAAATATAAATAAATAAATAAAATACAATAAAATAAAATACAAAAATCTATGGCACACAGACAAAACAATTCTTCCTTCATAGAAAAATCACGTCTTGTAGAAACAAATGTAAAAATTGAACTGAATTAAAAACTAAAAATACGTTAATGCTCTGTGATGCTCACTTGTCTGAGGCTGAGCCTGATACTTGGTGGTGTCTCGTCTTTTGTACAAGTTCATCAATGTTCGGGGTCAGGCTCTGAGCTGAGGAAATCCTCAGGACTGAGTGGAGGTGTTTATCAGTAAGACAGCTCCTGTGTGATGTTTTGTTTAGCTTCATCAAAGAGAACAGTTGTTCACACAGGTATGTGCTGCCAAACATAGAGAGCATCTGAGCAGCTTGGATGCGCAGCTGGGGCATTGTGTCGGGGATGAAACGTGCAAACTCAGCAGCACCCACTCTCATATTTTTCCTTCAGTGTGTCATTGCACTGGAGCTCAATGAACTCCATTTGTAGGTTTGGTGGTGCGCTTTCCACGTCAACTGCAAAAGGATTGCCGAGCAGTTCAAACCTGCTTTTTTGGGCTTCAAAATCAGCAAATCGGCGTCGGAAGTCGGCGGCAAGTATGTTGAGTTTATCAGCAAACTGTGCACTCGGGAACACAGCGGTAGAGAGCTTCTCTTTCATGGTCGGGCAGCTGGGAAAGTTTTCTTTCCGCATCTGCGTCTCCCACAGACTCAGCTTGGTTTTAAACGCCTTCACTGTACTTTGTCTTTTACCTCCGTGAACATGTACTCTGCCTCCCACCTGGTTTGAAACCCCCTGTTCTCAGAGTCCACCTTCCGTTTAGCCATTTTTGGGGAGGGGGGTAGCTGAAAGTCGACATCTGCTCTGACTGCTGATGAATAATGAAGCCGAGGCCCGCTTGCTGCGCTGCAGTGAGTTCGCGGGCTACCGTTGCATTGTGGGGAATGTAGTATTGGTGCGTGCAAAACACCAGCGGGCGGCTGCGGCCTGCGGGCCAGTTCTAATACTAATCGAATATCATCCCGGGGGCCATAGATAATTCATTCAAAGTCAAGGCCTTGACTTTGACATATGTGGTCTATGGGTTTTTTGGTAAAATAACACCTTAAATAAGGTATGTGTTAACACAGGCTAAAGATATTTAGACTTTTTGTTCTGCAACCTAAAATACGTCCGCTTAAACCCGATTTTTGAACTTTTAAGGTTTTACTCGTCTTAAAAAAGGCAGTTGCGAACAAGTGGCTAAATGGGACTGCAGTGTTTGTCGGGGACGTTAGACGTCATCAAACCACACACTGAAATTCATTAAACCCACTTGTCCGCCTTTACAGCTTTACAGACTCGCACTGGAACTTGTAGATTGATCTGTTTATAATATTTTTCGATCGTGTTTTAACTTGTTTTCACCGTGTTTGTAATGGTGACTTTTAAGTCATGCCACCACGATGTAGTTCGTGTATAGCCTAACAATAGCTTTTTGCTCCCGGCGATTTCATTTATGCTTTAAAACACACAAAAGTGGTGTTCATCTGTGAAGATTATCAAGCTGAACAAAACATGTAAGTATCATAAACTTGTGTTCATCACAGAGCTTATTTTTGGCGATAATTGAAATTCCCGTTCAAAAATCCCATAAGGTTTTTGATGAGGGAACCAGTACGATGCCAACTTCTTGGTTGGCCTATAAAAATACATCATCCCTTAACCACTCTATAGGCGCACACAAGTGACGTCATTGATGCAACGTGTCCAAGCTTCCCCGCTGATTTTAAGTTTTCAAGTCTGACATTGATGACCATCTATGAATTCTCATCCCTGTATACTTTTGATTTCTCATGCACTTCTCCTTGCAGCTAGTGTTGGCTCTCTGTGCAGATTCATTTACTGTGTATGTCCCAAAGACAAGTGGCTGTTTATCAAATACCCTGGCAAAACTCGGGAATTAATCTTAGCCCCTAATCCTTCATGCTGGGGGTGGGAGTGAGACAGAGGTGAGAGAAAGGAAGAGGGAGGGGGACTGCGGGGGTAAAGAAGTGAAACATCCTTCAGCTTTTCATTCTGTGAATTAGATTTATGCAGAAGTGTGTGGGAGGCAGCAGACGTGCACATGCTTGAGTGTGTGTGTGTGTGTGTGTGTGTGGACGAACATGGCTGCATCATGTCAGACCAGCTGCTGTTTAATATCAACAACCCATTCTGAGTTTCACCTCTCCCCTTTTGTCCTCCTCCCCCTCCTTCCTCTCTTCATCTTTTGACAAGTATTTGGCCTGTTTTCAAATGGCTGCAGGCCCCGATGAGATTATACTGAGTGCAGTGGAATGAAGAGCATGCCAGGGAGAGCTATGATATTAAATGTCACACAAACACACCCATGCATGCACAAGCATTTACCACACAACCACATACACACACATAGCCGCACTCACAAAGAGCTACATAATATCACCGACTCGTGAAAGTTTTGGGAGGATGACAAAAAGCTTGTTTGTGCATTCATTGTGTTTCCCAAATGGAAACACAAGGACTGTACAAGAGAGGCTGTGCTCCAAATACTCGCTCCATTAAACTGATTGAGAGAATCCAGGTGACAGCCTGGATCCAGTATTGATTTCCTTGCTTCTATCCACATCAAATCCAAATCACAAGTTAAATTAAAGTCAATGTCCATGAAGATGAACAGCTCAAGGCAAGTTCATAATAAAATCTGAAGCACTTAAACAATTAAAACAGAACTGGAACCAAACCATTTGTGAACACATGCAGCAACATTCTCTTAAATTTCTTTAATATTTTCTTTGTATTTTCATGTAAGAGAAAATATGAGAAGTCAACTCCAGATGTACCAAACATCATCTAAATTTGATTACATGACATTCATGTTTTTTTTCTTTTTGAATTTAAATCTTATTTTTCTCTGATCTGGGCAACAATCTGTGGTCTGTGATATTTCTCTCTTATCTTTATTAGCCCCTGACCACTCATCAAATTGTCTCTTACACAAGGGAAGAGCAAAAATAAGAAAACATTGCTGAATTCCAAAAATCAATGGGTATTATCAAAAAACAAACAAAACAGCATGGATATGAACAAATATAAGAGAAAATTTGTATATTGTTTGTTGCATGAGGTCCATTGTTAGGTAAGTATTGTTAATCCTGCAAATAACCTGGATTATGTCTCAGAGGAGCTAGACATGAATGCTGCATGATGTAGGTATGGTATTGAGAACATGCTGATATAACAAAACAACGATGGCTGTTTGAGAGAGGGACGGGGACAGAATCCTACAGAAGACAGCCAAGACAGACAAATGACATAGAATAATGAGATTCAATGGCAAAATGCTGGAAAGGGGATAAAAGTGGAATCCAGATATGAAAGATGAGAGGCAGGCTTAAAGGAAAGATAAATGGAGAGGACAGTGAAGCAAGCAGATGGACATGCAGAAGGAAATTTTAGGTAGCTGGAGAAGTTTGGAGGGGAAGCAGAGGGGAGAGATGTGGCAAAGATGGATAGAGAGCACAGCACTCAAAGGCAGAGGTTGGCTTAAAGGTTAGAGGGAAAGAGACAATTGAGAGCATAGAAGAGAGAGGTGGAAGGGATGACAGAGGGAGAAGGAGGGTAAGAAGGACTGAAGGTGAGGCACAGAAAGAGAGGGGCAAATGATGGATGGATAGAAGGTGGTGAAACGGAGAGGTGGGCTTAGTGGTGATGGATGAAGCTGCAGCCTGCAGACCCTTTACATCTCCCTGGGTCCCTCTGGAGCCCAGTGTGTGTGTGTGTGTGTGTGTGTGTGTGTGTGTGTGTGTGTGTGTGTGTGTGTGTGTGTGTGTGTGCGCGCGTGCGCACGCGCGTGCGTGCATGCGTGTGTGTGTTGTTGAGTCAATCCAAATGCATGTGTATATAAAGTATATAGTGTGAGTTTGCATGTGCATAGTTTTGCCTCACTTGTATGAAAAGGGTTATTGATATCAATGGCATAGGAGTGGCATGCAGTGGCTCTGTATTGTGTGTGTGTGTGTGTGTGTGTGTGTGTGTGTGTGTGTGTGCGTTAGAGAGAAAGAGAGAGAAGTGGTGCAGTGTGAGGTGGTCAGTTGATAGTCAGGGTCAGCTGGTCTAAAGTTGCTGCTGTCTCTTCATGACAGACTGTATATAAAGTGTGAAAGTAAAATACCACTAAGGTCACAGCTGCAGGAACTCAATAGAGCCTGGGTCCAATGTTTTCACTCATGCTCACAACATCTGCACCAACACGTCTTCGCCAGTCATCACATATTGTCGCTGTGCAGTGGAGTTCTATAAATTACACTCTAGGTATCCTTCTGTGTCTGCTATTTATGTCAGTGTCAATACAAACACATGGTGGGACTACGCAGCATGTGGTTATGTTTAGACAACACAAGCACATGGCAACCAACAAAGGATTGTCAACAAACGCACATGCTGCCACAGATGGATTAGAGAAAAGAGGAATATGATAAGGTGTAGAAAAATATCACATCCAGACGGGAAGTGAATGCCGGACCCTTGCATGAAAGTCTGGGGGTTGTTGGACCCATCCACCACCCCTCCCACCAACCCTGTAGGGCCCGTCAACTCCTTCTTTTGCATCATTTCTAGCAGTGTAATGAACACAATGAATCCCCCGTTTTGAGGATCATTAAAAAGGGAAATCTTAGGTTATTGTGGCATACTTCTTATGGATGCAGCCCATCTGAAAGTCACACTGTTTTGTCTTTGTTTTAACTATTTCATCACCATTGCTTATCCAGGGCTGGGTTGCAGGGGAAACAGGCAGAGCAGAACATTCCAGATGTTCCTCTCCCCAGCAACACTTTCCAGCTCATTCTGGATGACCCCAAGGCATTCCCAGGCCAGATGAGATATGTAATCCCTCCAGCATGCTCTGGGCTGGCCTAGGGCCTCCTACCAGTAGGACGTGCCCGGAACACCTCCAATGGGAGGCGCCCAAGGGGCATCCTGATCAGATGCCCGAACCACCTCAACTGGCCGCTTTTGAATGAGGGAGCTGTGGCTCTACTCCGAGCTCCTCTCGGATGTCCAAGCTCCTATCTCTACAGCCACCCTGCGGAGGAAGCTCATTTCGGCTGCTTGTATCCGCGATCTCATTCTTTCGGTCACTACCCAGAGCTCATGACCATAGGTGAGGTATGGAACATAGATGGACTGGTGAATCAAGGGCTTTGCCTTTTGGTTCAATTTCTTCTTCACCACAATGGTCCAGTTGAGCGCCTGCATTACTGCAGATGCTGCACCAAACAAACTGTCCATCTCACGCTCTGTTCTACTCTCACTCGTGAACAAGACCGCGAGATACTTGAACTCCTTCGCTTGGGGCCTTTAATTGATTGAAGGAAATTTTAACAGCATTTGTGTCATGTGTCCTTGTAATAAATGGCAAAACATGAAAGGCTTTTTTTTTTTCTTTTTTTTATGAAATGAAACATTCCAAATGTGATGGAATTCCATAGGAATCTCAGGTGTAACATTGAGCATGGATGAAATACGGCCTCCTATTGAGTTGGATTGGGTGGCTGGTGATTAAAAATAGCTCCTCTAAATATAGCCTATATTCAAGAGTTGCTGTTGTTGAAATATTGCATCATGTTCAGCTACAAAATAAGCCAGACATGCTGTAAATCAGAACAGAAGTGCAGAGAGCTGATACGTTAAGATGCTACACCAGCTCCTCTGGTTGCATTGATGTGAACTAGCAGGAATTGGGAACGTTGCAGACCGGCGCATTGCAAGCAGCTGCATGCTTCAACATGTCTCATAGCAAATCTTTGGTCTGAACTGGGCTTAAGGGAGAGAGTTTTAGACAGTATTTTAAAGTTTATACTTAACAGGGATGTTGAACAGCACAAGAAACACTTAAATGGATTTTTGTTCTCTTTCAAAAGAAGTTACATAGTGGCTTGTTCAACTGCAGAGGGAAGACACTTGACTGGAAGAAGACCCAAAGATATTTAATTTACTGTCACATAAACAAAGAAAAGCAGCAAATCCTCACAATTTGGCTGTGGTGCTTGAGTAGCAACTTCAGTCATTAATCAATTCTTAAAATTCAATCAATTATTAAAATAGTTGCTGGTTGAATGATGATTAATGGAGTAATGGCACCAAGTGAAATTCAATCCCATACAATGGTCTCATAAGTATATTTTCCAATTTAGACTTCCCAAAGCCCTAAATGAAAGCCTAAATCAATGAAGTATTAGTAGATAAAAGAAAGTAACAAGGGCAACAGAAGCAGCAGATGAGGAGGAAACGAAGAAGGGAAAAGGTTGCAAATAGTAGAGTAAAAGGATGTAAAATGAGAGTGACGACAGCACGGTGCTTCCATCAAATGAATACGATTACTTAGGTGGAGCAGGCACATAATTATCGGGTCACAACGAAAGCTACAAAGAGAGAAAAGAGAGAAAGAGGAGACAGAAAACATGAGGACATAGCTAAAGAGCAAAGAGAGTACCCTGCCTCTTGTCTAGCTTACTGAGTGTAGACAGCTGATAGAGATTAATGTCTTGTATGGGTGGGCGGCAGGGAGAGAGGTCCAGACTGGCAGTGCGTGAGTTGGATGCATGATTGATAGAGGGAGCATCTCAGGGCAGGGGATGATGAAAGAGGGTGAGAGAAGGGGTAGTTAGGGGTGAGAGGAAGAGTTGAAAAGTTCAGTGTCATGAGTGTGGTCAGCAGCAAGACGGTAGATTGATGAGGGCCGAGATGGAGGGATGGCGAGATGGAGTGAGAGCGGGTGAATGAGGAGGAGGGTCCTAGATTGAAGGCAAAGTGCAGAGAAGTAGAGCAGGCTGTGAGAGAAAGACACAGGCGAGACTAAGAGATCGCTGAAAAAGTGCAGGCACTCAAAATTAAATGCTCAGGCTGCTCACAACAAATCCAGGTTTCCATTTTCATGCAGAGCGTGCAAGTAATTTGCAGCTAAGTGCATGCTGGGATGTGCATTTACTCAACATAGTTTGGAAGCAGCTTTAACACCACACCCACTTCATCGAATTCCATGATTCATCTTGTGGTGAAATACAAATTAAGTGTGTGAGTGACACACACTCACACACACACACACACACACACACACACACACACACACACTATTTCCCCTACCATGGAGATAAGCACTAATGTGCTCCTCCGGCACCTTCTACACACCTCTCACATTCCTGCAGCTGTATATTTCTTCATTGCCACATTCTGTCCATTCTCTTATCTTCTGGCCTCTCACCTCTATTACTCTTAACTATTCCTATCCTCTTCTTCTTTTCCTCCCCTCCCTTCCTCAGTCTGCTGCTTCTCCTCAGCTCTCACTGTCTTTGGCTTTTACTCTTTCCTCTGCTCTTTATCTCCGTTTCAGCCTCCTCAATGTGTTTCTGTCTGACATTTTCTTCTTTTAATATTCACTCCTTCAACAATGTGAGACTCAGATTAAAGAAGACATTAGTCCATATACTCTATCTCACTAAAATGCTGGAAAATTTGGTTTTAAAATAGAAATCACAAAATGTTTTTTCACAGTATGGAATGTATGGAGTTAATGTGTTAGTAAGAAGAAGGAATTACAACTAAATTACCTTGGGGCTGAGAAGAGGGTCAAATAACAATATATGACAAACATATGACAATGTGGTTACTTGCAGGTTGTTTACTTCTCTCCTTAATCTTAGACATGAATGTTATTTTACAATAGACTAATGCCTAACACCAATCTCTCACACTACTGCCTCTAATTGAGGGTCTTTATATGAGAACTCTTATCCAACTATCACAATTTGCTGCTTTGCAGTTGGACGTCCACGTCTACAGAAGATCCGGGATGCGGCTATCGTGATGTCAGCAAATGACATGGCATGTGGTTATGTTTTGACACCACAAGCACATGGCAACCAAAGCTGGTACATCAACAAACACACATGCCACGGATGGTTTGGATCAGGGGAAGGAGGCACATGGTACGGTGCAGAAAAAAACCCATTGCATTCAAACGGGAAGCACTCGTGCACAAAAGTGAGTTTGTTGCACCCAGCTGCTATAAGGAGAAAGAGTTAATGGGAACTTTGTTTCATACCCAGTTTAAGCTCAAGTCTTTGAATGGACAGTTGTATTGCACAGGAGTTGTACCATTCCTCTGAAATGTTTTCCAAAAGTGGAGGAAAGAAGATAACAGAGGACAAATACATGCGCCATCATTTAAAAAGCCTTATACATTTCCAGTAATGTAATAAAACCTTCAGCTTGAATAATAATTCTGTATTCATGTGAATCAATGATGAGCCCAATGGCTGTGGTCCTCCTGTGTGGAGTCTATGTTCTCTCCGTATCAGTGTGGATTTTCTACAGGTTCTCCAGCTCCCTCCCACAGTCCAAAGACATACAGGTTAGTTGGTAACTCTAAGCTTCCTGTAGGTGTAAATGTGAGCATAAATGGTTGTTTTTTTTTCTTTGTAGCAGGCCTGTGATAATCTGGTGACCTATCTAGGGTGTACTCAGCTTCCTGCTCAAACACAGCTGGGATTATTTTTACGTGGCTAGTCTATTTATTTTTTCTGTATGCACAGTTACACAGTCCTCTAGGTAAACTAAACAACAAAAAACGGTGTAAAAAATGAGAACAGTCTTTAGCAGGTAAAAAACCTGCTCTGTGCCTCTCATGGACATGCTGCATCCATGTCCCAGATGCTCTGGCCGTCAGTGTCAGGACTCTCAGGATCCAGTTTGTATTTAGTTGTGTTTTGTTTCTGTATGTTATTAATTCATTTTCAGTGACAATAAGACCTAATTACACGAAATAAAATAAATAAATATAAATGCTTGAGTCACACACAGGTGAAACAATATCTTTGAGGATGGTGCTGTACCACAGATGGAGATTGGGCCTTTACCTCAGGTAACCTTCCCTTTCAGTTTGTTCTCTGTTTTGCCCCTTTTATGATTTTCCATCATTATTTTTTCATCTTCTACTTCCACATACCCACCTATCACACTCACACTTCTTCTGCTCTTTATGCTCTCATCAATCCTGCTTACAGTCCTGCTTTCTTTTAGTTTCAAACTTTTCTGCATACATCCATATCGTTCTTCCATTTCCATTGCCCACGACTTTCTCTCTTTCATCTGGCCCTTCATTTCTCTACATTCCACTTTATTCCCATCTCCCTCTACATGTGTGTGTGTGTGTGGCACCTGGGTGCTTATGGTTATTTTTCAGGCAGCAACCCAGAAGATTGGACTGTCATAATCTATGGTCCTGATTTATAAGTGTTTCTAACCCAAACCTGGGGACAGGACCATTTTTTCTCTATTCCTTCGCACTACAACCTCTTCCTCCTCCTCTCTCCCTCTCATCCCTTTTCTCCCATCAGCTCCCACTCTTCCTCCCATTATCTGCCTCTCTGCATCACATATCCATTTCTGCAGTGGCTCAAACTTTTGCCATTGATTACCACCAAGACATTCATGTCACCTCTTGTGCACTAAATTTAGAGTAAGCCATCTGCAATGTTTCAATATTTGATAGGAAATCATGCTGGTTATTTGTATTGTATTGTATTCATGTTGACTTCATCCCATTTGTAATTCTGGCCAGCCAAAGAACCAAAGTCATGCATTCTGCATGTCTGTCATCGGACTTTCGGAACAAAAAAAATGCTTAATTTCCATATTCAATGACAAAACAGCATCCACTACAGCACAAAACAGTGAAGCCTTTGTGTATAAAAAATAAATACTAGCGTGGCAGCATAGGTACTTAGGTCCATTTAACATGGGTAAGACCAGGGCTGGGCAATATGGCATCCAAATAACATTGCGATATTTTAGGGCCATATCGCGATATATGTCGATATTTTTAAACATCCTCTAAACTAATGTTAACCACTAAAATACGAAATTATTGAATGAACTACAGTTAAAATAAAGTTGAATGGAGTAGCTACTGTCAAATAATATAGTTTAGTACTGTTTGAATAACATTTAATAAAATATGGTTTTAAGGAAGTTAAATAAAGCACTTTTATAATTAAATCCTAAAAAGATTGTTAGACTTAAATCAAAGCAGGACCCACAATGCTTTTATTTTGAAGAACCTGGCTTTTCTCAGGCAGGAAGTGTTGATGTTTTTGACTTGAAGCTTCTGGTCAACAGTTGGATGTTTGTGTTAGCAGACAGTTATATAGATACTGCTGCGTTTTTCTTGATGTAATCTGTGCTGTCTAACACTTCATCTCCATCTGTCCTGCTGTTCTCTCTGACACATACTCTGCACTCCTTTAATCACAAGCACCTACTCGCGCAACGAGAAAAGCATAAACAGCTCCTCCAAGGATAGAGTTGCCACTTCAAGAGCCTCATCTTTGCTATGGAACAGACAAAGCAGAGAGAGGTGTTCAGCAGCCACCTGGAATTACTTCAGATGCTTCGACGTGATTCTTTGCTGCCATGAGAGAAGCTGCTCAAGATTGATGATGATTGATGACCCCCGCTCCAACTGCCACACTCCACTGCCACTCAGGTCACTCTCCCTAGAGATGACTGCCAGGCGCAGGCCATCTCGGGTGCCCTCTGTCCGCTCCTACCCAGCTAGTAAGTTGTGTTTGTTATGGTCAGGCTTGCCCAGCTCATGCATCTTTCATCTCGCCCCCACCTCCAGAAATCTGGCAGTATGGTGATGCATCCTGGTAGCATTCCCTGAAAGACAAGAACCCTGACTGTTGATATGGAAGGTTCTCTTAGTGTGCAGGGTCACATGGAGAAGTTTAACCCAGTGTGCCCTTAATGGCCTGGCAGCCCATTGGCCAATGTGGAAAGGAGATGAGATGAAGAGCGGTATCGGACAAAATTGCAGGTACACAGCCCTGATTTTCCTTGCTGCTTCTTCGCAGATAGCCCCATCATAGTCCCTTCATGCTTAGATGAATGGCGGCCATGTTGCAATGTATTGATGTTGATGTTGGTAATGGGAAAAATGTTTTGTTTATTAAACAAATTACAAATTCCTCAAGAGCATTTTCGTCTTCTCCCTTTTCCCCAATTCAACCATCACTGAATTTGCTAAGACCATTTTCAATTGAGGCAGCGGTAGCAAACACATACCCTGCCCTAGCTCCTGGACAGGAAAAAGAGGGCAGATGATTGACACTGGTGCAACCAGTTTTAACTGTTGGCTTCCAAGCACTGATTCCATTAACAAAGGCCATGTGCTTGTGTAATATAGCTCACATCGAGCCGTAAATTGTCGAAAGCAGCAGGGCTGCCAACTTTTCAGAAAGGTTTGGAGTTAGATTTGGAAGGGGGGGGTTTGGTGGTGGTGGTGCTGCTGCGTGCGCAAATGTGTTGTGCAGCATTTTTTTTCTTTATACAAAGCATGGCATAGCCTGGCTTATTTTGTGTAAAAGAAGTTTAAAAAAAAAGTCTTCATTCTTTTTAGCGTTACAGCAACAAATAAAAACGTATGATTCATACACAGATGTGCATTAAAAAACATTAGAGTGAATGTCAAACTGCACTTATTGTAGTAGAAGTGAATTATGCCTTAACCGAAACGCAATAACTGTAGGCCTACTTTATGTTACACTAGGGCAGCCAGGTGTGTTGTGTGTGAAAACAGCATAACTTATTCTACAGCCCACAACCACTCCCAGTTAGAGAACGGGTGAAATCAAAGCAGGGCATATAGACTGGGGCACCAGGCTGCCAAATCACTAAATCCGCCGCTGATAAAAACGGACGCAACAAAGCGCAGCTGGATGAGAGATGGAGCGATGCGTCGTCATGTTAATAACAAATTCCATCTGACTGAAAGTGACACTAAAACAAAGAAGAAGTCACTTTCCCTGTTAAATACTTAACTGTTCAGACTCTGTGAGAAAAAACTCTGCTGTCTGTCTCTGTCTCTGTTACTGCGCTGGGCTATCAGTCTGCTGCAATCTATCGATCAGCTGTGTGATCAGCAAAATGTGTAAGGCAAATTGTTTTCATTAGTGCCTTCTTTTCTTTGTCAGTGGTTGAACATAGTAAAATTAATTTCTTGGGCTCAGTTACTTCGGTTCGGACAGGAATGTGCGGCCTAAGTCGCTTTAGTATCCAAATGCGCACACACCTGACGCATAGTCTGTATTCAGGCACGTTTCATAAAAACAAAACTATTTCTGTGCATTTTTTAAGTATTAACTCTCTAACCAGCTTCTGCATGTCGGATGTTCAGTAAAACACAGGAAAAAGAATGACATTTTTGGAGCAGTCAAATTTCCCTCTTTCGTATAGACATGACCCCCAGTTCCCCATGGAGCCCAGGGCTCTAAATTGGGAGTAATACAGTTACAATAATAATGTGACGCCGGAAGGACACCGAGAGAGGGCTGCATGAAACAGGAATCTCCTGTGAATTCAGGAGGGTTTGCAGTATGGCTGTGTCCATAGATTATATGGCTGTGACACGCTAGTCATGCACGCTGGCTCTGAAGCTCATTATGGTGTTGATGTGTGAGGTAACAGCTCCTGCTGACAGATGAGAAAAGGTCCAGGAAGGTAGCCAAATGAGCCACAGCCTTGCAGATATATATAGCCTTTGTTTGCATTAATTTATTCTTTTGTCACGTTTAGGAACCGATACCTGGCATTAAGTAGGCTACTCAGTTCTAATTTGGAACCGAGTTTCAGATCCCAACCGTACTAGTCAGGCAGTTTTGATAGGCAGATCCGCCTTGAAACTCTCATTCTGAAAAATTCTGAAGGAAGTCTAAACGATATTGCTGGTGACTTGACTGGCCCTCTTCACGAGTTCCTACAAGTTTTTTTCTTGTTTTGGATTTGATGGAGTGAGAAATAGGGGGTGTTGCGTGAGAGCGTGTGAAAGGGGGTGGACGCGTGTGTCTCACTCTTATTGCGTGAGAGTTGGCAGCTCTGTAAAAGCTTAAATCCCCAATGATGTGCTACCTGTTAGCGACCGTTACGTTAACCAAACGTAACTTAATATTAAAACATAATATCCTTAAACAATACAACTGACAAGACCGAACTAGGAGCTGAACCCAAATGCACAACACACAAGATCAAAGTATCAAAATATAAATTTATTAAAGGCAATGAAAATAGTTTTTCACAGAAAGGCAAAAACAAAATCACTCTGAAGAGGCTGCAAAAGTAACAACAAAAAATCACTCTGATGAGGAGGCAAAAGTAACAACAAAAAATCACTCTGACGAGGACTAAACTGTTAGCAAAGAAAACAAGAGTCCAACAAAGTATCAAACAAAACGAGGTACTTGACCTGATCAATAAGAAGAAGCGAGCAACAAACAAAACGTGACTTGAGCATGAATATGGCGCTGGTTCTCTGACTGACAAGACAAGAGGAACTGGCACAGGACAAAGGGAGACGCTGACTATATATACACAAGGTAAGTGGAAACAAGTGGAGACAATCAGGGCGGGGCCGACAATCACACTGGCGGGAAAACACACAAAGGGAGCAAGTAAGTGACCTGAAACGAGAGGAGAGTTAGAATTTAAAAATAAAACAGGAAATCACAAGACAACATAAACACGACAAAAAGCAAATCAACATAACTTCCTTGACATGACAACAACAAATAATAATAATAAAACACACAAACAGATAAACCAGTAAATGAGGCCTACTCTATTTACCATGAGGGTGTTTTGATTACCTTTTACCCAACTTAAATATATATATATATATATATATCATCATTGGCTGTTCTTCAGTTCAAGAGCCAACTGAAGAACACCACTAGAACCCCATTTATATAGGCCTACTCACAGGTGAGCACGTGCCTTTCTCACTTAAACAGAAATTATTTTTAATTAAACTGGTCTCCATACAGGAGATGAAAGGAAGTAAAGGAACTGTGTCCAGTTATGAGTGCTGTACTCTGGGTATATGTTGTCAGAAGACACATATCACCTATACAGCAGCTCTGCTTGACATATAAAGAAAACACCTGTTTCGGTTTGGTAAAGTACAAGTGGGTATGTTAGCTGACCTAACATTTACTTCCCACTATGGTTCTCCCTGGTCCCACAAGAAGGTCCCCCTTGGAGGTTGATACTTTACACATGAGCCATGGCCAAGAAAGCTGCCCTACAACTTTCCACCCCTCTGTCTTATCCTTCCCCATTGGAGAGAGTGAGTCATGAGCATTTTAATGTCATTCTGATAGCACCAGTTCTCTGCTCTCCACTGTGGTATGCAGAAATTACTCAAATGGTAGCGGCGCAGCCCTGTACCATCCCCAGATGGGTGCTCTGTCTGAGGAGGCGGGTACAATAGGTGCGTTGCCCACTCTGGATCAGCCTCTTTTAGGCTTGGCTCAGGTACAGGCTGAGGAGGACTGGATTGTCTCTGCAGGTTGTGCAGACCATCCAGGCAGTGAGGCAGACCATCCAGGCAATGAGAGTGAAGCAAAGTGGTTTGGGGTAGATCCCCTTTCATGCACAGCTAATTCTATTCTTTCCTTTTTGTAGTTTGATGGATAGAGGGTTGTCACACGCCACTATTAAAGTGTATGCTGCAGCCATTTCTTCCTGCCATTAGGGTTTTGATGACAGACCAGTCTTTGCCCACCCTCTCGTGAAGCAGGTCTTGCAAGGGGTCACAAGACAGGGTCTGGTGATGGGTGCTTGCTCCCACAGATGACACCTGCCATCGAGGCCTCCGTAGAGGATCCCTTCAGGCCACTGAAGTGCTGTTCTCTGAAGGCATTGTTATTAAAGACACATTTGCTGTTTGCAATGACATCAGCTCAGAGAGTGTGTGAATAACCAACCGGGGCTCCTCAGTTGCTTGCTGCTTCGTGGTGATTTTTGTCCTCAACCCCATGAAGGGGACAAGGAGGCTTCTGCTCTGCGCAGTTCATGCATTGGCATGTCATGTTGAACACATGACCTTCATCAGATGCACTGAGCAGCTTTTTGTGTGCTTTGGTGATGGTGTGGCTAATAAGGCCCTATACAAGTAATGCCTTGCAAGATGATTTTGTGAATGCCTCTCCCAAGCCTACATGTGGGAGGGGACCCTTGCACTGTGGTCCACACATTCTCCACATGTGGTGTGGCAGTGTCGGTGGCCTTATTCAGTGGGGCAAGTGTTGCAGACATTTTTAAGGCAGCATCATGGTTTATGCCTTGCCATTTCAAGTGGCTCCCTCTTGGTCAGGTCGTGTTCCTTTTTAGGGTCTGTGCTTGCAGGAACAACACAGGAAAAAGGGTTGGGTGTATGTCAGCTGTTTTGTACCTGACTTGCCTCAAAGAATTATACACCAACATGTTGCAATGCGCCGTGCTGACCTGGGAAATGTGGTGTGGAGGGTGTCTGTTGGTTGTCTTTTGGCCACTGCAAGGTTAGGCCCGAACTGCACCCACTCTACTTCTCAGAAGAAGTAGGCAGGCTAGATGAGACGGCAACTTTTAGTCACTCAGGATCAGTGTGGATTCATTTAGCTCCACCCACTAAACCCAAAGTCCAGTAGAGGGCGGAGCCTGTGTGAGAGAGAGCAACAGTTCTATTAGCACAGGTGGAGCCCTCTTCATAGAGGCACTGTCACTCGAACAGGCGTGGGATATCTGACGGCAGGAATCCATCTCCATATTCTGTGCTGTTTGCATGTATTTGGGTAGGCATATTCTGACTGGCTGGTTGTGTTTAAGCTTTTCTCAGTGTGTGAATGCCTGCATGTGATCAGGTATTAGATAATTTTTTAGTAGATGGCTTCACCTGTGCTAATAGATCTAGGGTAGTCAGTTATTTTAATCACAATTTACTATGCTCGTATGTAAAGCATGTTACACAAGTGACATATGCCACATGACCTATGCCACACAAAATATCACATGATGTTACATTACATTTGTAACAACTTTGCTAATTTTAAGTCAAGCCATGTTTTTTTTCTGAACATAATGATGTGCTTTTGTTGCCTAAATTCAAGAAAGCAAGCAAGCATGAGCAGAAACTGTACATTTCCTGTGAAAAAAGCAGATGTTTATTTTGAGATGACACAATGCATGCGGTGATCATCAATAGATGCATCATCCCTAAACATCCTAAACTGATGGCGGGGGGTACAATGTGTCATATTTTGATGTGTGGGTCCAGAATGCATTGATTAAGGACACGTCTGAACAAGCTCTGACCACTGGACTTGCCTATGGACTCACCTCTCATAGACACAAAAGTTCCAGTTTTCTACTTTGGCTCTCTGTTCTGCAGCATCAGAGAGATTTGATTGTTAACAAGTGTGTAATTGTGCAGCTACAGCCATTAGGAGTAAAAGAAACAGGAGCATTAGAGCACACTCTGCTTCATGAACAATCCAATCTGTGTTTTAGAGTGTTTGAGTAGACAAGCGAGAATAGAGAGGGAGTAAATCAGCCAGAAAGAGTCCAAGCATGATGAGGGTAGCTACTTCACTCTCACAGCCAATCTTTCTCCTTTATTCTGCTGCACTCCCACATCCCTGTTCTTGTCCCCTAAATCCCCTTCATCCATACCTGCCAGCAGCCCCCCCACCCTTTTTTTCCCTGTCAAACGTGAGAAAAGCCAGAGTTATCAACTCATTTAACGTGATCAGTTCATTAGAAAGATGAAGCACGTTCCCTCTAATGGGCATTTGAGCAACAACAAGGAAGAGCAGATTGCCTCTCTTGCTCACTAAATAATTACACTGGAGGGAAAAAGGGAAAGGACACAATCTCCCCAGTCCAGGGGGATGTAGAGGGGACATGGAGATGGCATGGAGACAACTGGTATGTGTATGTAGCCCCGAAATTGCTCAAACTCAGGGTAAGTGCATCTTTTAAAGCTCCTCGCTCCTCCTCCATTCACTCAGATAAGTCAAGGTCATTCTGCACACGAGAAAAGAGAAAGTACAAAAACCCACACATTTGTTGGATCTAGCAGGAGAAAGAGAGGAGAGGGTAAGAGACTTTTTAAAGCATCTGTCCTTTTTTCTTCTATTTTGCTCTCCTATGCATGGTCTTTTCTTTATCTCCATTATTTAGCAGTGCATTTAAAGCTCTGTTACCTCTTTGTCATTATTTACATAAGCTCCAGATCTTTCTTGCAAGGAGATATTGGCAAAGCTGCCATTCTTAAAACCTCAGGGAGGCTCCTTCCTTAAAAAAAAAAAAAAAAATTCCCAAGGATTCAATTTTGAGAGTTTACTCTGGCTACTCATCTCAGGGGAGACAGTTATGAAGATAGAGCCATGCTGGGGGAACAAAACAGTTTTTCTCAGAAAACAGGGAGGCAAAACAGAAGTAAGACAATGAGAGGAATCAGATGGCCGGGAGAGCGCTGCATAAACACACACCGTCTCTTTTTCTCCTGTCTCGTCTATCAAACCCAGACTGATAGTGATTACGACGTGAGAAACATCATAACTTTGCTGCACTTGGATATTTAAAGGCCCTGCACCCTATTAAACCTTGTCAGTGTGATATGATTCTAAAGGGTTCAAAACTCAGCTCACTACCAGAACCAAAAACCTTTGTCTTACACAAAAGGAACAAGCAGAGGATTGAATCTAACAGTGTTTGCTTGCACTCTGAGCAGTACTTACTCCTGTGTCACAGTCTTCTTTTAAAATGAATACATTTGAAAGCAAATACTTTTTGTTTTTATGGAAATGATTGCAGAAATAAAACAAGTAGCTGAGAGAAATTGTTTCAATAAACCTTAAGCCAGAAAAGTGATTTATTTCAAGCCCTTTTATGCTCTTTCTGGTAAAAATGAGAGATTCTATCAGCTAATCTCAAGCACTAATCCCTCCACCTTTATACCTTCATAACAAAAGTACATTGTGCTTGAAAAAAATCCTGCCGGCCACGATATAGCTAGGCAATAAAGCAGTGCTATGTATCCAAAAGGGAGGTGGTCGCAAAAAAAAAATGAAAGGAAGAGGAAGAGAAAAGATTTATGAAAGGTTAGGAGAGGTTTATGAGATTCGGGAGTGCATTTGTTGCTTGTGAGAATATGATTTGTTTTATCAGTGGCAAACATAGATGTCATGTATAAACTAATGTGTTGTTTTGCTTTGCTATGAAATCAAGGTGAATCATACAGATGAGGACTAATTGCTTCCTTTTCCTTCTCCTCTTTGCCAAATTGCTTTAATTTTCCTTTCTTACAATGCAATTCTACCTGTTCAGATCTCCTGAACTGAATTGAACTCCCATGGCTTTTCTATGATGTCAACGACCAATGTCATCGAACTCCCCCTAAATGCACAAACTTATCTGATAGAATGTCTGTAAATCAATCATAAGTGTGGCTGACTGAGCAAAAAGGATGTGTAAGGCATGTTTTAATCTATTAATCATATCACTAAAATACATCATTTATGTTAACATTTTTTAAAAATAAATATCTGATGTTATACTACTTAAACATGTCAAAAAAATCAGATGAAAGATTAAAAAAAAATTCTCTAAACACATAAAACAAATTTTTCAAAGCATTCCATCCTATGGATCTGAGTGTCCCAGAATAGTCAAAGTCAGTAATATTATGTATTGATATTTGTTGTCTGTTTTTTTTTTTCCTTTTTAGAATTGGCATTAGTTGTACATGACCCATCTAGAGATGTGATGTAAAGGCAATAAATGAGGCATGTGTAAACCATTATTTGTATACCGCATATGGGTATAACATTTGGTTGTCCTCATTTGTTTGGTTATCCATATACTTTTGGCAATAAAGTGTATTTTACAGCTCTACACTCTAAACATTTATTTTAGAAATCCTTTAAATATACTTGAATTAATAGGTAATTCATGTTCATAAAGAAAAATAAACAGAAGACTTGAGAGCAAAAGAGGAAACTCACTATGAGCAATATGATGCAACTGGATAAATTCTGTAATACTTTCTGTACTGCTAATATTTACATAATTCCTTTAGTAAAGTTAAAAGAGAGTTTTTTTCCACACTTAAAGTTGTACTACCAAAACATCCTAATAACAGTAAAAATCAGTCAAGTCAACATCTATGAAAATGGCAGGCATACAGTGTTTGAGTCTAATGCGTTATTGCTGTGTTGCTAAATTAAAAACTATTTGGATTCAGGAACAGCCTTGTGTGCAAGCAAGAAGGATGTGATACTTCCACTCACAGGGTGCTTTCCAACATGGCAGTTTATGCGTCCTCCCTTCCTTCCTCCACCGGTGACCCGGAAATCGTTTCCCCTCTGCCATCTTGAAGGATCTTCCAACTACACAAATGCACCTGGAGGAGGCAAAGATGGAGGAGAGAGGAGGCTTCTGGAGGAGCCCAGAGCGAGGATACATTGGTGTATCCTACACGGAAGTCCTTTATCGAGTGGCAAGATTACGGAGCTCCCCGAGAGTCACGGAGATTCCTGATTTGTGTTGTGTCATATATTTGCCGCACCTCCTCACACATCTTATTTATTCTCACAGTTTATTCTCTCAGTGTGCATTCTGCAGATACGCTAAAGTGATCTATAATATCATAGAACACTGTCACATGATGAAATGTAGGTCTGATTTAATGCGCCGTCTAACTGTGTGTGATAAAACTAACAGAGAAGAAGTTTTTGGATATTTTAATTATAAGTGTTTTGGCATCACGCAAATCAACAGCTTATGTCACTTAAGCATTTTTTTGTCAGGGCAATAAATGATGCACTGGTCAGGCCGCCCTTTATTGGCACTAATCCACCGGCAGACCCGTTCACGTGCATTAATCAATGACCTGAACCCGAACTGCACACACTGAAGCTGTGTGTGTCTACACAGTACATCTGCACAAAGACAATAAGTTATCACCGTCTTTTATATGATTACATCTCCAGTATGATCTCGTGCACACAGCTGATATCCTACAGAGGTTTATTAATGTGTATATTTAATATTGCCTATTCAGTGTGGACACAGAGACACTTTGTTACGCATTAAAACACGCCGTTAGTCCTTCGTATGTGCAGAGGGAAATATTTCTACTGGACATTATGACCGGAGAAATTAATCTAAATATGTAGGACTTGAAAAGGCGTTCCTGCTCAGATGCAAAATAACGCAGCGCAGCAGCTGATGATGAAGCTGCTGCTGTGTAACAGAGAGGAGAGGAGGTGGTGGTGGCACAACATTGTTGTTGTATATATAATTATTAATGAATTACTCTGAATCCTGCCCTGTCACTTTATGACTCGCTCGCCCAAATTCTGCAATATTTTTTAATAAGTTCACCTGTGGGGTGGAGGGGTGGGTCATCACTAACACACATTCTTACACAGCGAGGCTGTGTGGTGTATAAATGTAAGGGAATGAATGGTTTAAATAACTATAACTCTGATCTCTATATGAATTAAATTTGAAAGGATTCTTCTCTCCCTCAGTCTGACAGCTGATCAGCTGATCATCACATCATCCGACGTCGCTTCGGACAGACGCTGTGGGACCAAGGATTTCCCAATTCACATCTTCCCCTCCTCTCTACTCGCGTCTCATCCTTGACTCCTCCGCCCGCATCCTCTGTGGGAGGGACTAAGAAGCGAGGAGAGGAGCCTAGTGGAGGATGCTTGCAGTTGGGTTATCCCGTTGGAAAGCACCCACCTCCTGATGTCTGCATCCTCATTCTCTATCCCGCTCTCTCCCAAAGTCCCTTTCTTTCCAAAGTCTCCTGTCTGACAAACAACAAAACCAGTCCTGCTTGTGTAAGAGAGACATTTCCATTGTCTCCCTTATTAGTCTACTCTCACAAGGTAGACTGTAAGTCAAAACTTGAATGGGAAGAAAGCCTGCTACCAATGCTGATGCTAGCATAATTTTGAAAACTGGCAGAAAGTAAAGTGGAATAAAACTCCAGTATGAAAAAGGGCCCAAAAAACACAAGTGCTTGTAATTTAAGTGTGTGTGTGTGTGTGTGTGTGTGTGTGTGTGTGTGTACGTTGTTTTCATGTGTGTGGAGTCACAGAAATAGAAAATGCTGACCTCTGTGCTTATTACTGTGCTTTGTCTCCTACCAGACAAGTAATTTCCACACAGCCCTCTGTTTGGTGCTACATTCACCTGCAAAACATGCTGATAGACAGGAAAGTACAACAACTTTTTGATACAAAATAAAATACCAGTGCAAAAAAGTTAACAGCAGCAGGACAATGCAGATAACCGAGCAGGTGGAGTCGGTGTGCGGCGGTCTTTAACTGGCCTCAGTGTTCGTCGCCTAAAAGTCTTTAAACAAAGTCCTTAAGGGCAGGCAACGGATGCTTATAGTTTGTGCAGCAGGTGTTGCTTCTAGATCCGTGGCAGAGTTGATGGCGAATCGTGGAGTGTCCTTCTCAATTAAAACTCGCAGAAATAATCAAAAGTAGTCCCACTGGTCTGAGGGAGTCACTTTAAATTATTAATTTGATTTTACTTAAAACGAATTACAAAAGCGTCTTTACTGACCAAAAACTGGTATAAAGAAAAGCGTCAAAGAGATTTAAAAGAAAATGGCTTCAAAAGTAAAGTTCAGCAAAGCTCTGGTGAGCTGTTGCGGCTCCGCTTATAAAATTGAAGAAAAGAAAAAGTTGCGAGCGCGGATGCACGAGACGCACCGCGGTAAAAAGGGAGCGAAAAGAAGCCTGAAGAGGCTTGAAGAAAAACTTCAGAAGAGAGAAGAAGAGAAGCCTTGAGAAGAGCGAAAACTTGAGAGAGAAGAGCTTGAGAAGCTCACTCACTTTTTATCTTTTGATTTGGGGATGCGGATGGAAGGCGGAGTTAGCGAACTTTTGCACCGAGCTATCGCACATCTGGAATAAGTTTCTAAAAGACCTAATGTAATTTAGGAGACATTTATGTCTCTGAACTTTATGACGAATTACGCGATCTAACCCGTGGTGTATAAATTCACGTATCTCATCACCACTATAGTCTCATCACAGTAACTTCAAATGTATGTTAGGAGACCTAAAGGCAATTTATAACGTAACACATGATTCTGAAGATCCTTTGCTCAATTCTGTGAAATGACCACACATAACATAACATTGTACCATGGATCCTAACAAACTTGGTGATTACTTAGATATAGGATTACTTTTTAACATCATACAATGAATGCAAAATAAGATGTAACTATAAAGTTGGTTACGAGATTAATGATAATTAAGGTCACTTAGATGGCAATAGGGCTCCACCACAAAAAAGGAATAAAACATGCTTTTACCTAAATCATTCAAATTAAATGATAAAAGAATGGGAGTTGGTCCTACTTCTTCATCAAAGTACATAGACAAACTCTTACCTACAAAGAGAAAGATTAGAGAATTAAGTTAAACTTTAACTCACAACCTAGGTCCAAGCGATTCTGTCAGATGTTAGTCTCAACACAAGGATTGCATAATGAATTTACAACATGTCCTGCCTTTTGACATCTCAGCGGAATGACTGTTGCTTTATGTGCCTGAGTGACCCCAGGAGGTCATTCAGATATCTTACATCCTGTGGTATGCTGGACGTGGCCTCAATACGCATCTTGTGATGGAAAGGGCCAAGTACTTATACAAGTACTGATACTTTCTGTGGCTTAAAAGCAGAATGTGTTTGCAGATGCCTACATGGAGTATCAGTTAAGTTAATTAACAACCCTCTGTTGGATGTTTTGGGTTGTAAAACAGTGTCTCTTGACGTGTCCCCCACTTGCCCAGGAGACGTTGAGCTCTGGAGTTCCTCAGAGGAAAAATGTAATGACCACGCCAAGGCAGTCCACTACATTTGTCACATAACATCATATAAAAAACAGAAACACACACAAACAAAGACACCCCGCCTTTTTTTTGTGTGTGCATTCAAAAAAGGCAGGGTCTTCAGTCGGTATCCTTGTGTCTTGAGGGTAGAAACTCCTCCTGAGCCTCACAGCAACCTGCTGTAACCGGTTCCTTCTTCTTATCTCAGCAGGGAGAAAAGGCCATTATCTGGCTTGTTGGGATCTTTAACGATTCTCCTTGCCTTAGGAAAAAAGAGAGATGACTAGTTGCTCTGTAAAATCAAACGTAGATTGTGTTGGGTGCTCATGGGGAACAGGAAACGACAGGACACACAGGAAGGCAACCCAGGCCCTCAAAAAATGTAGAAGATGAGGAAGGAAATATTAAAAAGGGCCAATATGTTTTAACCACTGCAGGTCTTCTTCGGGGCTTTGAAAACCTGAAGACCCGCAGTAGTCTAAACATGTGGGCTTTTTTAATTGGTAAGCCATTAAAATAAAGGCATAAAGGCAGAGAATCCTGGCCAAAGAGTGTCCTTGGCCAAAAAAATGTCCTCTAATGAATGATGAGAGAAATAGAAATCTTAACATTTCAATCCATAGTACATATATAACTTGACTGTAGGGCGGCTGTGGCTCAGAGGTGGAAGGTCAGAAATTCATTGAATTCATTGAATTGATGTCGCTTTGTGGCTGTAGTTTCGAATCATCTCCGTACAGATCGCTCTGCTCTCTAAACCCGGCTACTCCACTTCATGTTTTGATCTACCGTCTTTTGTAGAACAACTACGAATCCCAGCAGCCTCAAATTACACATAGGCAGCGTGAGAGCGCCCCCTTGTGCCAGCCGCCAAAAACACACTTTGACATGTATATATACGACAATGGCACTCAGTGAGTTAAAAATGTGCTGAATTCAACTAAGCCTAATAGACCTATCTCCTCCATTTGGTTTAGGGATGTTATCCACTAGATGTCCCTTTGGCTTTAAATAGTCTCCCTTTTCAGATCGCCTCCTACAGGAATTCAGTAACAAGAACAATCACACCAGACATGAGGGCTCTGTTTTAAAGGGTAGGTATATTTATTCAATTTCAATTTTATTTATAAACCCTATTATTACAAATCACAATAAGCCTCAGAGGTCTTTACATCATAGGACATCCGTCCCTATCTACCTGTCCCTGTCCCTAGACCCTCACAGCAACAAAAGAAAAACTCTCTAAAAAACTCTTTTACAGGGACAAAAAATTGTTGAAACCTCAGGAAGAGTGACTAAGAAGGGATCCCTCTTCCAGCATGGACAGACGTGCAATTTTAATAATATTTATTCAATATGGTATAGTTTCAGACGTATATATATATACACGTATGTACGTATAATATATAGATATATATATATTAAGAAAAGTTGGCCCTATACATATATATATATATATATATATGTACAGGGCCAACTTTTCTTGTTTTTTTTGGTGGTGGTGGTGCGTGAATGTGCCATGCAGCCATTTTTTACATAGCCTGGCTGATTTAGTGTCAAAGCAGTTTTGATGAAAAAAAAAAAACTTAATTCTTTACAACAATAAGTAAAGAATGAACTAGTGTTTTGGATTTGACAGTGTAAGAAATAGGGGGTGTGGCGTGAGAGCGTTTGAAAGAGGGCGGGCGCGTGTGTCTCACTCTCATTGTGTGAGAGTTGGCAGCTCTCTCTCTCTCGCTCTCTCTCTCTCTCTCTATATATATATATATATATATATCAACTATAAAGTTGATATGGCCTTCCTTACTAAAGATAGTAAAGCTAAGCTAATGAAATTAAAATTGACTATTTGCCAGGATATAAATGGACTTCTGATCATTCATTCTTGTGAAATTATGTATCTAGTGATACCCATTATATATATATATACACAGTGAATTTATTTTTTACTTTTCTAAAACCATGTTATAGCAGAAGGCTGAGTCTGCCTTTTATTGTGAAGGTCATGTCAAAGTCAAGTCAAACAAAGCCCATTATCACAAATCACAGTTTGCCTATGAGGGCTTTACAGCATACAACATCCCTCTGTCCTCAGACCCTCACATCGACTATGGAAAGAGTCGGGAGGAGGGATGCAGTAATGACATAAAGGAAAGAAAGAGAGAGAGAGGAAGAGAGAGGGAGAGAGGGGGAAAGGAATGGTGATAGAATAATAAATTTACATTTTTTTATCAAATAAAAAAAGGATGAATAGAAACAGAAATGGGGATATGACTGTAAATCTTAATCTAAATCACACAGTATTTGCCATGTATAGATATAGTATAAAAAATAATAGTAAATGGACTGTACTTGTATAGCGCCTTTCTAGTCTTTTTTGACCACTCAAAGTGCTTTCACACAACATGTCACATTCACCCATTCACACACACATTCACACTGGTGGCTGAAGCTTCCATACAAGGTGCCACCTGCTACTCAGTAACCATTCACACACACTCACACTCCGATGACGCAGCATCAGGAGCAAATTGGGATTCAGTATTGTGCCCAAGGATACTTTGACATGTTGCTTGGAGAAGCCGGGGATCGCACCACAGACCTTCCAATGAGAGGACAACCCGCTCTACCTCAAAGCCACAGCTGGGTAGTTAGCACTGTTCAGTTGCACTGTACACTGCAGAGGCTGATGGTACTGTTGCATAATGTCATTCATAAACTCACTACACAGAGTATGTTTCTACGTGTGGTGGGCCGGTAAGAGCACAGCCTGACACGATGCCATCTGATGCTGATTGGATCTGTATCTGTGAGATCAACTCTACTATCCAGAGGGCTCTGGTACACAGGCTCTGGTACATATTGCTTTTGTAATAGCCTATCATCAGTTAAGTTTCTTATCTGGGAAATGATTGTGATCTCCCAGAAACTGTATTCAGTACAACTGCAGATCTCTTGTGTAGTTCAGGTATACAAAAAAAAATGAAAATCATGATTATTAAGTATTTTTTTTCTTTTTAAGTGAGCCTTTTATGACCCCAACCACCTCCCTTTTTCTTATCTCTCTCTCTCTCTCTCACACACAGCAATTCCTTTTTGATTTGTATTATATGAGATCAAAATGACATAAATATGGGAAAACCAAGCGTCTTAAAAGTTCCCTGGGCAGTGAAATGATAAATGCCCTTCTGTATCTCAGAGAAAGAGAGGCACCTGAACTCAAAGGCTGGAGTCATTTCTTTCAAACTGTATTGTGGTATATAAAACTGCATTGTATTACATGTCTGTTCATTTACTTGCTTTCAGTAAGGTAATGTTTGCATTATCTACCTCCAGCACAAAAAGATCACTACATTTTGCAAGTCAGTGTAATAACCAGTGCCAGAACATCAGGTTGTGCAGTCTTTGTAAATATTAACAAATTGTGTGTCTCCCTTGTTTCTTTCCTGTCTCTAAAAACCAGACCTCTGCCTTAGGATTTCAAAGTCTGAACTGCTATGTAGTCTACCTTAAAGTTCCCATATCTCTATGAAACAAGAATCACAGAAGCTCTGGAAAGAACCAACAAACAAATTGTCCTCTCTACTGCCAGTAGGAATTGGTGTGCCACCTTCTGTCCAACATGTTCTCATTCCAAGTTGTCAAGACCAAACCTCAAACCAACCAAAACTAAATATTACCACTGGCAACCAGCAGCATAGTCCTGGTGCCTGCTGGTCACCAATATCAAGGCTTCCACCCAGTCTCTGGGTCCTGAGCCCACAGCCTTGCTTCAGCCACGTTTACTGACAATCTCCCTCCATAGTCACGCCCCCAGTACCTGTCTGACCTCCTCCACCCATATACTCTGTCCCGGAACCTACAGTCCTCTGACACAAGTCTGCTCTCCATCTCCCACACCAGCCTGCAAACTTTAGGACAGAGCATTAAGTGTGGCATCCCTCACCCTCTGAAACTCTTCCCACAGGGGTCAGCAAAGCCCAATCTCTGGACATTTATTGCTAAAAACCCACTTGTTCACCAAAGCTTATGGGCTCAAGCTCTCTCTTCTCTGACTGTCATTGCTATTATTTTTTTTACTCTGTAAAGCGGTTCTGGGTACCTTGATAGGCACTATATAAATCCAAACTATTACTCTAATTGTTATTATTATTATTTCTATTATGTCTCTTAGGTTTTGATATCCCTTAGCTCTTAATATGTCAGTGCTGCAATGTCAGCACATTCTCATTCCAAACTCGTGAAATACCTCATTTTTGTCTGTGCTTTCAGGCACAAGTGTCTTACCTCAAAAGGCACCTTGCCTGTCCACCTGAAATGCCGCTGGACAGTGACAGTTGAGAATGCTGCTAGACAGAACCAGTTGCATTGTTATTGTATGGCAGCAGATGACCAGATGGCACCAGGTGCATCCACACAGGCAGTGTAACTTGGGAACGCATCTGGACAGAAATGAACCGAAGGACAGTGTCAGGTTGAAATGTTGCTGGTAATGACCTAGTATAAGGAACACAAGGGCCCCGATAGGACTGGTGAGAGGAGCAGTGGATGGGTCAAACAAACAACTGACTTTCATGCGAGACTCTGGTGTTTTCTTCCTGTTTGAATGTGACATTGTTCTTTTCTACACCTTAGCAAATGCCTCTTTTGCCTAAATCTAACCATCCATACATTTTTGTCTCATCCTAACCACATGTGCCAACGTGTGTGTTTATTTAAGTCCTGCGTTGGTTCCCATGTGCTTATGTTTTCCAAACGTTACCACGTGCTGCGTCATCCCACCATGTGCATTTGTTTTTATAATATAATTAGCTGATGCAGAAGGATACCTAGACATCATGAATAGACATATATGACAGGATGACACCATGTGAGTTGGGATAAGAACATGCTGGGACTGTACATAGTTGAATCATCTGTATATATCATCAAACTAGCATTAGTATAGCAATAGGTCAAAGATTTGTGATGACATAAAACCATTTTAGAATGTTACAGAGAAAAGTTGCAGTGGTGTAAACTGACCAGCCTCAAAACCACCTCTGCCGGATCGGGCCGAAATCTCTGCCAACTCCCCGTCCTCCCCGTCACACATATGGGGATTTCAACTGAGCACAAGAAACTTGTGCTCCAGGAATATACACACTAACAAAACTAGGGTCACTAATCAGCTATTATGGCTTAAATGTAAAGCTCAGAGAGCAGTGTTAGTCCCCACTGCTCTCTGACCCCTATAGAAAGTCCCCTGGCACGTTAAACCTATGTCAGCCTAACTATGGGCTGGTCCGGGCAACCTGAGCCAGCCCTAATTATAAACTTTATCAAAGAGGAAGGTCTTAAGTCTACCCTTGAAAGTGGAAACGGTGTCTGCCTCCCTAACCGAAACTGGAAGAAGTAAGTAGTAATCCTGCATTTTCAGAGCGCAGAGATCTTGAGGGTTGGTAAGGAACTATGAGCTGTGACAAATAGGATGGAGCCTGACTATTTAGAGCTTTGTAAGTAAGGAGGAGGATTTTAAATTCAGTCCTGGATTTTACAGGGAGCCAGTGCAACGAAGCTGAAACAGGAGAAATATGGTCCCTTTTCTTGGTTCCCATTAGAACACGTGCAGCAGCGTTTTGCACCAGTTGAAGAGACCTAAGTAATTTGTTGGGGCAACTGAATAATAGGGAATTACAGTAATCCAGCCTAGAGGTGAATGCATGTACTAATTTCTCAGCATCTGTCTGGGATAGGATATGTCTAATTTTTGCGATGTTACGCAAGTGAAAGAAAGGAGTCCTTCAAGTTTGTTTTGTATTGGGAATGATGTGATAAATAAGATATAAACCAGGTTAGTGCTGTTCCTTTAAGGCCAATTAACAGTTCTATTCTGTGCAGCAAGATTTGATGGTCAATGTTGTCAAAAGCGGCACTGAGATCTAAAAGGATTAAAACAGAGACCAGACCTGAATCAGAAGCAATCAATAAGTCATTATTAATTTTTACTAGTACCTTGTCTGTACTATGATGCAGTCTAAAGCCTGACTGAAAGTCCTTGAATAAACTATTATCTTGGAGAAAGTCACAGAGTTGATGAGCAACCACTTTCTCATTTCGATTTTAGAAATAAAAGGGAGATTGGATATCGGTCTATAGTTAGCTAAACTCTCAGAATCAAGAGTGGGCTTCTTTATGTGGCGAGCATAGGACAAGGGGATCAATGAATATGTCTGAGCAACACTTTTGACTCAACCAGTTGTCCAACAACGCCACCTTGGGAATTTCACCCAAAGAATTATTTCAGTCAAAATCCCCTTCTTTAAGGCACACAGGTACGCTTACTCAAGAGGCTAGAGACATGGTTCCACGTTCCACAAGAATTTCATATGCTTTATTACAAAATATAGAGGGTTTTTTTAAAAAAAAAAAAAAAACACAAATAAAACACACCATCAACACAGGGAAAAGAATAGGGTAAAACTAATTATGGCTGAGGCTTACCAGTGCGCAGGGGCCAATGACAGGTGCAGAGTATCCCAACCAAAAATATAAACCACCCAGACACTCGTGACAGTCCCACTCGCACACTTCTGTGAGGGTACCCAGGTCCCAAGGAAGCACAGCACACCAGAAAAAGAGGGGGATCCCACCACCGGTCCTCAGCAACGTAACACCACGAGCAGGTAGCAAAGCACACCGGAGCTTGGAGGCACCCAAAATCGGCCGATATCAGTGGCGGTCAAAGGGGGGGACGAGCGGGGCACTGGCACCGGGCGGCACGTTACTGGGGGCGGCACTTTGCGAAGAGCAACGATGAGAAAAAAAATGCAGGCAAGCCCAAAACACACACACAAAAAAAAAAAGCGGCCCCTTGCCTGCAAATGGTGCAGCGGCTGCCGCCCCGAAAACATGAGATCAACCAGGCAGTCTCTCCACGTTATGTTCGCCCCGCTCACCCCCACGAGGAGCAGCAGGAGCAGCACACCGGCGTGTCGCGTGTCACACACGGCGTGTGTGTAATGGTCAACCAATCAGCCTTTAGCCTGCCTGGCAGCGCCTGCGCTCGCATCATTAGCGCCGTATCAAGCATCAAAACATAAACAACTAGTTGTGTTACACAAGCAGCATCATGTCCAAAAGAAAAAGAATAAAGCTGTCAGGATTCCAATACAGAAAAAAGAAGAAAGAAGAGGAGGAAAAACGAGAAAAGATAAAGGTGACGTTAGGTTTTTATTTATACATGTAATGTTATAAGCTGAGACTAATGTTACCTGAGCTAACCCACTGCTAGCTGAGCAAACGTCAAAGTCTTGCTGTAGCCTGTGTTTGTTTGTTTGTTCTCAAGTGAAACCTTAAACCCCTGCGGCATCTGTGATTCTCAAACTCTAGCAGTGATTCTCAACCAACCAATAGCAAGGACCCCCCCCAGTTTGCTATGAATTGGGCTACTTAGGCTACCAACTCCATTTAATGGCATTTCTATCCCCAATTTATAGAACTGTTTTTTTATAGGTTGGTTGATTTGAGTCCTATATATCCTAAATGCTTTTTGACTCTTACTATATTTCAATGCAAATTCAGAGGCAATTCTGAAATATTTGGGAGGACAGTCCAGTGGCCAGGGTGAAGGATCTGGATCTACCCAGGACCCAGCCACACAGCCTGGTACTTCACATCAAGTTCAGCTCATATCTGAGGAAAATGATGCTGAAGATTCACCTGATGAGCATTCTCCAGGTATGAATATCATCGTGTGCGTGCTAGTTGAGTTTATATAAGTTGAGTGATTGCTGATCTGATTACTGAATACTGTTTATTTTAATGAAAATTCAGGGGCAATGTCTAACAGTGACCAGGGTGAAGCTGAGGTTGAAGCATCATCTTCCCAGCAGAATTCTCCAGGTGTGTTTGTGTGCACATTACACATATGCTGCATCCCTTTATACTGTGACATAAACAAGAGATACATAAGGAAAGGGCTGATGCACTTGCTCCCTGTTTCACACTGGGTGATGCCAAAGATTCACCTGATGAGCATTCTCCAGCCTGGAGAATGCTCATCATCACAGTGATAATCATACCTGGAGACTCCAGGTATGATTATCATTGTGTGCGTGGTAGTTGAGTTTATGTTTAAGTTGAGTGATTGCTGATCTGAATACTTATATTGTTTATTTTAATGAAAATTCAGGGGCATTGTCTGACACTGAGTCTGACCAGACTGAAGCTGAGGTGGAAGAATCATCATACCAGCAGGATTCAGGTAGTGTGTGTGTGTGTGTGTCTGTGTGTGTGCGCGTGTGTGTGTGTGTGTGTGTGTGTGTGTGTGTGTGTGTGTGCGTGTGCGTGTGCGTGTGTGTGTTTAGTTCCACCACTGTAAATGCTGTAAATAAAATGTAAACATGTTCTCTCCCTTAGAAACACCTGAAGCAGCATCCCCACCACCACCAAACCCTGCAGCTGATCAAGACCTGACAGATCCTGGTGATTGGCCTTCAGTTATGACAGACAAAATTCGAACATTAATTGTCAGCAAAGGACCAAGTCGGGTCAAAGACACCTTTATTTTCCCAAGAAATGCCAAAGGAAGGAGCTGTCACCACCAATATTTTCATAAGACCTTGGTGAGCGGTGAAAAGGTACTCCGGAGCTGGCTGGTCTATTCAAAGAGCAAAGACAGCCTCTTCTGTTTTTGTTGCAAACTGTTCTTTAAGAAGGTCTCCAATTTAACAAAGTCAGGGATGGTAGACTGGCATCACGCAACAGGTAAAGATGGGAGGCTGACTACCCATGAGAACAGTTTAGAACATCAGAACTGCATGGGTACATGGAAGGAGCTGGCAGTGAGGTTGAAGAAGGGGGAAACGATAGACAAGAAGGGGATGTCATTGTTGGAGGCGGAAAGAAAAAGACGGAGAGAGGTGCTGACACATCTTACAGCTATTGTGCTGTCTCTAGCACTGAGAAATCTTCCACTTAGGGGGCACACAGAAGAACTCTATGCTTCATCAAATGGAAATTTCCTTAAAGAGGCTGAACTTATGGCTCAGTTTGACCCCATCATGGAGGAGCACCTTTTCCGTGTTGAAAAGCAGAGCACACGCACCACTACTTACCTTGGCAAACACATACAAAATGAGCTAATCGAATTGCTAAGCAATGGAATTCTGTCCAGCATAGTAGATGAGATTAAGCAGGCAAAGTTCTTTTCTCTCATTCTTGACTGCACACCAGACATCGGTCATCGTGAACAACTCTCAGTTGTTATTAGGATAGTGTCACTAAAGGGGGAGCCCCACATAGAAGAACATTTTTTGGGTTTTTTGGAAACCGAGGAGTCCACAGGCCAGCATTTGGCATCCATGATCCTTAACAGATTGCAGGAGCTCACCATTCCTTTCGAAGATTGTAGGGGACAATCCTACGACAATGGAGCCAATATGAGAGGCAAAAACAAAGGGGTGCAAGCCAGACTCTTAGAAATTAATCCACTTGCCCTGTATGTGCCATGTGCAGCCCACACGTTGAACCTGACCGTTGCTGATGCTGCTAAAAATTCCCCTGAGGCCAAATCTTACTTTGGGTACCTACAGAAACTGTACACTCTCTTCTCAGCCTCTACCCAGCGATGGGCAATACTGAAAAAACACGTGAGTATCACCTTGAAGATGTGGTCAGACACAAGGTGGGAGAGTAAAGTGAACAGTGTCGAACCATTGTGATATCAAGCAGCAGAGGTGAGAGAGGCACTCATTGAAGTCAGAGATCAGACCAAGGACTCAGTGATAAAGATTGAGGCGCAGTCTTTGTCAGAGGAGGTGGGATCATACAGATTCAGCATCTGCACAGTGGTCTGGTATGACATCTTGAACGAAATCAAACATGTGAGCAAAGATCTGCAGTCCCCACAGATCCAAGTAAATGATGCACTTGCTCTTCTGAGAAAGACAGAGAGACATCTCCATGACCTCAGGGCAACAGGCTTTGTGAGTGCACAGGCATCAGCTAAGGAGCTTTGTGAGAGCATGAATATAGATGCTGTTCTAAAACAAAAAAGGTTAAGGTGCACAAAACGCCACTTTTCGTATGAATCACCTGATGAATCCTTCAGCGATGCAATGAAGACGCTAGAGGTAACATTTTTTAATGTTGTTGTGGATGAAGCACTTGCATCCATTCGTGAAAGATTTGGCACAATGCCAAATGTGGGAGAGATGTTTCAAGTGCTGTCAACCTTCCAAAGGCTCTCCAATGAGCAGCTGACCAAACAGTGTGAGGCCCTCAGTAGTGCACTACACTACAATGACCACTCAGACCTGGATGGCAGAGAGCTTGCACAGGATCTGAAGAATTTGCCTGACTTGCCTTCGAAGACCATGACTGTGCTTGAGCTGCTGAAATTCATACATGACAAGGATCTCTCAGAATTGCGACCAAATCTGTGGACAGCTCTCAGAGTGTGCCTTACTGTTCCTGTGACAGTCGCCTCAGCAGAAAGGAGCTTCTCAAAGCTGAAGCTGATAAAAACTTATCTGAGGTCAACAATGTCACAGGACCGCCTTAGTGGCCTTGCTATCATCTCCATCAATCACCAAATTGGCAGGGAGATTAAGTATGATAAAATAATTGATGACTTTGCATTGAGGAAGGCAAGAAAAGTTAAGCTTTAAATGACATGGCAAGCCAATAAATGGTTATGCACAAGTCACTGACTGAAACAAGGACAGAAATGCACTAGTAAATGTTTGTCTGGGTAATTGGGTAATTTATGTTAACTGTGTGAATGGCCTGACCCCAGTGGCCTGACAGTACCTATTCTGGACACTAGATGGTGGTATTTGGTTTTGTTTGTTTGTTGTTGTTGTTGTTGTTTGGTTTTGTTAGATGCAGGAGCAGTCTAGCAACAGTGAGGCCAGGCCAACTGCTGCTGTTTACTGAGCTGTTCATTTTATTTTAACATTTATTTATTTGGTATTTTATTTATTTGTAATAAATGCATTTTGTGATGCAAATCTCTGTGTGTTAAATTACATAAATGTACTTTATCTGAAAATATTTAGTGGAAAAAAACTATCAATTTCAAAGTAAAAACTGTTCACAATGCAAACATTAGGATAATAAATGCAGTGTATTAGGCTACTTTTCAGGTGTAAAATAACCATAACATATATGTGAAGGCCGTTGAAATCCGTGTAACCCCCAAAATTTTGCTCTGCCCAGGGTGCCAAACTAGCTAGGACCGCCACTGGCCGCTATAGTGCATCTCCGGCCCGGAAATGACGTCACCAGTCAGGGAGAAGAGAGAGAGAGCTGGCGGGAGGTGGTGGTGGGGGGGGGGGTCACCCCTTTTATAGTCCACTAGTGTGCCTCTAGTGGTTTGCTGTGGTGGTGCCAATTAAGCCTGGCCACAGAGCACAGAAACACACAGAGCTCTATACTGTTACATTTAGAAGAGCTTTAATGACAGCTACTTTAAAGGACTGTGGTACATAGCCCGCTAATAAAGACACGTTGATTTTATCTAATTAAGTGTAGCCCTGTGGCTCTTATTTCATTCTTTTATTTACAGAAATTAAAATGTTTGAAGTTGATAATAAATAATAGTCCATAAAGTGTAAATATGTTTTAAAAAATGTTGTATTATAACATGTTAAAAAGTCATTCTATGTACAGTTAAAAAGTCAGAGGTTAAGGGGTGGTGTTAGTTTTAGAAAACAATTCACAGGGTTACAGGCACAAAGAGCAGGAGACAGTGTTAATTTTGGTCCAGTGGAGCATCCTCTCATTCTCTCATCTTTGTACCATCAGTCTTGAGCCAATCCTGTCCTCACCTTGTTTAGGTAGGAGGTGCTTAGCGTCAACTATGGCGCATCAAAGATGATAGCAGCAGAGCCGTTTTATCGGTGTCGAGCACGAGAGCTGTAAGCTGTAAAGTAAAAACACTAAACTCCCAAGACTGACGAAGAGTCGTTACATGGTTGAAGTGTGTGTACTCTGAGAAGCTGCCAGAGGTAAATTGATGTGTTTTATGTACTTACTGTTATTTGAAATGTGTAAAAACGAGCTAAAATGCTAATCGCTGTTAGCCGTTAGCTCAGCATGCTCATAGCCTGTTCATACTGTTGATTTTGCATTGCGGCTAGCAATTGCTAATGGTGTCGTTTATATACTGTGGGTTTTTGCCACGAGCTAGCCTGTAGCGCTGATATTAAAAGGAGTTATTTGATTCAGGACTGGACATTTGCCATATGGGAGAGAGAGACTGTAGCTGCTGTACTGGAGAGCGTGTTTCCTGCCTCGTGGTGCTGCTCGCTTCACCCTGACCGCTGAAACATCATGCCCTCTGCCCTTTTTCCCCATCCCCCACATCTCTGACTGTTGGATTTGTAAGTACTTTTGCACGTGCTCTTTTAGTTTGCGCTGTTAACTCAGTGAAACAGCCTTTCGTTTTTGGCCTCACCGCTCACGAGCATCGACCGGGCCTGCAACGTTTTATTTTATTTTTCATTTTCTTTAATAGCCCGGTGTGAGTGTGTGTGTGGGTGTGGGCTATGGACATTTTAGCTTATGGTCATTTTCATTCATTTTCACTTTCCTCCACTGATCTAATGTGGGTCAAACTGCGAGATCCTTGTGTGGGTTTTGGACATTGTTCCCAGTACACATTTAAAGGTCAACAGTGAACCAGTTAACTAATTTGAATAACATTCCATAACTGTGTAATAAATAACTGTGACTGTTCAACTAATTCTGTGTTTTAATTATATGGTTAATACTTTGTGGTTACTTAAAATACAGGTTATTCAGGACACTTTAAAGGGGAAGTACCTAGATTTGTGCTACTTCTTAGATATTATTGGAGGCACCGTCAAATTATTTCATATTCTTATTTAGGTCCGTAACCGGTATATTGCGCCAAATCCAGACGAACTCAGGCCCCATTCCAGTGTACTACAACACCCCAATCGATTGTCAATCACTGCTAATTAGCTACCTGGGGCTGGGGTTACATAAGAATTGTCTAATAAGGGTAAAGCTTCCTTAAGTAGCCTAGTTGGGATGGGGTCTAGCTGGCATGTTGTTGGCGTATATGCAGAAATCAGAGTAGAGAGTCGGCAAAGGTCAATGGGGGAAAAACGGTTCAAATAAATTCCAGGCCTTGCTACCATATCCAAGCTACCTGAGTCCAGGGTCAGGTCAGTTAAGGGCAAGAGGTGAAGGATTCTATCTCGAATAGTTATAATTTTATCATTAAAAAAAATGATAAAGTCATCACTGCTTAGGGCCGAAGGAATACAAGGCTCTATGGAGCTGTGACTCTGAGTCAGCCTGGCTACAGTGTTGAAAAGAAACCTGGAATTGTTTTTATTTTCCTCAGTTAATGATGAGTAATGGTTTGCTCTGGCATGGCGGAGGGCCTTCTTATACATTTTAAGACTATCCAGCCAGACTAAACGGGACTCTTCCAGGTTGGTTGAACGCCAATTCTTTCAGATTTCCGCATTGTTTGTTTCAATTTGCGGATCTGGGGGTTAAACCATGGAGCTAATTTTCTTTGTTTCATTATTTTGTCTTGAAAGGTGCAACCGAGTTGAGAGCTGATCACAGTGAGCCAGTAGCACTATCAGCGAGACAATTTGGGAATGAATTAAGTTAGTAAGAGTATTCTCAGTCACTGTAAGACATGATAATGATTTCAATGCAGAATCAATTTCTTAAATTTAGCCGCTGCTGAATCAGATAGACATCTAGAGTTGTATCTCTTGCTGAGAGGCTTGTAGTCGAGTAATAAAAAATTGAAAGTTATTAAATAATGGTCTGACAGAGCGGGAATCTTGGGGAAGACTAATAAATCTTCAATATTGATGCCGTATGCTAGGACAAGATCTAGGGTTTGGTTGTAGCGGTGGATGGGTTTATGTACACACTGACTGAAGCCATTTTAATCCAAAAGCATGGAGAAAGCAGAACTAAGGCTTTCATTATTAATATCCATGTGAATGTTAAAATCCCCTACGATAATTACTTTGTCTGATTTAAGCACTAAACTTGATATAAGCTCAGAGAATTCAGATAGAAATTCAGAGTATGGGCCGGGGGCGCGGTACACCATAACAAATAGAATTGGCTGTAGAGTTTTTCAGGATGGGTGAGAAAGACTAAGAAAAAGGCTTTCAAATGGACTATAATTTAGCTTAGCTTTAGGATGAATTGCTAAGCTTGAATCAAAAATAGCAGCATCTAGCACCACAACGTGACTATTTATATGACCAGGAGGAGTGGATTCATTCAGATTAACATACTCATCAGGACACAACCAGGTCTCTGTGAGGCAGAATAAATCAATATGGTTAACCAGTATTAAATCAGTGACTAAAAGAGCTTTGGTTGACAGGGATCTAATGTTTAAGAGTCAGCATTTAATTCTCCTGTTATGATACTGTTTGACAGGAGATGTATTCATTTTTATGAGATTTTTTTGTACAACTCCTGTCACGGCTGGTAACAGGATCCAAACGCAACACACAAACTGGTAGGAGTCTTACAGAGTCTTTATTAACAAAGGCAGAATTAATCACAGTCTCAACAAAATCCAAAGATCTGAATGTCCAAGCCGGTGATCCACCGGCACGATTCCCGAACCGAGTCGAATCGATGATGAGGCTCAGGTAGGAAACCCACTGGGAAAGCAGAGCAGGTGAGTTATGGAGACCAGCCGATCTCACTCCAGTGATGGCGGATCTCGCAGACGAGCAGGCTCGCTGAATTCCACCTTCTTTCGGAGAATAGGGATCAGGAAAGCGCAGACCGAACTCAGAGTCAGGAGACAGAAGGCAGGTCAGATCACCGGGACGGAGATAGAGCTGGTTGTTCAGGGACGAGCAGATTCGGCAACAGGAAGGCCGATAGGAATAGAACGCTGGAAAGTCTTGCATGGCAAAAGAACAATCTGGCAGTGAGGATGAGACACAGGACAGGTTATATGCAGGAGCAGGGATTGGCAACAGGTGAATGTGATTAGCGCTGATGAGGGTGCAGCCAGGCAGAGGGAGAGAGAGGTAAACACCACAGGTGGAGGAAATCAACATGATCAAAGGAGAGGTGTGTGAGGTGAAGCAGCAGTGGAGCAGACGTGAAAACTCCCCTTTTATTTTATTTTAGATTTAAACAAATGAAGTGGTCGGGGGACAGACACCGTTTTTATAACATTTACATTATGGGTGTGTGACTGTTCTAGAAGCTGAGAGAGGCTTGTTGGACTGCGACTCTGCACCCTGGTCCCAACTCTGGTTTGTCATGGCTTTGGGCTTCTAATAAACTCAGCCAGATTCCTAGAGAAGAGAGCAGCTCCATCCAAAGTGGGATGGATGCCATCCCTCCGGATAAGACCAGGTTTACCCCAAAAAGAGTGCCAATTATTAACGAAGCCCACATCATTTGCTGGACACCAGTTTGACAACCAGCGGTTGAGTGATGACATGTGGCTAAACATGTCATTACTGGTCACATTGGGGAGGGGTCCAGAGAAGATTAGGGTGTCTGACATCGTCTTTGCGTACTCACACACAACTCTATATTAATTTTAGTGACCTCCGATTGGCATAACCTAGTGTCATTGCCGCGTGAATAACAATCTTGCTGTATTTACGCTTAGCCTCTGGCCCCAGGGATGCATTTAACTATGGCCGCTGGTGTCACTAACGTCACGTTTCGCAAAATAGAGCTACCAGTGACCAGGGTTGTGTTACTAGCTAACAGTGAGTGAGCGGCTGCGTGATTAAACAGGAAAAACCGCTGAGTGGAGAAGACATCTGTGAGTGTTTGTGTAAAACTTATGTGAGTTTTAAGTCACAGACAAGTAAGAAGCAGCCAAAGTAAGGAGCAAGTTAGAAGATTCGCTGGAATCGCTTGTAGGAGCAGCAGAGAGACGCTACCAGAGGCACAGACAGAGATACACTGGAGGTGAGGTATCATGCTTACTGCAGTACGTCAGCCCGTCAGTCAGATCTGTGTGTTCCTCCTTGTATTTTGAGAAGCTCCAAAAAAAAAATCAGTCACAAAATAAGCCTAAAAAACTGGAAATCAAAACAAAAGCACAGAAAGTTGGGGTTATAGAGATGATACACTGTCTCATCTAGTTGCATTTGTGTGACCTGGCAGTTTTTTTTTAAATTTGCAGACCAGCACATCGTAAGTTATTTCTCGTTTCAACTCGTCTTATTGCAAATCTTTGGTCTGAACTTGGCTTAAAAAAAGCTAGTATGGTGATACATGCAGATGATGCAGCTGTGTACAGTGTTGCATTTACATATTGACCAATGAACTCAGAATGATGGCTGAGTGGATGAGTAAAAAAAAATTTGTGCTGAATATTTCTCCAACAAAAAGTATGGTGTTTCGATCTAGACATGTTGGTCAGTAATCCTCAACTAACCATATCACTTAGTGGAAAATGAGTAGAAATTTAAAAAACTAAGCTACTTGGCATTGTATTGGATGAGATAATTGTTTGGACATGTTGAACCAAGTGATCCAAGCTTTAGTTCTGCCAAACCACGAGTACTGTCCAGTCTTTTGGTCATCCGGAGCTAATAAATACCAAGTCAACTCCAAGTTGCTCAAGATAGAGTTGCCAGATTAGCTTTTCATTGTTCAGTGCACACAAATGTTTTTTTTTTTTCAGATGCACCACAATCTCTCATGGCTTCCTGTAGAGTAAAGACTACAATAAAGTATGACAAACTTTTTCAAGACTGTCTCAAATAATAACAACAATAACAACAACAACAACAACAACAACAACAACAGTATTTTATTGACCAAATATTGTTGACCTCAAATGTACTGTAATTCACAAAGCCATTACAGGATGGAACGCTTTACCAAATCATATAATTAATATAAATACCAGAGCCGCTTTCAAGGAAACATCAAAAGCTTACTTAATACAATTAACTATATCAACAACAAACAGTAAATAAAATCAAATGATTAAACTTATGAGATCATGCATGTGGATTTAGTCTGTGGTCGCTAACATTTGATGTGATTCTTTTTGACTTTTCTTTTCAAATGTACAATGGTTTAGTGAATTGTATGATTTATACGTGGGACCCCAGACAGACTAGCAGATCATCATAGTCAGTTTTCAATGTACATTGGGTTTGAAGACTACAAATTTGACCAAAAAAATCCGCAAACAAACAAGCAAACAAACAAAATAAAAAATTAGCTTGAATCAAAACAATGTGGGTAGTGTAAGTAGATGAACTGTGGTAAACTTTCCTCCATCGAACCAGAATATCCCTCCTCCCTGTTTGGGATGACGCTCGAATTACAGCCTATACCTCTTTTTATATTGCCTGCAAACCATGAAACACAGACTCATATAGTATATAGTAGCTCAAGAGACATACCCACTCCTCTCCCTGTCTCTCAAATGTGGACTAAAGTCTGATCAAATGGTAAAACTAGGCATTACTGATTGAATTTAAATCATGGTTATATGACTGCACAGCCTATTTCTCACCTGACATGTTTTGAGAAATGTATTTTAATGCCCCGTTTGATGAGAGTTTGTAAACAGGAAGTGGGTGCCATACTGCCTTCTGCACAGTGAAAACGATGGCCAAAAAAATGTAAAAGAAACGGTAAAGCCAGGTACTGCTGATCAAATGCAAACCAAGATTCTGATACGTAGTTGCATATTTCTTGCCTCAGATGTTCTCAGAAACATGTCTTAGCTTAACATTTAACTGGAATATGTCATCAGGCTGGCTGCTATTGTTTTTTACATTGATCATTCTACACTGTGCCAGACATGTAGCATTCTGATGGTTGTAGGTTTTCTACCTCTTGACCAAAAGCACCCTTTTCTCTGTTTTTTTCTTGCCATGTAGCTCCAATTTAAAAAGTATTTGAGTCGTTCTACTGCAGAGAATGCCTAGTTTTATGGGAGGGCCTTCTTTATATCAGAAAAATACTTATTTGATATTGAAAAATATAAATATATGGAAGGACAGAACTTATTCCAAACATCTTACTTACAATTTAATGTAACAGCACCATGAAGTAGAACCTCAAAAATGAGCACAGAATTGAATCGACACCTGTTTTATACAGCAAATAAAAATGTTTAGTTCTACATAAGACATTGGGCCTCATGCAAGAAACAACATACAAACTTACAAACTTATTTTTGCTCATGTCCACGATTGGTTCTTAGTTTGTAGCACACATTGATATTTGGTTGAGCGCACTCTTACCAAGATAAGAGAAACAAATCTAATTTCCACAGTTCACAGATTGTTGCCCAGTGCTAGGAAAAATAAGTTTTATATTTGAGGAACATTTTAAAAATGCATGAATATCATTTCATCAAAGTCAGGTAATGTTTCAGAGTTATTATAATGATTGGATCATTAATGACTGGAAATATTACTATACTGATGCATTAATCTCAATAACTTTAATTCCAATGACTGTATGTCCCTCTGCTGACCAGTGCTGGAATGTAACTAAGTACATTTACTCCAATGCTGTACTTACGTTCAAATCTGAGGAGTTTCTACCTTACTTAAGTATTTGTTGCAGTTCAGCTTGGTTTGGTTCACATTCACACTGCACTTTGTCAAACGAACCAAGAGGAGTAAACATGAGGTTCTGCTGACTGAAAGGTGACTGTTGATTGGGCAGTTTTTACGTTTGTCATTCTGCATCATCAGGACCCACATGGGGAAATCAAATTATGTAACTGACAGTAGTTCATGCAGCACGTATGGCAAACATCTCGTAAAGAAATGGTGAAACTGATAGTAAGCATTATTAGGCAGCTATTTTTAGACTGCACATTGATCACGTTATCAGGACTGCTGTGGGTGTGTGATTCTAATTACTTCGTTGTCATGATTACACATTATAGTAGACAAATCACAAAACTCTATTAACTCTGTGTATATGTTCCACTACAGATATCTATAAAACAGGCATTTTTCAGCAGCTGCTGGATGAAGACACACATCTGCATCACCTGCTGAGAGATCGTTAATCAGGTCATTGTATTACGGCTTCTGAGTGAGCTCTTCAGTGACACTGATGACAGAGAGGCCACTTAGACATCCCTGGCCTATTGTTTTAATAAGCTTAACTTTTGAAAAACTTTGCTCTGACTGTTTTAATAACTGATAACAAGCTGCTGTGCTGCTGCACGTGGAAATATTTCATGATCAGCAGATGGATTTATTATTGATTCAGCTGTAGAAAACCTGCTAAAATTACATTTCTCCTATTATAAAGTCCTGTGTTTGTTTTGTTTTCATTCACACCACAAACAAAGCACACCAGAGTTCACTTTGAAGCGGACTGAGATCCCCGTTTTCAAGCGGACCAGAGTTCGCTTGTTTGGTCCGCATCAGAGTTCGATTGATCATTCAAACCAACCAAAACGAACCGGACTATCCGAGGACACGAACTCTGATCTGTTTAACAGCTCTGGTGTGAAAGCTCTATTATTCTCTTTTTCCACTTCTACTCCACTACACTTCAGAGCGCCAACTGCAGCCATCCACTGAAGACCCCCCTTCTCCCCCAAAATAGATAAACAAGAATCATAAACAAGTGCGCATGTGTCCAAGTCTCCACTCATGTCTGTGCAAGAGAACAGAGAGACAGACAGGTTTTAAAGTCTCTGTGTGTTCAGCTCTCAGAACTTTTGTGGCTTCTAACTGAATCTCTGTGGTTTGGAGTTTAGTTTCTCTCCTGCCTTCTGCTTGTACTTTAGATATGTGCTTTCTTCCACTGTTTCATGTACGCATTAAGAAGTCTGTTAAGTTGCAGCTGCTAAACCCAACATTTTCTTATTTTGAAACTTTATAATAAAAGCAAAAACAAAAAAAAAGAAAAAAATAGCAAAATAACAAAATAACTGGGTACTTTTATTGTGAAGAATTCTCAGGGAATGAAATGTGCTTATCACGTAATTAGCAGCAATTTGTTAGCATCTTAATACCACAGTGAGGAGAGTAAAAGCAGAAACAGCTCAGTTAGATTAAGAGTTGCAGACTCTTTTTGACAGGAAAACTTGGATTTACTGTACCATCTAAGTCCAACAAATGCACTTGTATATGCAAGCTCATTCTTTTGGTCACTACCCAAACCTCATGACAATAGGTGAGGATTGGACTTAGATGGACCAGCAAATCCAAGTTTTGCCTTCTGGCTCAGCTCCTTTCTCACCACGACCATCCATCTCAAACTCCATTCTAGTCTCACTCGTTGCTTGGGGCAGCAACTCTTCCAGTCCAGTTATCATTCCATAAATGGCTTCACTTTTCAGATGAGGAAAAGAATTACAATACAACTGTTACTGCCTATACTGGACTATGCTGACATTGTTTATCAAAACACCTTCAGCCACTATTGTACAGCCATGTACAATAGTATTTGTAGATTTTTCTTTATGTTCTTACGTCCTTATCAAACTCACCATTGCATTATATAGAAAACCAGCAACAAGTCGGCCCGGCACAAGTCGTGTAAACAAAGGAATTAATTAATTAGTGAATTTCATTTTTTTGCAGAATATGCAAGTTGAAATCACAAAGAAGCCATTACATTCTTCAAATAACAGTATTGGGGGCCTTAATACCATAAACTTTGTATTTGAATTTGGGTTGTTTTTTAGGAAAAGCCGGCTCCTAGTTGGGGGTGTGGTGATACCGCAGTAAATGAGCATACTGGCTTTCTTTGGCTATTCATGTGCTTTTGTTCCTTTTTTCAGCCAAACAGCTGCGCATTAAAGAGGCACCACATGGCTACTTGAGCAGCCGCTCCTGCATTTAAAGTAGGCTAGTACCTGTTACTGCTATTTCTGGAAGCTGTGTGTGTTTTCATCATTGAGTGAAGATAGAGCAGGAAAAACGCATTGCAGAAGAACTAAATCGGGGCTGTTACAGTGCAAATCTTTGGCAGTACTTCTTCAAGAAGGACACCTTGAGGCGAACAGGCATATAGTAGTTACATCTGAGATAACTACATCCACCAAGAAGCCTGCGACGAAAAGAAAGCACCCCTGGACTGATGAAGTCTGCAGGAATACTTTTCAGTTTCTTATGGGGTGAGTTTTCATTAACGTCCAAGTTATCTACGTTACGTTAGTGTTCATTCGAAGTCACATACAGGGATTACAAACTGTTTTTCATGCTAGACGCTATATTTTAATAATCCACTGTGAGTTTCATAAATGTCCAAGTTATCTAGCTAGCTATTGTCGTTTAAAATGTAATGATACGCACATTGAAACTGTGAGCATCTGCTATTAATTTGAATAACACACCAACCTGATAATGTGCTTGAATAATGTGCGAATAACACACCCATGGGTACACTGGCTGTCCTGTGGCCTTACAGATGTCAGTGATAGCTAGACCAGTAGGGGGTTGGATTTATGTAAATGTGATGCAGATGAGCAGCCACTGTTACCTGGCTCCCTAGGCAGGTGAGTATCTTTCAGAAACTTTGAGGCTGGATTTCTCACAAATCTAGTTTGAGGAGCGCCTACATTTAAATCGCCACATCTTCTTCAAATATTTTCAGATATTTATATTTATATTTATATTCAGATATGTTACACATGCTTGGAAAGCTTAGAAACAACACTTTCAGAATCTGTAAATAACTCAAAATGCCCCTCTGGCGACTTGGAACACTATTGTCTTTGTTGTTGTTGCTGCTATTATCACATACACACAATGGCTAATGCTACACCATTTATGTGTTAATATAAGTGTACTTATATGTATGCATATACGCATATGTATGTGCGTTTGGGTACATTTTTGTGCATGTATGTGATTGTGTGGATGTTCGTTTGGGCGTGGAACCTATTTTCTGAACAGAATACTGTTGTTGTTAATATCACTATAATTATCACTGTTACTATTATTATTATTTTTACTACTTTCAGGTCATATGCCCTGCAGTATCTAATGTTCACTCATTCTGTGTGGGTGCAGTGCAAGTGGGTGGATGTGTCGTAGGTGAGTGGGTGGGTTACCAAGAGCTATATACTGCACATGTGTGCTTGTTGTTTTGGGTTTTACTCTGTGTTTTGTGTTGGATCCCCTCTAAAATGAGATGGTTCATCTCAAGGGGTTATCCAGTAATAAAGTGAACATATTTTCAAAGTACTGTGATGGTAAATATGCATTGAAATATTGTCAGTAGTGGTAATACTTCTGATTTCCAAACACATATTTATATATGTTGGTATACTAACACATTGCAAACACTATAATAGTAAATGACTGATGATTGATGATGACATTATCTTTCTGTTTTGCAATTACTATGAATGACTCTCTAAAGCATTTGGAATATTTTATCTGTTTATTAAAAAAATGTTATGAAAGCTCTGAGAACATAAAAAAAATGCAAAGAAAAAATGGTCCCAGTGCTTTTTTTTCTTGGTGAGGACTTTTTAATTGGTGTACAATTAAGTGCAAGAAGCTATGACACAAAGTTTGGCAGCAAACTTGCAGGTAATAGAGGAGAACAAATCAGGTTAGCACCATATTGGTACCTCTGCAGGGGAAGAGTAACTGGTTTCCTTACACCTACATGATTAGATCAAGACTGCATCAGGAACCACATTTTTTCCCAGCTGTGCATGTCCACAATTGACAGCTAAAAGCAGCACAGCAAAGCTACTCTTCTGCATTCATGGACTGGTTACTTAATGCTAACTGGGCATATCATAGCATAACTGACCAGGGCTGTCAACTTTTCACAGTGTATGTATTGATTGGTGTGATCTTAGTTTAGTCAGGTTGTTGTTGCAATATATAGGGCAATATAAAATAAAATGCTAAGTACACTATGAAATCAGAAGCAGGGTAATCTCATATTTAGATTTAGACATGTTTTGACTATGGAATGGATTATCTAGTTTGAATATACAAACCAGTTTGACTTAATTCAAGTAAATGTCACTTGCTTTGTTTAATTAGAAAATGTATTTTATTTGGGATTATGTTTAGCTGAATGCCAGGAAGCATGTGTTGCAAGGCCTCCAGTATGCTTTAACACTTATTTAAACCCCTTATGGTACAATGTTGCCTCTCAGCAACATTCTCATTTTTGGCCATTAACACACATAATACCTCCCCAGTTATGATACAGTACATACTTAGGAACGTTCTCACAAGCATCAGCTCAGTGATTTCTCTCTACAAAGATTGTCTGAAAATGTAATTTCAGGGCTTTTTTAGTTTGGAAAAAAGTTGATTCACAATAATATGGCAGTAAATAAGTAATTTCTAATAATTTAATGTAATTAATATGCTAATTAAGTAATGGGAACTGCGAATGTTGCTTTGAGGCAAGACCACACCATTATGTTATACTGCAAATGTTGCCTTGAGGCAACACTGTACCAATATGGATTCATCATGACATTTTGGTATTGTGTACTAAGGTATATATACTGTTCAAAAACATACCAGTCATCATAATTTCCTTATCTCTACAATTTAACCTAGATAAATTTGATGTTAGCTGTACTAAAGTAAAGCTCTGGCTATTACCGTACTATTTTTCTATGGCTCTTCAAGGAAGAAGGTAGACCTAGCACTCCCAGTTGATGTTAGTGAGGATGAATTAGAATTGAGTAGAGAAGAAGACAACAAGCTGCAGGCAAACTTGCAAGGAGAAATTGAGAGTGATGAAGGCTATGAATCTCAGAACAAAGATGAGAATGAGGATGTGAAAGAGGATGGGGATGAGGACAGTGAGAGGGAAAGTGCAGCAACAGGTATTACCAGTGTAAGCCAGGTTGTAAAATGCATTGATAATTAATTGCTTAATTGATTATTCAGTTTTCTTGATATTTCCATAGCATGCTTGGGGCACTTATTTATTTTCCAGTTCCTCTTCAAAAAGCACCTAAAAGGGCCAAGGTCCTGGAGTAGAAAAACTGCAGGAGCATCCCTCCAGTCCCACAATGGAAAGGCAGTCTCCCAAAAGCCACAGAAGTGAAGTTGCTAATTGAATACTGCTAACACCTGCATTGAGAGCATGGTGGAGCAGACAAACCTCTCCGCTGTCCAATGTGATCCAGGAGGGCCAGTTATTGTTACCTGCTATGACATGGAGCAGTTTTATTAGCATCTGTTTCTATCAGTCCATTTATGGACTGCCTGGATCCCACATGTATTGGAAGTCAACCACAAGGGTTGACTGAGGATAAAGCCATAAAGAAGGAAGGCAGGGGAACCTTTGAAGAGAGAGCCATAAGCCATGATGGAGTTTAACTCAGGGCAGTGAGATGGCATGACAATCATGACTACACCTTTCTCTTAACCTCTACCTCAGCCAACCCAGTGATCTCTGTGCTAAGATGGAATACAAAAAAAAGAAGCAGTGTAGGTTACAGTTAATTACTTACTGCTATGGTACAGTGTTGCCTTGAGGTAACGCACCTCAAAAATTACTGTAATATAATGGTGCCACTAACAATGTGATATAAGGTGCGCTTATAGGGCAGGCAGGTGGGGAGGTCCTGAGGCTTAAACAGCTAAAGCAGAAGAATCAAAACATCATAAGTAGATGCAGAAGGTCAGTGCCAGAGTGGCACCATGTTACGTTATGTGCTGTATCTACAGTACAGTGAGGGGCGCTGTGGCTCGGGGGGTATAGCAGGTTGTCCGCTTAACAAGATGGTGTCAGTTGGTCAATCCCTGGTTTCTCCAGTCTGCATGTTAAGTATTCTTGATCAAGGATACTGGATTGTGAGCTTGTGTGAATTGGTGTGTAATACAGGGTATGCATGTCCATTTCTCATTTAATAAGTACACATGTGCAAGGAACAGGCCAACCATTAGGACCCAGAGGAAAATTTTGCTGCTCAAAGCTTGCTCTTCTACAGCTCGTGAGCCAAATTTGTGATTCTCATTTCAGGCTCATTTGAATTTTTCTCATTTTGAATCTGGATTGTTTATTTTTTTTATGTTTCTCATAAAATTCACTAGGAGATGTAGCTAAGAAAGAATGATTAAAAGGAGTCATACTTGAGACCTAAAAGAGACAACAGGTTAAACTCACTTTGGTGCTTTTAATGGCTCCTTTGGAGAATATATAATGAGCAATACAGGAGCTACAATGGATCAATATATATATACACACACATACACACACATAACACAACTCCCTAATGTTAGAACAAGTATGCCCCTTTATTTAAATGGCAACAATGTGCAGTAATGCTTTATAAAGCGCATTAATTTTAAACAAAATAGCAACGATTTTGATATGGCAATAATAGTGAGACGAGGATCAGTCCAGCCCAGCCAATGTTCAGAAAGTCTGTACTTAACAGGTAGTCCTTGTTTCCTCAAATAAACCACAAAAACAAAAAAGAAAATAAAGCATCTTTGTGTAATTTCTTGTCAAATGATAATTTGAAATGTAAAATGTGTTTTCACTTACAGCAGGTAAAAAAAAAAGAAAAGAAAAAAATGAACAATGGAAATTTAGCTAGTTATAAATTGCTAACAGTAACAGCAGTGTGCCCTAATGACTAAAATGGTACTGGAGGAAAAGTCAGTGTCCTGTCAATCATTTATGTTTTTGATATATATATATATATATATATATATATATATATATATATATATATATATATATATATATATATATATATATATTATGGCATGCTGTTCAGTAAATTACTATATATATAAAATAGGAAACTGTGAATATATGGAATGAAAGTCTGAATATGTTGAATGAAAGTCTGAATATATGGAATGGAAGTCTGAATTTATGGAATGAAAGTCTGAATATATTGAATGGAAGTCTGAATTTATGGAATGGAAGTCTGAATATATGGAATGGAAGTCTGAATTTATGGAATGAAAGTCTGAATATATGGAATGGAAATCTGAATATATGGAATGGAAGTCTGAATATATGGAATGGAAGTCTGAATTTATGGAATGGATTTCTGAACATATTGAATGAAACTCTGAATATATGGGATGAAACTTTGAGCTGACGTCACTGGCGCCATCTTGTGCTTAATGTGTGTTACCGTCACACTCCACTCCACACTCTTCACTTAATAATGTCGGATGCAGCGCGAAATCTTGTCGCAGCCATTTTACAGTTTTTTGCAATTGCTAAAACACAAAAAGTAAAAATTAGGCACAATTTTCACAACCTTTACTGCTGTCCCCAATCACTTGACTCAATTTGTTACCACTTTAGATTTCCTTATCATATTAGAACTCTGACTTTCCTTCTTTACACTCTGATGTCAATTTCACATCACCTTGTTGTCAAAACACAACACACAATTTTTCAGGTTTGCACACACTTCTCACATAAAATCTCAAAGCATCAATCCACAACACACAAATATTCAAATCTCTAAACTTTCAGGTCTGGTGAGCAATTTGCAATCAAGGCCTGCAGCATAAAAGGAGGCTTGACCCTCTGTTTTGTTTGATGAGCAATGGAGAACAGAGACAACAGTCAGAGAAGGAGAGGGGTACGAATGAGAGGAGGAGGAGGACGAGGAGGAATAGGAAGAGGAGGAAGAGGTGGAAGGTGTATGAAAGGAACCCACAGAGCCAGGTCCCACTGCTTCAATCCATGGAGGAGGCTTGTGGAGATGTGGGCTTTGAGGCCTGTCAGGGCCTCATGCGGCACTCTAGGCGGTTCTTTCAGCGCTGTTTGGACCAGGAGGACATCGCCTGCGATGTTGATGAGGCCCTCTGGCCAGACAGAAACTGGAGGCATGATGTCCCATAATGCTTATGCTTATGAATGGGGGGGTGGGGGGGGGCGTTTAAAAATAAAATGTTTTGTCTGAAAATTTGTGTGGTGTTTTATGTTTGTCTATGAGAGAAGTGGGCATTGTCATTGATTCAGTGTGTTCCATTTCTATAATTGTGTTTTCAATTTTGCTCTTCAGTGTTCTGTACATGCTTGGTAGTGTTCAGCCAAAAGCTTAGTTGTGTTTATTCAATGAATGGTATGTGTGTGTCATGTGAAAATATGGCTGTGTTTACCAAATGAAAACACCAGTTCCATTCTGTGAACACGTTAAAAGATTTGATGGCAGAGTTGTTTTGCAAAGGGATGCCAGGGTTTAGCAATTTGTGTGTGATGTTTGGAGTTTTGTGTGTGCAGTTTTGAAAAAAACGTAAAGTTTTGAAAAATGTGTTTTAGCATCGAAATTAGCAATCGAAAAAAACTGTAAGAAATGAACCCTGTCGGACAGATAGCTGCAGTGCATCAAGCTAACGTTGGCCTATCAAACCCTGTTAAAGGAAACCGTGCAGAGAGCTAATATTCGCCACTTCACTCGAAACTACTCAAGACAGAAGCGGTAAGAAAGAGTGAAATGTATTTAAATTACAGTGAACATGGTCAGAGAAACGTTTACTGAGCTGGACATACTGAACTGTATAGGTATCCCTCCCAGTCCACCAGGTACTGCAGGCCCCTCCCACGGCGACGAGAGCAGAGCAGACTACGTACGGTGTACGCTGGGGCCCCATCGATGATCCGGGGAGGGGGAGGTGGCTGAGAGACGGGCTGGAGAGGGCTCTCTCTGACCGGCTTGATCCTAGAGACGTGGAACGTGGGGTGGATCCGCATCGAGCGAGGTAACCGGAGCCGAACTGCCGTGGGGTTGATGATGCGGTCGATCGGAAAGGGACCCACGAATTTGGGGGCCAATTTCCGGGAGTCCACTCGAAGGGGGAGATCCCTGGTGGAGAGCCACACCTTCTGTCCCACCCGGTAGGAGGGAGCTTGGGAACGGTGGCAGTTGGCAGCAGCAGCATATCGACCAGTGGCCCGCAGCAGAGCAGTTCTGGCCTGTGACCAGGTTTGGCGGCAGCGCCGGATGAATGCCTCCACCGACGGGTACGCCGTGTCCTTCTCCTGCTCAGGAAACAGAGGGGGCTGGAAGCCGTAGGCACACTGAAAAGGGGAGAGTCCAGTGGCAGAGCTGACCAGGGTGTTATGCGCATATTCCACCCACATGAGCTGCGAGGACCAGGAGGCAGGATGAGTGGAGGCCATGCACCGGAGCGCCGTCTCCATCTCCTGGTTCATCCTCTCAGCTTGACCGTTGGATTGAGGATGGTAACCAGAGGACAGACTGGTGGACGCTCCCAGGAGGCGGCAAAACTCCCTCCAGAATGCTGACGTGAACTGGGGACCACGATCAGACACCACGTCGGCAGGGAGTCCGTGGAGTCTGAATACGTGGTCCAGCAACAAACAAGCAGTCTCTTTGGCAGAGGGGAGTTTTGGCAGGGGCACAAAATGTGCCATTTTACTGAATCGATCTACCACTGTCAGGATGGTGGTGTTTCCTCCTGACAGTGGCAGACCGGTAACAAAGTCCAGAGAAATATGGGACCACGGACGATGAGGCACAGGAAGGGGTCTCAGAAGGCCGGCAGGGGCTTGACAAGGGGTCTTGTTCTGGCTGCAGACGGGACAAGCGTTCACAAAGTCCCTGGTATCCTCATCCAGGGAGGCCCACCAGAACCGCCGCTGTAGGACCTCCTTGGTCCGAGCTATCCCCGGATGACAGGTGAGTCAGGAGTTGTGGGCCCACTGCAGTACCTCCGACCGGAATCCCTGAGGGACGAACAGGCGGTCCTGTGGACATGAGCTGGGCCCCGGCTGCTCCTCCAGTGCGGTTTTGATCTGCTCCTCGATCTCCCAAGTGAAGGCGGCCAGGAGACGGGGAGAAGGAAGAATATTGTCCGAGTGAGGGGAGTCCTCTTCTCCCACAAGAAACTGTCTGGACAAGGCATCGGGTTGACATTGCGGGAACCGGGGCGATAGGAGAGCGTGAAGTTGAAACGGGCGAAGAAGAGAGCCCACCGGGCCTGGCGAGAGTTCACCTGTTTGGCTGAGCGGATGTACTCGAGATTTTTATGATCAGTCCAGACGAGAAAGGGGTCCCTGGTACCCTCCAGCCAGTGCCGCCACTCCTCCAATGCTAGCTTCACTGCTAGCAGTTCCCGATTCCCGATGTCATAATTCCTCTCCGCTGGAGACAGACGTCGGGAGAAGAAGGCACAGGGATGCAACTTCCCATCTTCTGCCGAGCGTTGGGAGAGCACAGCCCCAACACCCACATCGGAGGCGTCCACCTCCACCACGAACTGCCGGTCTGGATCAGGGATGAGTAAGATGGGAGCTGAGCTGAAGCGTTCTTTCAGGTGCTGGAAGGCCTCTTCTGCAGCTGTGGTCCAGCGGAACTGGGTCTTGGAAGAGGTGAGGGCAGTGGGAGGAGCGGCTACCGTGCAGTAGCCTCGAATGAAACGTCTGTAAAAGTTGGCGAACCCTAGGAACTGCTGCAGCTGTTTGCGTGAGTCAGGAACAGGCCAGGAGGACACAGCGGATACTTTGGAGGGGTCCATTTCCATGTGATTGTGGCTGATGATGTAACCCAGGAAGGCGACAGAAGGGGTGTGGAATTCACATTTTTCAGCCTTTACAAACAGAGAGTTCTCCAGAAGGCGCTGCAGAACTCTCTGTACATGATGAATGTGTTCTTGCTTGGATCGGGAGAAAATCAAAATATCGTCAAGATAGACGAAAACAAACTTGTTCAGCATGTCTCTGAGCACATCATTTATGAGGGCTTGAAATACGGCTGGAGCGTTAGTGAGTCCAAATGGCATTACCAGATATTCGTAATGTCCGGTAGGAGTGTTGAACGCCGTCTTCCACTCATCCCCCTCTCGAATGCGGACCAGGTGGTAGGCGTTGCGGAGATCAAGTTTGGTGAAAACAGTGGAACCCTGCAACAGCTCGAAGGCAGAGGCGATGAGGGGAAGAGGGTAGCGTTTTTTTACCGTGATGTCGTTCAGACCTCTGTAATCGATGCATGGTCTGAGCGAACCGTCCTTCTTTCCCACGAAGAAAAATCCGGCCCCAGCAGGTGACGAGGAGGGTCGGATGATACCGGAAGCCAAGGACTCAGAGATGTAGGTCTCCATGGCCTCCCTCTCAGGTGCAGACAGCGAGTAGAGACGGCCCTTGGGAGGAGCAGACCCAGGCAGGAGATCGATGGCACAATCATATGGTCGATGAGGTGGTAGAGAGGTGGCTCTGGACTTGTTGAAGACCTCCCGAAAGTCGTGGTAATCAGAGGGCACTCCGGAGAGGTCTGGAGAGGAACTGGAGCTGACAGACGGTGCGGGCGTGACCCTTTGTTGGAGGCATATCTGCTGACAGGAAGGATTCCATGACAGAATCGATCCTGTGGCCCAGTCTATGTGTGGATTATGGCGTCGCAGCCATGGATATCCAAGGATCAACGGTACGTTGGGGGAATCCAGAATGTGAAACTGGATGGTCTCGTGATGTTCACCTGCCAGGAGCATGGAGAGGGGGACGGTCTGGTGAATGACTGTCCCCAGTAAATGTCCATCCAGTGCATGGGCCGGCACGGGATGAGGAAGGGGAACCTGCTCAATCCCCAGCTGATGGGCGAGTTCCATATCGATGAGGTTGACATCGGCCCCAGAGTCAACGAAGGTGGCGAGGGTGTGGGACCCCTCTTTCAACAGGAGCTAGACGTGGAACAACAGACGAGGGTTAGGGACAGAGTTCTGGGATCGGCTCAGCAGGATGCCCCTCTCGACTGCTGAGCCCTCCCTTTTACCGGGCATTTGGAGACAAAATGGCCGGCCTGACCACAGTAAAGGCAGAGGTTTCCCCATTGGCGTCTCTCCCGCTCCTCCGGAGACAGCCGGGTATGACCCACCTGCATGGGCTCTGAACCCCCTGGAGCAGAAACTGGAGGCAGACCGGGAATCACCAGAGAACCTGGCTGACGAACCGGAACACGATGAACCCCCTCCTCCTGGCGTCGCTCTCTTCTCCTCGCCTGAATGCGTTTATCTAGCCTCATGGTTATCTCTCTGAATTCTATGGCGAAATCTGCCACTGTCCGATCTCCCTGCCGTTGATTCAGCAACCCCCCTGTGGCATCGGGACCCACGGAGACGGGCCCAAATACCTTGCGAAGCTCCTCAGAAAACGCTTGAAACGATGCACAGGCTGGCGTGCCTCTCTCCCACTCCGCCGTTCCCCACAGGCGTGCTCTACCCGTGAGGTGGTTGATGGCGAAGGCGACCTGAGCCCCTTCCGTGGCGAATGTGTGGGGCTGCAGGGCAAACAGGATCGAGCAGTTGGTGATGAATGGATTGCACCCCTCCGGATCCCCGGCATAGCGTTCTGGCGCTCCCACACGTGGTTCTGATGCCATGCTGGGGGAGGGCATTACAGGAGGAGCAGGGCTTGGAGCAGGAACGGCGTGCTGGGTTAGCGATGTAGCCATCTGTTGAACCTGGTTGGCTAACAAGGTTAGCGCCCGTTCGAGAGCCGATGCGGACTGACGAGCCTCCGCCGCGTTGGAGGTTAGCTGAGCCTCGTGTTGCTGGAGCATGCCCTCCACGCGGGCTAGGCGACACTGCAGAGCAGTGGAGTCTGCTGGGTCCATGACTGGCCAGATTGTACTGAAACGGGTGAGTGTTGGACCCAAATGCAGTACTCTGAGGCTCAGGGACGGTTGGTAATAAACTTTATTTAAACCAACACGATTAAAGTCAATACTGCTCAAAGTCAATGATGTGGAAAGTTCGTTCTTCAGGCTGAGAGCCCAAACACAGTCTCTGGGAATCCCACGAAGAGAGGACACGAACCTTGCAGTTGCTGCAGCTGGCGAGCAGGAAGCCCCGTAGCCCGTCGAGCCGACAACACGTGGTGAGTGATCGTCGTCGGTTGAGCACAGGGATAGTCGAGGGCAGGCAGGAGTTCCGTAACCAGGAAAGCAGTCCGCGAATGCAGCAGTACCGATGAGGAGAGAGCAGAAGGATTGTCGAAGCCTAGGTACACTAGGAGTCAGGCGAGGAGGGAATGTCGGGGACAGGCAGAGTCGGCGTCGGAAGATCTGGCAGAATATTGCTGGAGAGTCTCGCATAATGCTGAAGAACAATCTGGCAGAGAGTGAGTGTGCTGGAGTGGCTTATATGCAGGGTTGATTGGTGATCAGTTGCAGCTGTGAGGTGAGCAGGCTGTGGAGGTGGGCGTGGTTTGCAGGTGGAGTGAGCAGAGGGAGGGTGAGTGGAAAAGTACTGGCAGCAGAGGAGGAGGAGGAAGCAGGTAGGTATACACCATGACACTTGTAGGTATAGTTAAAATCTAATTGGGTTTTCTGTCTTGTTCTGTATATTTCAGTTGAAAAGGGTGTCTCTCTGGAGGATATCCTTGTTTTCTTCACTGGATGTAACAGCATTCCAGCTCTGGGTTTCTCACTGAAGCCAAACCTTGACTTCATTAACCACTTGACTTCATTAACCACTCCAGATTTCCGGTGCCCAATACATGCGACAACATTCTTCGTGTACCATTGCATGTTTCATACACAGCTTTCAAACATGACATGGATTTTGCCATACACAATTCACCAGGATTTGGAAAAGCGTGAGAACCATTGGAAAGGTTGGGATAAAAGTGCCTTTTAAGCCATGTTCATGTAGTACTCAGAATGCACATATAAGATGGATCAAGCAAGTGTTCTGACGGCGTGGGCACCCTGATCGTGGTCTCATCACCCTCATCATCATAGAGTGCAATTAATAATTTCACACCTATCGTTATTGTAATATGACATGCATCTGTTACCATTATTGCTGTGCCTCTCTCCCCCTCTCCTCCCCTCTCTCTTTCTCTTTCCTTTTTGCCATGATTGTGTTTCATTTTTTATTTACGACATCTATTGCATGTCTGTCCGTCCTGGAAGAGATCCCTCATCATCCTCTACCGCTCTTCCTGAGGTTTCTTCCTTTTTTTTCCCCGTTTCAGGGGTTCTTTTTCTGGAGTTTTTCCTTGGGTGATGTGAGGGTCTAAGGGCAGAGGGATGTCGTACACTGTAAAGCCCTCTGAGGCAAACCATGTTTTGTAATAATGGGCTATATAAATAAAATTGACTTGACTTGACTTAATGGTGCAGGCAGCAAAGGCAGGTGAGGTTGGTGAGGTGGAGGGCTGTGAAGATCCAGAGGTGGTGGCTGAACACGAAGATGAGGGGCCGGTTGGTAAAGCGCTAGAGCTTGGAGACGAGAGGCACTGGAGAAAACACAGAGAAGCACAATGAGCAAAAATCCGAGAGGCACAAAAACGAATCCAAAAGCACAGAGAGAATCTCAGAATGAGACGGCCGATCTACCACTTGTGGAGCGGGAAATAATCTGGCGCCGAGGAGATGTGACGTGCGAGTATTTAAGCTGTGAGAGGTTGATTGCAGATGAGGCGCCACGCCCAGCCCCTGCAACACAGACAGACAGAAAAGACAACCCAAGCACACCAACAGAAACTCCCAAACACTCACAAACAGTCAAAATGATCAAAACACCACAAGTGTGGCATCATACATCTCTCTTCCTGTCTAGAATTGTAACAACACAAAAAAAAAAACCAATTGATTATCATTGTACAATTGTTAGAAAGAATTAGAGTGACTTTGGCACATCCTTAACTTTTCAGAACTGGAAGCTCTATTCATTTTCTGTCTTCTGAGAAATATAAATGAAACCATTCATTGATGTTTGCTGCATTTGAGAGTTTGGAGGTGTGAATAATATAGTAATGTAAATGTTAAAAAGTTTTTGTAAATTATTTTATGTAAGGCACTTCCTGTTATTGCATTTTATGGCTTGTCTTGCTAATCAGATAACTGATTGGCTGTGCACTTAGGGAAAACTCAGGGAAAAAGATACAATTAAAAATGTAATTCTGCATTTGCAAATGCATTTTTACATTACATTTCAAATGTGCTTTTGGTTCAATTAACATTCTGTTTATTGTATATAAGGATTTTTTCTGCTATGTTAAAAGGCAAAATTCACAACTCCTACTTGCCACTTCATCATAACACAGAGGTTTGGAGAAAGGTTTTCTGGTTTGTGTTGGCCTTGTACATCTTGGGGGTATACTTAGCTCTAACACATGCATTCAACATGTCATATATCTTCAGAAGAAATTCAATAAATAAAAGAAACATGTTTTTATTTAATAATGTAAAACGAGTTTATTTTTTTTACAAAGGGGTAAATTGATAAATTATGTAATGAAACAACATTTTGTAAAGCAATAACAGCGACAACTTCTCATGAAGTAAACTGTATGCATCAACACATTATCTTCCACAGGACCTTTAAAGTCATATTTGTTATCTATGTATGAAAGAAACTCAAAATAGTATTGTTGCATCAATATAACCTCCCCAAGCAGACAAGACAGTAAGATGGTTTAATGTTTGTGTATATCTGTGCCAGCGCTGCAGTGTGGGTGAAGGCACCCAGGCACTGGCACTGTAAGTTGGCATGACGTCATGATATTTTTTTTAAAATGTACCCTATACAAAAGAAGAATGGATCTGTGAAGAAGAAAACCTGTGATTTTCACATTATGACAGTGCTCTGTTACTTCCTCTTTTATGAGCTTCACTAACAGGAAGCCTAATTATTCCTTTCTAGCAGGTTACATGCTGTCATAAAAAGTTTTATCCCATGACTTCCATCTTCATTCAAAGGATTAATTTTCTCTAACTCAGCATCCCACTGCTGCTGATCATAAGGAGCTGGTCCCACATGCATGTGATTGAATGGTCTTTGATCTTCAGGAAGCAGGAGCATTCCAACTGTCCAGAGTTGGAGTTGGGAGTTACTCTCCATTGTTCTCAGGCTGTGGTGGTTCCACTGTCTAACAAATTCATCTGAAGATCTATTTATCCTTGGTAGGTAAACATGGTGAAGTGCCCTAATGTGAACTATGTTAGTGCTATCCAAAATTGCAACATTTTCCATAAAGAGGAAAAGGTCTTTAAAGTATGCTGACACCACCCTGTTTAGTTATGCCCACAATCTTTCAATACTTTGATTGTGAACACTATGTCCAACCATAAAACTCCCTCTGTTTGTCCCTCTATTCTCTATCATAAACCTTGCAATATCAACATTCTCCCTACCAGCATCACCCCTAACATGATGTGGGAGTCCAAAACGATCAACAGCAGTAAGGAAAAGTTGCAAGGCCGTTGATGCTCTGTTGTCTATTAAACATCTCAGGTAGCTAATGCAGCGACTGTAGCCATCAATTCCTCCATGAAATACAAATCCCCATTGATTTAGCTTCTGGTTTGTGTCAGTGCGCCTAGAAAAAGAGGAATCAGCGTTATGGTTGAATTTCTTGTTCTTATTTCATCGTGAAAAAATAGCTCATCGATCCTAAAAACACAAAGACAAAAAGAAAACAAAAAGAAAACAAATATTGAAATTCACCTGAGAATAAGATGTGATTCTTTCATATTTACTTTTAACTTTTTGCTAACAGTGGTTTTAATATTAATGAGAAAAAATGTATGGGCCTACCACACTTGGTTTGGGACAAAGACATTATACACCTTCTCTGATCCCTCTCCCTCTCAAACTGCCAGCAATATACGTCTCTCCCGACCCAGGGGTTTGTCTAAGTACCTCAGTAATAAGATGATCAAGATCATCATTTGAAATGTTTGTAAAACTTCCATAGTTTAGCAAACCAAGTTGTAATCTGTGGTTATACAGGGTTCGTATATTCACAGACAGCATTCAAGTTATGGCCATCCAGCTAAATCCTAAATCCCGCATGTGAGTCAGATGAGCAGCTGATATGCTGTACCTTGAAGGATAAATAAATAGAAACACATAAACAAAAATTAAAAATAATTCTCTTACACTTGTTTTCCTTTTTTTTTTTTTTAATCACTCACCTTGGCCTCCGTCTCTGAGATGCAGAATGTGTCTCATCACCCCCCTCATTAGCTTCGATTTGGGATGATATTTCAATTGACATCTCTTGAACAGGCTCATAAATTCCTTCAAGAATTCTGCACAAATTTTGCTCAGCAACATTTTGCCTAAAAGTGCTCATAATTAATAAAAATGCCCCAATAATGGAGCTGTGATCTTCAAGATGGCACAGTCTGCATTATAAACCGTTTAAATCTGGAATATGACCAGCTGCTGCAAAAAAGTTTAACAAAGTTTAACAAAGTATTGGTATATCTAAGCTGATGCCATTTGTAGAGCATTTACCCAGCAGCGTATGTCTCTGGAGGTAGGAATACATGACCAAACATGTCAGACTCGCGTTCATCCAGTGGTTCATTCAATGAGAGTTCCATTCCATATATTCAGACTCCCATTCCATATATTCAGACTTCCATTCAATATATTCAGAGTTCCATTCCATATATTCAGACTTCCATTCAATATATTCAGACTTCCATTCCATATATTCAGACTTCCATTCCATATATTCAGACTTCCATTCAATATATTCAGACTTCCATTCCATATATTCAGACTTCCATTCAATATATTCAGACTTCCATTCCATATATTCAGACTTCCATTCCATCCAGCAGGCCGAGACTAAAATCACTTTGTGCATCCCAAAGATTGAGACAGGAAAGACTAAATAAATTACAACTAAAACTAAAGCAGCTACAAAGAGAATGTAAAGACAATATGGATCCTAGTATTCAATGAGAAACTAAAATAGTAAAAAAAAAAAATAGATTGATGAAATATACACTCAGGAAATACAAAAGAAAAAATATTTTATATGTATATATAAATATACGTAATATATAAACATAAATATATAAACATATAAATTAAAGAAAAAACAGGCAGACAGCACTCTTTATAAAATAAGAAAAACAGAGACCAGGGAGATGGAATATAACCAGGAGAAAATTCGGGAATGTCTTGTGTCATTCTACCAAACGCTTTATTCCCAACAAGAGTCAAACAGGGACTCACAGATTGACACTTTTTTACATTCTCTCCCCCTGCCAACAGTTACAGAAGCCCAAAACAATGTCCTTATAGCCGGCTGAAGAAATTAACCTAGCTATTTCAAGACTGAAGGCAGGCAGCTCCCCTGGTGCAGATGGCTTCACCTCTGAATGGTACAAGTTGCTGAGGGCTAAATTAGCACCCATGTTAATTTGGGTTTTCAGTTGGGTACTTAAAAAACTAGAAATGCCCCCCTCATGGAGAGAAGCAGTTATTTCCCTTATTCCTAATGAGTGCAACAATAGACAGGAATGTGACAATTTGAGACCTATAAGTGTACTAAACATAGATTATAGACTGATCACGTCTATTATAGCAAGGAAACTTAAAAAGTGCCTACCAGACCTTATCCACCTTGACCAAATTGGTTTTATTAAGCAACGGCAAACGCATGACAGTTTTAGAAAAATATTACATAAAATTTGGCATGTCACAGAGGGTAAGATAGAATCAGCCCTGATCAGTCTAGATGCCCAAAAGGCCTTAGATTTTGTTAGTTGGTTTTTATACAAAGCACTATATAAATTTGGCTTTAATGAGGGCTTCATAAAAATTATTCAAATATTATATGACGAACCAGCGGCCAGAATTAAAGTGAATGGAGACCTTACTGCTCCATTCACGCTACAGCGGGGATGCAGACGGTCTCTCCTCTCTTGTGTACTCTAATTTATTGAGCCCGTAAGTCAATGGATTAATCAAAACCATGATATAAAAGGGATTTCTACTTCTGAGGGGGAACAAAAACTGGCATTTTTTACAGATGATATTTTGATATACTTAGAACAACCCACCCAATCTCTGCCTAAATTGATGTCTTGCTTAGAGGAATATGGCCTAATATCTGGTTATAAACTGTAATGTATCAAAGAGACAAGTCCTCACTTTTAACTACATACCCACAAGACACATTGTTTGAAAGTATAAATTAAAATGAGATAATGACTCAATAAAATACTTGGTTGTGCATTTACCAAATGATCTGGGTGACCTATACAATATCAATTCCAGACCCCTGAACTCCAAATTAAAGGCGGATTAAAGAAGGAGGAATGCCATACCATGCCTTAATCTAAGTTCCAGGGTTGAATCTGTCAAAATGAATCTTCTACCATGACTATTGTACCTCTTTCAAACACTGCCTGTAGAACTGACAACTCAACAATTTGTGGAATGGAACAAACTCATATCTAGGCATATATGGAATGGCAGAATGCTTGTTAGAGTACTATTATGCAGCCCACTTGAGGCCTCTTATATGTTGGTGCAACCCCAGTTATTCTGCTAGGTGCAAGGAGCTAGAGTTGGCAATGTCCAATAAGATATCACTTCAGGCCATTGCCAAAATCATCTTGAGGATATATAACTGTTTTTCAAATAGGAAATCAGAGGAGGCACAATATATTAAAGTGAAATGGGACACAGAAGGCAGTAAGGTTTTCTTTCAGGAGGAGTGGCTTATGGTTTGCCAAATACAGTGGAAAACTACAAGATCCCTTATTTGGAGGGAATTTTGTTGGAAGAGTTTAGTAAGGTTATTCATTACACCTCAACAGAAGCGACACAGAACGAATGACTCAGATTGTTGGAGGCAATGCCCCATCACTAATGCAAATCACCATCATATATTTTGGTCTTGCCAAGCTCTGGCCACTTACTGGAGGAATATTCGCCAGATTTTAGAGAAGTCCTTTCACTGGACAGATACAGGAAATCTTTCCTGCCACAAGCCATTCATCTGTACAATAACTCACCTCTGTCTGCTCTTTAAACTCTGGTCTTAGCTCCATGTCACTCTACATTGCTGACTCTTGCACCTACAGTCTATTTAACTTTTTTTTTTTTTTATTTATTCAGATACTGTCGGTTGTCTTATATTCCGGTCAAATTTTGAATACTGTACCTCTGCAACTGCAGTCACTCCGCACTTTACACTTGTATATATGTATACATGTATAGTCTCTTAGTTTTAAGTTTTTTTAAGCATATTCCTTTTATATTCTATTAATATTGTTTGCTCTTTATTCTCTTTGTTCATACTGTATGACGCTGCTGCACCCCAATTTCTCAGTTTTGAGATCAATAAAGTATATCCATCTATCTATCTATCTATCTATCTATCTAAGTGTTCAGATTTACTATTCCGTACTGATTTGATGTTTTATATCTATGCCAGGCATCACCAACTGGCGGACCGCAGTCCGGATCCAGACCAAAACTTCGTCCTATCCGGACCCGTGGCCAAGTTGCAATAAATGAAATGTAAGAATGAGAATAACATTTTTTAGGGAGTAGCCCTGGGCAATTAATCTAAAAATAATCAAAACCGACATTCAGAACCTCTAACCGACATAATCTTACACATGTTGGGTATTTCGGTTATTTAAAAATTCTGTTAACCCTTTCCCCACTGTCAACTCCCATGCATCTGCCATGTGTCTCAGGCTTTTGGGCTCTGTTTCATGCTCTCATGATACCGAGGAAAATCTTCCAAACACAGCGAAGATAGAGGTTGACATATCCGGCAGTACACTCTAGTGTGCACAAATGTCCAAAAGCCTGCTCAAGCGTGGACATGTGCGACAGTCCACTCCGACTGGAACAGTTTTACAAACTGTATCGCTCCTGCTAGGTTTTCCAACAAAACACCTGTCATTGCGCGTGACCTTATTTTCACCCTTTCTCTAACTGGGAATGTTGGCAGGCTGTTGGCAGCTACAGGAGAAGTAGGCCTACTCAAAAGTTTTTAATTCCTGAGTAAAATGATTAATAGCACAGAAGATTCACAGAAGTTGAAGTCAGAATCCTGCCTTCAGGAGAGGTTGGCCTATTATCAGCACAATGTGCTTAAATTTACCAAAAGTTTGTTTAAAAATAAGATTTTTTTTAAATATAATTCTGGAAAGTCTACTAAATAATAATAAATCATATGTTTATTACACTCCAACACACCATGGTCAAATGAAACTGTGTCAGTGAACTATGAGGGCAATAAACAAACCTAAAAAAAAGCAAAAGCAAAATAATTATTCATTAATCGTAATTGAGGTAATAATGTTCAATTAATCCTGATTCTGATTTTAGGTATGAGGATCGGATCTTTGCTGGGAGGAAATTTTAGCAACTGGACCCCTTTGAATTTTAGTTGAATACCCCTGATCTGTGCAATATCCCACAAGAGATAAACTAGATTAACTCCAGGAGAAGAGCCCTCTTGACAATTCTACTGGCCGCATGCAAAAAAGCTATAACTCAAAGGTGGTTGAGGCTCCCTCGGTTGATGACTGGATAAACATAGTACATCAAATATATACTATGGAAAAATTGGCATATTCCCTTAAACTACAGCAGGATAAATCAATATGAATATGAACAAGATGGACTGACTTCATAAGACCACTGACAAGATTTCACATGAGAAAACAAACCTGTTCATAAATACAAATAATGCAAATACATTTGTTTGTAAATTGTTTTGTTTCTTGCTATTGCTAAAGTGAATGGTGCTGTTTTTCTTCTGCTTTGTTCTGTGGGTTTTTGTTTGTTTGTTTATTTTTTATTATTTGTTTTTGTTTTTTCTTAAATATACTCTTAAACAGGGGTCACAGGTGTAAATTTGCCAGTGGCTCAACAGTTGTGCGGTATATGACTCTGATAAATTCACAAATAAACTTAAAAATAAAATGTATGGGGGTAAAAATAGGACATATACATGTGCAGTTGAATTTGAAAGAAGAAAGGAGGGAAAATAAATAACAACTGAAAAAGATTTATATAAAAAAATCCTGTGAAATGGTTTGTGTTTTGTACTAACTTAAAGAGAAGTTGTATTTGTAAGCGGAAGTCAATGCACATGTTTACAAGCACTGAAAAAGGAAAAAAAAAGAAAAATGTAACATATAATATCCCTTTAAATGAAGAACTGTCTTGGACATTTAAGAAAAGATCACTCTGTAATTGTCCATAGATTTGTTTTTTACTTTTCTATAATTATTATTATTATTATCATCATCATAATATATATTTATAAAAAACATTTTTTTTAAAATGTATTGTTATATTTTTACTTTTTGTATTTATCTATACATTCATTATTATATCTATTTCTGTTATTATTATTATTACTCATTTTTTATTTGTTTCCCGCTATGTGTGTGTGTAGTGCTGTGACAAGCATGTATATCCACTGAATGCTTATTGAGAAATGCTAATAAAAAGTAAATTAAAAAAACAAAAAAGAAATCCTTGAAATGGCCTGAAATCCTAGAAACATCCCAAATTTCTAGAACTGACCTTATATCCTATTCACCTGTGGGTAACTGGACGGCACCTGCCACATGATAACATGAACAGATTGAAGCTATCGTGTCTGTATGATATGCCATTGGATGGCATCAAGTTGAAACGCTGCTGGTAATGACATAATATAAGGAGTGCAGGGGTGCCTATAGGGTGAGCAGGATGGGGCCAATTGAAAAAAAAAAAAAACTTTGACTTTCATGCAGGAGTCCGGTGTTCACTTCCCGTCTGACTGATGTTTTTTTCTACACCTTACCATGTGCTTCCTTCCCCTAATCCTAACCATCTGTATCATCCATTTGTTGATGTTCTGGCATCAGTTGCTATCTGCAGTTGTCGCTTGGGCATTACCACATGCTGCATCATCCCACCATGTGTTTGCGTTACCATCACTGTAGGGGCATCCAGGAGCATAAATAGCAGAAGCAGAAGGATATCTAGAGCGTAATATGTAGTATGTAATATGCCCCCTGGACATTGGGCCAAGGTCATTGGTACCCTTTGACCCCTTCTGAAGGTGGGCCTGGCTGGACTCAGACAAAATGCTTTTGATGATAATATGTGTTAATAAGATGATAGCATGTCATTGTGATTCCAACTTGTGTTTCTGCCTTTAAATACACGTAATTAATGTGGGTTGGTGTGATAGCGCAGTGAGTTACAGCAAGTTTGATGTGTTTCAAATCTAAAGGCGTTCAGAGGAGTTGCCACAAAGATGTAGAGGGACTTTGACCACAATGTTATCTTTACAATACAAATCTGGGAAGAGGATGTAATCTGCAAGAACAAAACTCAAGGATACTATTCATTTATTTTCCTACCAGTGTTTGACCGCTATATAGAACTTGGTCATGTTTGCACCTTATGTATTGTGTGGAAAATGTATTCAATTGTACTGACGTTCTCTATGCAAGCTTAATAGAAAAACTATGAGGTTATCGGTTAGCTTCACAAACAACCTTGTGTGTTTTGTACATATACGCAGTGTACTTGTGGAAGTGCTTGAAAAAAAAATCATGTTAAAGAAAGAGAAGAACAGAAGAAGAAGAAGAGGAAGAAGAAGAGGAGGAGGAGGAGGAGAAACAAGTAAGGATGAGGAAAAAAATGATCAAAATAGAAACAAATGTAAGCTTGTCTGTTGGTGTGGTGGGGGGTTGTATTGTATTACATTAAAGAGAAGAACAAAGAACAAAGACTGTGTGATAGAAATATGCCTGTTCCTCTGACAGCCGTTTTCCCATGACAACTGGTTTTCTGGGTGACAAAGGCGGGGACATACTCACAACTCAAACCGGAGTTGCAGGGATACATACAAACACAGGCAAACACATACAAACCCTCCTTCTCAGCTTGACTCTCGACTTTTTGCACCAAAAAGTATTTCAGTCCTCCCCTGTAGCCCATCTCACCCCTCCTCTTGTGTTTGTTCCTTCTCTTTCAACTTGGGGGGTTGTCATTTCTAAAATTCCCGCAAGTCAAATGACAACTAACATCTAGGCCTTTGAGAGGGCTTTTGTCTCATATACAACCTCTTTCTGTCTCCCAGTTCACTCTTTCATGCCTCTTTTTTGTGAGTTTTTCTTTTCTCATTTCTTTCTTTCTTTCTTCTTGCTCATGCCAGCAAACATTAAAAGGGATTTAATCAACAAGCAGTGCTCAATCAGTTAACAAATCAGCTCATTTGTCTGTTTGTGACTTTGCCCTGAGTCTTTTTGTGCAACTGCTTCGAGCTCAATGTGGTGAGCTGAGACCCCTTCTCTTAGACCCCCTCACACACAAACACAAACACAAACACACACACACACACCTTCCCTAAACACCTCGCAGGCAGATGTGAGAGACACTTTATAAAGTCAATGATCTGATATTTTTTTTCAAAAAGGATTATAATAGCTTTCAAATCTGTGTCCATTAGCAGTGTAAGCATATGAACTACTATTGAGGGGAAAGACAAGACAAGGTTTTCTTTAAAAAAAAAAATCATCAGGTAGAAAAGAGGGCTGTCGGCACATCTGATATTGGCTTATTGCAGGTGCAAAAGTGAGTAATATGTATCTTGGAGGAAAAAAAGAAATATCTCCAAACCTCTTAGTAAATAAATCACAGTGTATACTCTGGCATCTTTACCCCAGAATCTCATCAAAGTACCATTCTCTTTGCTATTTAGCTTTTTAATAAATGTCTCTGTGCTGAGACTTCCCCTTTAGTTACTGTGAAAGTTTTTGAAAGACTTGTTTGTCTGGCATAGGGGACCACAAATATTATGGCTGGATTTTCTCTGCATCTTTTCAGTTTGTTTTTTTGCTCACATCATTAATAAGATATAACAAGATTGAGATACCAAGGCCTTACTTGCACACAATCTGTTAGAAGGTAAAAGAAAAGTGGAGGTTCAAAGGTTTTTTTTCAGTAGCAGCATTGACACGGTGATGTTTACTAGATAATGTTTGCCATGCTTATCATCTTGGTTTAATAAGTAAGCATGCTAACATTTGCTGAAAGGCAAATGATCTCTAAACATAAAGCACATCTGTGGCTCATTACTTAGTAATGGATTATAGACCCTGAGTCATAAACCAACTACTATTTGGCAAAGTAACATTTTAACCTATGAATAACACCAGATGAAAAGTCAGGAGGTCACAAAATTATTACAAACACTCTTTGGGGACAACGGATGTCTGTACAAAATCTCACGCCAATTTGTTCGAACCTCAGATTCACGTTCCCAGCGGGTGTTGGCTTCTGCCAGGGTTGTCCTTTGTCACCTATCCTGTTTGTAATATTCATGGAAAGGATCTCAAGGTACAGCCGGGGGGAGGAAGGGGTCTGGTTTGGTTGCTTTTTGCAGATGATGAGTGTGAAGCTGTCAGGTTGAGAGGCAGCACCTCTGAGTCTGAAGCCATGGTTCTTTGCCTGAAACAATGGATTGCCCCATCTGGGTGGGGAGAAAGTTACTGCCCCAAGTCTTGTTTACAAGTGAGTGTAAAATGGAGGGTGAGATGGACAGGCAGTTTGGGGAAGTGTCCGCAGTGATGCAGGTGCTGGAAGAAAAAGATCCTGCCTGGATACAGATTCCAAAATGGGTTTCATGGGCATCTGATCAGGATCCTCCCGTTAGAGGTTTTCTGGAGGAGGTGCCTAGGCAGACCCAGAACATGCCTGAGAGATATATCTCATTGCCTGGGGACATCTCAGGAACTCTCAGGTGAAGCTAGAAGGTTTTACTGGTTAAAGGGTGTCTGGAATACCTTGCTCAGCCTGCTACCCCTGTAACCTGGCCCTTTATACGCAAATTGGAATGGATAGATGAATGGATCTCTTACAATAGCTGCTGAAAGATTTCGTTCTGGACCAAATTGGTGGTATGAAAGACACTGCCGTAGCTATAGCTAGCTATCCTTACTCTATGTGCGTAATGTCACCCCCATGTTAAATCTTCGGGCCAAACAGAACTTTTTTAGCTTCTACATTCAGCAAGCCATTTTCATCTAAGTGACATTATTTTGTAGTCAGGTATCCTGTTGTCATTCTGACCCAAAAAAATGTCCACCTTCTGGCAGTGCTAGAAGAAAAGTCAGAGATTCACCAAAGTTCTTAGGATATATTGTCTGTGAACCATAAATATCTGTACCAAATTCTGTGCCAACATCATCCCAACTCATTACATGTTACAGATTTTTTGCTTTGGACTTTGGTTTACTCATTACATTTTAGGTGTTCTGGGATGCAGCTAGTAGTTTGGAATGAGAACGGGCTGGTTTTCCTTTGCTGACACTGAGATAAACAAATGTGCTTACAGATCCAGTTTGTTTTTTTGCTGTATGGAGGCCCCACCCAGGACCAGGGAAGTCATTCTAACTGATAATCCAATAAGCCAGTGCCATCCTGTTCCTGGCAGGGCTGCGTGGCAGTGTAGCCTGGTGAGTGAGAATAGTAGCTGGGAGGTGACAGGAAGAGTGTCTCCTCACCTCTCTGAGCCCTACTGGCTCCCCCACAGCCACAGCTACTGCTCCTGCCAAGTCATTTGTTAACCCCAGCGGAAGGACTGTGGGAAGAGAGAGGAAGATGGGGAGTGGAAGATGAGGAGAGTGGTGTCTCTGTGGGGGAGAATGCACAAACAGATAAAAGAGAGAGGGTGACAAAAGTAGCTTGAGAAGATTGATAAGCAATTCTGTCCGAACAACAGAATCTAAACGCCATCCTTATTCATACATCTTGTAGCCACTTTCATCAATCACCTTTTCATTGTTTTTTCTTAAACTGACTAAAATTTGAATCACATCGCCAACAGACTGGTGAGCAATGTTGTGCCTGAAAAGCACTGACAGCTCTGCAGTGAATAGAATTCAAATGATTGGTAAAAAAGTTTCCATGGTAGAACACTGTTTATGTTGGTGAGTCTGTGAGGAAACTGCATATTATAATTCAAGCGAACAGTACAGATAAGATAAGAGCCAGAGCATGATTCTGAGAGTGGAAGCAGAGAGGTGGAATGTCATTCTCTAAGTAGAGAAGCTGAAAACAATGTTAGAGTATGAGGAGCACAAATCATCCAGACTGACGTTGGGTTTGGGAAAGTAGAAGAGGTAGAGTCGTGCAGGAAGAGAGCGGGGAAAACAGGCTCGAAGGGAAAAGAAAAGGCCATGTCTGTGAGTCTGGAGCAGTGTGCTATTTTAGTTGTCAGCCAGAGAAGTGAAAAGCCACACAAACACACACACATACACGCACAGGCAAGGCATTTTCCTCCCCTTGCATCCTCTCACCTTTATGCTGTGTCCGTTGTGCTCACTGCAGCACCCGCACACGCACCCACACACACGCAGAGACACTGAAATACACACACACACACACAGACACACACACACACATGCTCAGAGGAAACACTCTCTGGTCCCATGGTGAGAGCCAATGGAAGGCCTCTGTGCTGCTCTGTTCCCCACAGGAGCTGGCTGTAGATGGCACTGTAGCACTGCAGAAAAACACAGTGCTCTCTACATACTCATTAACACACACATATACACTGTGCATGGCCATGTACACACATGATCATGTATATATGTGAAATCAGCAGTTACAGATACAGATAAAAGACATTCCAGTGCTCAAGAGAAACAGCACTTTATGCAATCGAAATTAGCATGTGCTTCTGTGTGTGTGTGTGTGTGTGTGTGTTTGTACATGTTTCATGTGTCATGTCTGTACTGTTTCAAAAACAAACCAACAACAACAATATGGTGGTGTATATATATATATATATATATATATATATCACCATATACTTCTCTGACAGATTTGCAATGTCTTTTGATAAAATTGTGGGGATGACTTGCTTTGTTTCTCTCTGTGTGTCCTGCAGTAGGTTCAAGTCCATCCACATGCATGAGAAGCTGAAGCTAGAATAACAAGATTCAGTTTCTGATCATTATCACAACTCTTATATCAAATGACACCTTATCTGTCTACAGCGTTGGCAAAATGTTATCCATGCTGTTGGATACAGACACACAGTCAGCATCTCGCTCTCTCTCCATCGCCTTCTGTCTTGTGAGAAAGCATGCTCAACACTCGTATTGATACAATATTGAGATTAACAAAAATAGAATCTTGGACAGATTCTGACGAGTTAAAGAAAGTGTGGAAAGCAGATTATGAGAGACAGAAATGGACACAGGCACATGCTGAACTATAGGGCCTGTCCCTCTCAAGGCTGCAGAGTTGTGTTCAGAGGCACTGAGTGTTCTGTTGCGTTGACTAGAGGAGAGGGGAAGGTTGCTGAAATAGATGACTCGCTCAGGGCTGTAAACACACTCAGAACAGATGCAAACACAGCACTTCCTTAATAGTTTTCCTCGCAAAGTAATGGTGGGAATACATCTGCAGGGTGTGTGTGTGTGTGTACGCGTGTGAGTATGTGGGTGTGCACGTGTGTGTGTGTGTGTGTGTGTGTGTGTGTGTGTGTGTGACTGCATATGTGGATTTCAGTCTTTTTGAACTCTTAACTTCTCAGCACAAAATGAAGCTTGAGCTCTCTGGTGTGTATGTTAAGGGAGTGAAACTTGTGCAAAATGTCCACACTGTGTATTGGCTGAAGGTGTGCACACTCATATTGAGTGAATGTCTGGCAGTGAAGAGGGATAATTGAAAATCTCTTCTGTGTGACAAGGGACACTGAAAAGCCTGTTGGTTATTCCCTCCCTTCCTCTGATACTTTAATATCTGACTGAGCCTAGAACATGGTTTCACATACATATATGAATGTGCACACAAAGTTTGATTTAAAACATCTAAAACACACATAAAACACACACAACATGGCAACAAAAGTATACTCCATTCTAATACATAGATTACCTGTAGAGATTATTCTGTAGAGACAATATTAATTACACAAAAGTATAAACTTTGACTCAATTATAACTGGCAAGCTTCACAGACAATAGAGAAGACTTCTGGCACAACTTCCAAGGTGCATGGAGAATGAAGAAAGCCTTGAAGAGGTCAAAGAACTTCAGCAACATGTGTAGTTTAGAGAACAACTTTATTAGAACAACATGTTTTGGTAACAGCATCTACCTTTGAGTCAGCTTGTTAGACTAATAATAAGTTGTGCTGTCCCAAAACAATATGACAAAAACAAAGCAGAGATGTTATCAAAGTTTAGAGATAAAAAATATCCAGAAGACTGGCTTGTAAATGCAGAAAACAAGATGGATTCAAAGAGCAGAGAGACATATCTGCAAGTTAATAAATCTCTAAAACCTAAGCTACTCCTTGTCTACTGCACCACATTCATTCCCAAAACTAAAAAAACATTAAAAGTATAATTTTAAAGCATTGGCATATTCTTTAGAATGAGTCATCCCTAAAAACACCTTTATTGATCCAACAAAGGTTACCTTCAAAAGAGGAAGATATATAAAGGACAGAATAGTCAGAGCATGTCAAAGACTGAAATCTTGGACAGCAAATAATTAAGCAAACAGTAAATCCTCTCCGGGGCAATTTTAAGTGTGGAACCTACATAAAGTGCCAATACACTAAAAACATTAAGTATTTTAATTGTCCCATCAATAGGAAAACAATCAATGTTAAGGATTTTATCACATGCTAATCAAAAAATGTGGTGTACATGATAAAATGTCCATGTGGCAAAGTATATAGACTTCTCACTCCCCTAAAGAAACGCGTCACCGAAAGCAGAAGTGCCAAAGGAATGACCTCACCAGCCCTGTGGCGAGACACTTTAATGAAATGAGGCATCCTCCTTCTTCTTTGTTCATCTTGGGCATAGAAGTGATCAAACCAAGTCAAAGAGGTGGTGATGTCAATTATATGAAGAGAAAGGCATTTTGGAATTTTTGTTTAAAAAGTCTATTTCCAGGCAGTATGTATGAGGATTTTTCAGTTAATGACTTTTTATAGTTTTTTTAAGTTTGGTTTTGTAATATATTTTATAGTCAGTTGTTTTAGCGCAATACCTTTTTACCTTTTAACTCCTTACAGTCGCTTATGATGTCTCTTGCTGGTCTTTTTATTTATTTATTTATGCATATAGCACTTTAATATGGCACTTTAATACCACCTCCTGTTGCTGTTTCCCAGTTCATGACCAAATATGGTGGCATTCATGTCTTCTGCTGGACACTCCCCTCGCCTCCCTTTCAGGTTTTATTGGTCCAAAGTCATATGACCTTTTAACAAAACCCACCTTTATTGGCTGATATTTATGTGCATGCATGATTGGGTGTATTTATGTACTTTCTTTTACCTCTTTTAATTTTTTTTCAATTTCATATCTACCTATTTAAATTATGTTTGCAGAGTGTTTCTTGATGACCCTGATAAAGTCCACAAGCCAAAAGCTGATCTCTAAACTATAAGTGTTGCGGGAGCTTTTTGACCTCTTCAAGTTTCACAGACAAAACATTTGTCTTTTGCTAAAAATGTTTCCCCACATATCAAACATGCTAATGTCATTAGCATAAGCCTATGGCATTTGCCAGTGCCTTGAGGCTAGACTGTCCTCTGCTTGGATAGGCCTATATAACATAGGACTTATATGCCATCGTGTGGGGGCTTTATTGTTTCTTATCTGTGATGTTAGAGTAAATAAAGCCTTAGTTTCCACTGAGGGAAATGGTTTTGAGCTTACAAAAATAAACAGGAGGGCCTTGTCCCGATGCGTCTTGCCCCGACATGCATTGCCCTGACATGCGCTCCACACCGCTGTGGATATGGTGTTGATTCAACACAGAAGTATAAACCCCACTTTAGAGTGAGCAGAGAAGATTAGTATCAGTTTTATCTAGCCATGTGTGTTATGTGCCCAGATGCACAAAACTTTTTGTAGATTCATGACTAAAACTGTGTGTATGCACAAAGGCAGAAGTGTGCAGGGGCATTATTTTGGTCGGATTTATAAACAAACCTGATTCTGTTTTATGAATGTCAATCATTGTTGCTCTGGATGCATGGGTTCAAGCCTCATTTCCACAACCACAGTTTACCATAAATGGACATAGAAATGCCCAAAAACAGACATTTACATATCGATACTTGTGCCCCTCCAATACTCATTACACCTGTCAATGAGAAATATGGTAAAGAAAGTGTAATTTAATCAACTGTATTTCATCAGCAAGGTTCTCCAACAGTGCCATGGCAGCCCTTGTTACACCTGACTTATTTCAGATTGGACCCAAGTGCTGGACTACAGACTGAAACTGCCTCATTGACACATAGTTAATATGTTTTAGACAATACTTGTAAATAATAAAAGCAAATAAAAATATTTGTAACATGTTCCCAACTATTATTTTAAGTGCAGCCAATTTAATTCTATTATAATACATAGATTACCAGTAGAGATTACCAGCTGTTTTTACAAAATTCTATTGTCCTGTGTTTTCAGGCCACCACATGCCTTTGAAATACATACTCATACTGTAGCATGATGTCAAATAAGGGTCCTTTCCTAACAATGACCCATTAATTAAAGTCTCTGACTTGAAAAAGAATGCATGATTCATGAGCCAGCTGGAGAGCCGAGCCTATTTTTAAGTCCACACTGGACCAGTCATTTCCATAAATTTCCCTGGTTTGCATATGAGTGCAGACTGTTGTGAGCCTCAGCCAAAGGGGGGCAGGGAAGAGCGCCACTTGTGGTGAAAGACTCTTAATGTGAAATGGCTCTTCTTATCTTTTTTTTTTTTTAAATTTCTCCATCACTTCCATTCCTTCCATTCTGAGTATTGGCCCTGGTTTGCCCTTCCACCTGCACATTCTCTCCCCACCCCACTCACCCACCTCACGCTGTTGTACCTCTATCAAACACCACTCTCCGATTTAACCTCCCTCCACCTTTAGTCTGTCCATCCTCATTCCTCCATCTCTCTCTCTCTCTGTCCGCACTATCTCCTGCTATTTTCTCATAATTCTCCCTCTTCCTCCATCCCACTCTTCCTCACTCAGTTCTTGTATCTTTCTCTCATCCCCCTCAATCCCATTTTTCTTTCTAATCCATATTCATGTAATTTCTATATGGCAGCCTGGGGTTGCAGTTAAGGACTGTTACTTTGTGTTAAAGGTCTTGAAAGTCCGCCTGATTTACAGTAATAACTTGGGCTATATCCAGAAATACCATTATCGAAGCACGCGCGCACACACACACACACACACACACACACTCCTACCTCCCATAGCTACCTCCTGTCCTCTATCTTGCTTGAAATTTTCAATGTACTTTTAAGGCTGAGCTGCTGTAACAATCAGGCATACAATTCAACAAAAATAACGCTCTTAATGGAATCCCAGGGGAGTGTGTGTAGTCTCTGCTTGTGTTTGTGGCTCTCAGTGTTTTCTGTGTGTATGTGTCTCCTTTACACTTGCATGTTTGATGCTGTGAGGTAAATGGGAAATGTGGATATTAAAGAGCCATCAATTCACGCAGCAACGAGGGAGAATTGATTGAATTTGCTCAGAGTAACAAAAAACTACACAGGTACTGAGAAAAATCAAAGCTCACTTGATGCATGAGGTGTTATTGCCTGAGTCGTGTAGTAAGCCAGTGGGATTTGACGCAAATGATTTGATTTGAACAGCACAATTAGTTGTTTTCATCTGGGAGGTAATGCTTTGAGCTATCATCACCTGCGGCAATCATGGTGTGATCTATGGATCTATGTCACATAGTGCACATACACCTGTCTGATATACAGAGAATGTGATAATGACAGAGGCTGCTCATACATACACTTTAACCTGTGAATGCTCTGGCAAATTGCCAATTCATTATCCAAGAATAACTGTCATTATACAACAGTTAGTTCCAACCAAGCAATTTGACTGGTTGAGAGGCATTCCATAAGTGCTGATATAGGAGTACAACATCACTGGGACTGTTAACTATTAACTCTGCATGTATCACTCGTCTTCATGGCTGTCCTAAACCTGTTAAATAGTGTAAGAGTGAAAGTGGGATATGTTTATAGTACGGTGTAAGCATAAGTTCGAACAGCTAGTTGGCGCAGTTAACCTAGCTGTCAGTTGGTCAGGTTGAGGAAGGAGAAAAGAAAAGAGAGAAAGGAGTGGGGGGCAATAAAGGATGGGAATTTTGAAGTGTGGCTTGAGCTGACTGCACATGCATTGGAGTGACTAAGTTATGAGGAAGCCCGGGAGGGGGGCAGCTGTGACGGACGGGTTTCAGTAAAACGCTGTTTACTGGGAGTAAACCAGCTGTCACAGATATCACAAGGATGTGCAGTGAGACAGGGACACACTCGTCTGACACTATCCACAGCCTGAGAGACACCGACACACACACACACACACACGTTGTCTGATACGGGACACGAGGTGACAGAGATCATGGCAGTAAGTGGACACACACTGCAGCGACGAATTGTCTGATTAAACTAACTCATCTGAATCACACAGGCTGCTAAATTGTCTGTAAGCAGACTGATTTCACAGAGATAAATGTTTATGATACTAAGTAGCTGGTCTATGCATGGAAATGCAGGAAAAATGTTTATGTGTTACTAGGCAACAGCTGTCACGTCTAGCGGTTGCGAAACTATTTGTGTCGGCGGGGCCCAAAAAAAAAATTAAATAAATTAACAAATCAGAATCTGTTGTTGCTTGTTAATATTAATAAATGAAAGACGCTTGCAGAACTGTTGTATATCACTGTACATGCATTAAGAGTTACTAAGTTCATAACTTGATATTGCTTATGTAACTCTTATTATCCAGTGGCAAAAAAAATAACTGCCACCACAACACGTGCTCTGTGTAGACCTGTTTGTGATTCACCAAATGGCTTATCAGTGGCTATGGTTACTGTACACCAATACTCACCTATTAATCCAAATATGACTGTGTTCTGTATTTGATGGGGTAATGTAAACAACATTTAGCTTTTTCCGATTTGGACATTTATTATTATTATTATTTTTGTTTTAGGAGCATGAGTTAGACATGTATACAGCCAATTCAGAATATGTGTCTCAGCTGGGGTTTCCACCACAGTTTGCAACACATGGCCTCTCATCTGTTTACGGTCGGTTTTGTGCGTTGTCATGGATATGTTGTGCAATAACTAACTCACCAACTGTTTGCAAAACTGTGGTAGAGATGCATGTACAGCAGGCCACAAATCAGCTTTTAAACTTTATGAAGGACATATACTGTATATATCAACACATTTTGGATGTGTGTTGCAACACAGACCAAAGGTGAAGGAAGGAAAGAAGGAGGCTGAGATCAATCCAGTAAATCTGCCACCGATGGGAAAAAAAAAACACATTTTGGTGCAAAGAAGCAAAATGACAAATGGCTCAAGCTGCTGTGCTTCTCCATATTGTGATATGATAAATGACATGTTAGTACATATTTATCGGAGTGGGCATGACTGCATGTAAATGGGAGTATCAGTGGAATATTCATTTTTATTGGACATGTAAACAGCTTACATCATGTTCTAACTGAATGTGAGCATCAGACTATTGTGCCGAATCGTGTGATATCTCTATCCAAACTGCATACATTAAAATGGAACTCTGTATCATCATGTAAACATACCATGTACCTGTAAGCTTGGCATTCGGAGACATAACCATAACCAAGATGGGTAAGAACTTTGTTCCTCATTATTCATATTCACAGCAATACTGTCACAGGTAACGTATAGATATCACTGTTGCAGTCCACACTACATCCTACCTTCATCTCCACTTTGTAAAACATGCTAGCTTGCTAGCACCCCACATAGAAAAGTTAAGCTCCCAGTGATCTCCCTCTAGCCAGATGCTTAGTATTTATAGTGACACCCACATTCCCATCATGCCTTGTGCTGGACTGAGAAGTTTTTAGTTTTTAAGTTTGCTGTTTTATGTTCCAAAATACAAATGTCATTTTCTGTCAGTGTTTGAAATGTGTCTGCTTCAGAACATGGTGGTTTATACTGGTCATTGTCATTTTTTGTTAATTTATAGTTTACACCATTAGTGAGTTGGCTGTTACACTAAATCAAACCAGCGGAATTAGCATTATGACCTGTTATCTCTTCTACTACAAATGAAACATGAGAATACCTTTAATCTTTAAGGATCTAATATTTAATTATTTAAAAAGTGACAATGTAAAGTTGAAGATAATTTGGAATAATGGAGGATTTTGGTGCTGATGATCTCATTATAAAAGCTGTGAAAAGGCTGTTCTCAATTGGGCAAAAGTGGAAAATGGGGCGTGCAGCAAAAGTGTTTCTTAATATACCGTGCAATATTATAGTGTCCAAGAAGCCTTAGAGGGGCTGACAATGGATGTTAAAAGTGTAAATGTGTCCAACAGGCTGCTGAGTCTGTTCTCACTGATAATTTCTGAAATTATACCAAATCTATACTGAAACTAGAAAAGTGTGCTCAGTAGTGAGCGAATCTCCATCAGAGGGCCTCTCAGTGTATGGAGTCAGTTGAGACGATGCCTTTCAGCAGACTAACTGCAGCGCATTTCAGAAATTAATAGAAATACACGCCCGGTCAATTTTTGATGGAGCCATAATGCATTGATTTTGTGCTTACAAGCACTATATGTGAAGTATATATGGAATCTCACTATGAGGAGAAATGTATTTTAATACCTCTTTGTGGAACTGTTGCTGCAGCAAGGATATAGCCACTCTACCAGGTGAGCTACTGGGTGCCCCAAACATGTTTATTTCTTTTTTTCACTTTTGAGGGATCTAGACTAAGACTTTCATGTGGGAGTCCAGTGTTTGCTTCTCATCGGAATGTGATGTTCTTTTCTACACCTACCCATGTGCCTCCTTCCTTGCTTTTACCCCTAACCTAACCATCCATAACTTTCTTGCTTTTACCCCTAACCATACGTGGCAGCATGTTATTTTATTGGAATCTCGGCATTGACCTCCATGCGCTGTTGTTACCATAACAAAACCAAATGCTATGTCATCCCTTGGGATGAGACTGTATTGGAATATATGAACCGATACATCCCTGTTTGTTATGTAACCTCACAGGGCAGTTTAAGAATCATGCTGTGCCTGGTCACTCAAGCTACAGTCCCACCAGGATTATCTCTTACCAATGGATGTTGTTGGCCAAAAAACCCTCTTCATGTTCCGGTAGATACCCAAGGACCTGAAGTTTTTTACTGACATAGGAAGAGATTTTTACTGTAAATATCGCCTTCAGGTTCCCCTGCAGAGAAAGGCAACAAACATAAATGGTAACCAGACTCTCAAAATGACTGCCTCAGAAAATGGTGAAGGGCTGCTTTCATCTACAGTATAACACTATAATCATCAAAGACCAAATGTGACTTGCAAAAGTTTTGCAGGCCACAGCCAGGGGCGACAGGTTACCAACTTCCTCTTTGATGGAGAGCTGCAAGGTGACAGATGACTCCAGTGTTTAGTGGCATTTCTCAGAAGAAAACAAGCGAAACCTTTCAATATACCTCCTCCACTGAGCCACTGCAGATTTTTTGTACTACAAGCTTTTTTTCTTCACCTTTACTTGCTTGCTTTTAGTATTATGTAGCACCTTGTGCATCCTGATGTACTTATCAAATCTTTCAACCTCCTGAACTGCAAAAAAGTGTGTGATGGCATTTTAGGCCAATATTACAGAGTTTATAGGGCAGTAGGTATAGTAGGAGAGAGCGATAATATACGTTGTGTCCATACTGTGTACGTACGGCTTTCTACAGAGTTTTTTAAAGTCGACAGTAATTTTTTTTCTGTAGAGAACAGGAATGGCTGATGATTGGAAGACGAGCAGGACTGGGCAGTGGATCCAACCTTCAGATTGGAGGTAAATGTGGAGGAGAGTCACAACTGTTTATCCTGAAATGACAATTGAAAGCAGCAGAGAGAACTGTTTTGAATTACAAAGTAACACTCTACTTAATTTACTAATTAATTAATTAATCTAATTAATCTAATTTTACAAAGATTTATCGGACTACTGTCCTTGTCCCAGTTATTGACTGAAGTGTCTGACTCCATGCTAGATAGAGATATGCCCCCTTTCAGCCAGTTGCTATTAAACCTTCTACTGGTTGACCTATTACATCACATACAAGTTAGCAAGCGGCAAACAGATTGTTTATTGAATGGTGAAAACATGGATGACTTTTTGGTGCCCCAAAGCTTGATTCTCAAGTGCATTATCTAGGCGGGTCAGTCCGACTACGAGAAATTTGCTTTAGAGCGTTTGAATGGGACTAACACTAACATTTTAAAAGTCCAGTTTTAGTCTGAATAACACAATAATTTGACGTTTTCTAACATCATGTAAACAACACTGCGTGTAAACTGACTCAGGTTGATCATAAAAAAAACTAGGTGAGTTAATTTAAAATGAATCCTGTAGTCAGCCGATAGAGTGGAAGCTGGAGTGAGGCAAAGAGAATTCTGAATGAAATGAGAGTATAAAGAGAGTTTTACTGACCTGACATCCACTAAGCTTTCTCATCATCTTTTTTATGTGTGTGTGTTATATCACATAAACATCAACTGCACACATGAAAATAGATTTTTTTGTACTGGTCCTCTGGTTATCAAGCTTTTAATGGATCTTGGCAATGTAGAGGTTGATGTGACATCATTCACAACATGATGACCTGCAATTTATAAGAGTTACTTTGAAAAGGCCTTCTCTCACAAAAGGACATTTCCTATGATGCTTTAGAATTTCACTACAAATAACACCAGTCACACACAATAAACCGGCCAGCATGACAAATTTATAAAAAAAAACCAAAAAATAAAAAAAACCTGACAAAGTTAATTATGATTTTAATTAAAGGTTAACTTTATAATGCAAGGCCCAGTCCTGCCTATAGAAATGTGATCAAATGCTGCTGCTTTCATGGGACTGGGCCCATGCTTATGACTGATTTATTTTCAGAACAAAGGATAAGTCAAAAGGGATTATCACATTTGACGCTAATTTCAGTTCTTGTTTTTAGCCCTTTGCTAGTACTAAATAATTTCTTACAGAGGATAATAAGGGAGCTCGATAAATGATTCATGTTCATTTACATATATGTGATGTTTCCATGCAAACAGTGCATTTTCACACATTCCCGACTCTGCACTTCTGGCTGCTGCTCATGACTGCTCATGACTGACACTAAATTACTTTTGCTCAGATGGTTTTAAACAGTAAATGTTTTATGCCATTCTCCACCACACTCAACCCCCCTGGGCAGCCACCACACTATGTGCATGTTTAATGACTGTTGCTTAATTAAAATTTTGTTGAATATACGTAAATGCAGTGCACTGACCTTTCTGTGAATTTCTGCAACTCACCTTGAGATCCAACTTTAATGGTGAAATTAATTGGAGAGGTCAAAACAGGACAAGCAGCCAGAGATACTACCAGACTCCCAACTCTGAGTACAAGTGAATGCATGGCCTCACATACATTTGGGCCTTACACACACACACACACACACACACACACACACACACACTCACAAAGAGAAAATCAAATATGAAGAAAAACAAAGGTTATTCTTTACACCAAAATAAAAGCTAACAAAAACGGGCCAAATGAGATGTGGAGGGAGTTGTCATCTGCTCCCAAACAGTTGAGACTCAATTAAAAGTTTCTTGGTTCTGCTAATGACAAATTAAATCAGTGATGGAGGGAGTGATTGAGAGACAGTGAGGAAGCCACAGACTCCCTGATTGCTTTTGGAATGAGGAGAGCTATCAGGGCCAGTTTGGGAAAACGGCTCCCCTTGCACACATGTGACAGATATTGTAAGTCTGTGCACATTTTCACTCTCTTTGTCTAACACGTACACACATTCACCCCAGCACATATGCATCAACTTGTCAATGTAATACAAAGCCTGTCCTGCCAACAAGAAGGGAGGCTGGGCGAGGGCAGGCATGGGGTATCTTAACTCATTGAGTGCCATTGATGTATATATACGTCATTCAAAAGCCAACACTTGAGTGCCACTGACGTATATATACGTCAAAGTGTGTTTTCGGCGGCTGGCACAATGGGGCACTCTCATGCTCCTTGTGTGTAATTTTGGGGCTGCTGGGATTCGTAGTTGTAGTATAGAAGGCGAGTACAGAGGTGATTCAAAACTACAGCAACGAAGCTACATCAATTCAATATTGGCATAAAATGCCCCAAAAAACGAAGAGGGTCAAGTGGCCAGTTTTGCCAGCAGTCGTAGAAGAAACTCTAATGGATCCTGACTCAAAATGGCCAGAAAAGCTGGCACAAGCCACTTTCCATTATATAATAGAGCTAGCACTCAGTGAGTTAAAATCAAGGGATGGAGCAAGAGAGATCGAGAGACAACACTCCCCTGAACTGTAGTGAGTCCACTTCCCCCCACCTCCCATCCATTTTTTTTTCTCTCCTTGTCTCCCTTGATTCCTTCCTTCTGATGAAAAGGAGGAAGGCAGACAATAGAAGTGATCAAGGAAACACAATAGGAAACCGTTATTGTGGTGTCAAAACACTCCTGTTGGTGGAGTTGATGTTTTAAGTGGCAGCAGAGAGATGCAAAACTTCTCTATGACTGCTTGACGAAAATGACACTTTACAGTGCCGAGGCTTTCCAACAGAGAGAGAGAAATGACTGTTCACAATAACCAGCACAAAGGAAGAGAGACTGATATTACTCATACTTTGTTACATACAGTGATAAGAGATTGATACTCAACTGCATCACCATTTGCAAACTTCAACTCTGAGCCCAAGCCAGACTCCTTAGCTATCGCTAAACCTAAAGCTAGACTGAGATTTCAGGACATTCAGTCTGTGTTACCTCAGACTGTCCTCATCACAGACAACAGACCTGGTGCAGGGCATCGGATAATATCATTACATTATAGGCCTCCTAACCTAATGGACTTATAAATGGATGAACCTGCACTCGTATAGCGATTTTCTAGTCGTTCAACCACTCAAAGTGCTTTTATACTACTATGTCTTATTCACCCATTCACACACACACATTCATACACTGCTGACCGAAGCTGCTGTACAAAAGCCACCTGCTACTCAGTTTTTTGAAAGACTCACACACTAATGGAACAGCCATCAGGAGCAATTTGGGATTCAGGGTCTTCTGCTCCTACATGTGGCTGAAGTGATCAAACCTCAAACATTCTGATTGGTGGACAACCCACTCTTCCTCTGTAGCCACAGCTGCCCTCGTAGCCAGTATGATGTATGTGAGGACAGTAATGACACTGCTTTTTGACAAAACTTAGGTGGACTGTCACTGGGAAGCTACTGTAGCTTATAGCAGAGGGGAAAGACAAATGTGGCCAGGTCAACCAAGGTGTCAATGTCTTTAGGCTGCATTCAGGCCAACGAGAGCCATGTGTTGAAAAATGTGACCTCCACATTCATTTGAATGAGACCAGCATTCTCGCCTCACGAGGTTGTTCAGCAAAAAAGTTGAACCTGGCTCAACTTTTGTTGCAGCACAAGCTGGATTTCTTTGTTACTGTTTATACCATCTACATTCCAATTGTTGCACAATTCTGTGTGTTAGAAATCACTGTTGAGTGTTTTGGTGTTCTAAGTCTTTAGATTTACTCAAAATGGATTCGCTGGATGGTGTTTCATTGTCTATTTGGTGTCTAAAGCAACATGTCACCATCAGTGTAGCTCCTTATGTTGTTTTAATACAGGCCTGTGTCTGACAGTTTGAATGCCAGTTGAGGTGGATTGATCCCACAAACAACTCACTTTAATGTGGAAGTCTGGAGTTCAAATGTGAGGTTTGTTTTTGCTTATTGTGTGTCTCTTTTGCCTAAACCTAACAATCCCTGACTTTGTTCCCTCCTAACCATCGTGACAGTCCATGTTGGTTGCCATGTGCTGTTGTGTAAACATAAGGACCGTGCAGCATCATCCCACCATGTACATTTGTTGACATCATCATAACAGCATCACAGAGCATATGACGCAGAAGGATACCTAAATGTCACGAGTAGATGCAGAGGGTCACTGACAGAGCATGTTACATGTTGGGATGAGAATGTGTTAGGGAACCACTCCATATTTTCGCACACTTGATCCCATTTACAAATTGGGGGCAGTACATAACAAATAATAACCTTTGTCTTCATGGCTTCTTATCATAATCAATCAAGATGGCAAGAAGACTCTGCTTAGAGGGCCTCTGCAGTAATTTTGGAAAGAGAGAAGCTTTGGAACATGTTGACGAGTTTTCAGAATATGAGGATCTATTAATTATATATCAAAATAAATATGATTAAAAACTTTGTTAAAATGCAATAATTTACATACATTAAACACAACATTCATAAATTACCAGATGTAAAGATTAAAAGAGTAAATATTTCCTCTTTACACAAAGTGGGAAACATGTATTGAAAATACACAGGTGTAAAATGTTTGTTTTTTTTTTAATATATTTGCAAATGTGTTTTCTATTCACATTTATTTACAGTAGCATACATGTAAAATACTTTTTCTTTTTGCTTTTTTTTGTCTTATCAAGAGGCTTTTCAACTTCTACCAGCTAATGACTAAAAGACTAGTGAAGAGATTAAACTAATGGAACTGTTAAACTGAAATGTCAAATCGAACTGCTGAACCTGAGAAAAAAGAAAAGAAAAAAAAGGAAAACCTGTTTGGTCATTGAAAGGAATCCAGTTAAAACTCTAGTTAGAGGGATTATTCTCTTTCAAGTGGAGAATCAGCACAAAATTTAAAATAACTTGACAGAGAGCCTGTTTGCAACCTGGTATTGTATATATGGTATGTGTATTGTATTAATGAAGAAAGCCTGCAGCTTTCTTCTGTAATTTCATCCTTAACAACAGTAACTGCTAAGGCACTTATATGTCTGTTTAATGACTGTCAAATGAACCTGTCTATCTATATGCATTACCATGCGCTTCGGTATTCTGAACACACGTAATCAGTGAGGACACATCACCATTCACACCTGTGTCTATCATGCGTCTCCAGCAAACCACTTGTGTTTGGATTTTGGATTTCGGCTATTTCACTTCACAATGGAGAGATTGGGCTTCCTTCAGTGTTGTAGTTTGGTGGATGGATCCCACGTCCCAACTGGGCTACTCCTCGTAGTAATAATGCAAAGGACTATAACAACTGCAAAGGAAGCTACTGATCAATCATATTACAAACTGTAGTGGATCATCTCTTTTTGATGAGTAATCTGAAACCTGCACAATCCCCTGCTGAAAATACATTGTTGGGGAGTGGGCTGGTGAACTAAAAGTAATAGTAGTAATATTAACAAGTAGTTGAACTACATTTTTCACCAGCTTGTTGGTATTTCATCTACTGTCAAATTTGTATAGCAATTCAAGTTTTCAATCACTTTTTTTGTCACTTTTTCCTGTAATTTATTACTTAAACTATTAACTATTTTGGGCATTTTTTTTTAATTTTACGGTTGCTTCTCTACTGAAATCATCCTGGATATGTGTACACATGCCCTTGTCAGTCTTCAAACATGATTGTTTCACAATGTGACCCCCTGGGATGTCACCAAGCCAACTTGGGAAGAACATTTCGTTTTCTCTTCTCCGTAAACCACAGATGAGGAGGATAGAGTGGGTATGGAGGACTTGCCACACCCTTTAACCATTTTCACACCTTAGCTCTTAGCAGGAGCTGCAGTCTTACCTTAGCTTAACGCTCCAGAAACCAAACTGCAGTTAGAAAGCCTGCAAACTAACTTCTCAAAAAACAAGGAGAACAGAACCAAGTTAACACTGAACTGCTATCTCTGTCAGGACAGCAGGGGTGGCCAGCCTCCTTCTGTATCCCTGGAACAGCACAGCAGAGGCTGAACTGGACCCCCTTCTTCCTCACCCAGCAACACAAAGAACTCTTCCTTCCATCCTTGAAACTCTGCGCTTAGAAGTTAGATGTAAGTACAGGCTAAGTAAGGCTGTCTTACTTTGTGTTACCAGAGGGTGAAAATAAGGACCATTTCAGACAGTTGTCATTAATTGATTCAACACAAATGGATAGCAGAGATGAGATTTCCAAGTAAAAAAAAAGAAGATGATTTTCATTCAATATATAAGCTAAAAAAACAAGATCTAAAAAAATAATTGTTGATAGCGACCATAAAATCACCAGGTATGACTAAAACAGGTTAGTCAACTGAGTCACTGGTTAGATGAAGGGAAGTTTACAACAGTTCATTTACACATACTACCCACATTATTCTGATACAAAGCTGGTTGAAAATTTGTGAAACTTCTTATCACCCTAATGTTTTTTTTTGTTGTTGTTGTTTTTGTTTTTATTTTCTGATAAGTTTAGTTTTAATTGGTAACTTGACAACATTATTAACAGCTGTCTGTGCAAATCATACACAGAAATCTGGATACAGCCATGGAGGCAAGGCCCCGTTCATTCCTGCTCATTGGCACATGAAGCCAAGAAAGCTCTTTTTTTCAGTTATAGAATACCCAGATCTACGAGCCCATGAGGCATGCACACTAGAGACTTATGGCAGCCGAGTGCCGCTGAGTTGGGCTGAGTCTGAGTCTTTTCAAATGATATTGAACTGGATGGCTGTAGATAGTGAAATTAGTTGTTTCGTGGGGGTTTTGACACTCACAAAAAATTATCCACTGATTTAAATAGGTCTCATTCTAAATATAAGTCAATGGGGTTTTTCTTTTTCTATTCTTGGCCACTTTGTAAAATTTGCATCAGAGCCTTGGTGCGATTGGGTTAGATGGCAGGAACTCGATACGGTGGAGATCACTACTGTGCGCACACACACACTGCACGCACTGCATGCATCATCCATCTTTATCAATAATCTATGGTCTGGATATACAAACCAAGTGTTCAACAATGCACGTCATCCATTGTAAACACACATACATACCATTTTAGAGCATACCAGGGAGGAATGAGTTACAGTAGTCTAATCTGGAGAAAACGAGGGCGTGTATGACTTTCTCCAGATCCGACTGAGTAAGAACTGATTTTATTTTGGCTATTGTGCGGATTTCAAGTTAGCATGATTGGATGACTTTATTTATGTGTTTTGTAAATGACAGATTTGAATCAAAAACTACTCCTAAATTTGTGGGTTTGACATTAACTGATAATTCAACAAGGTTTAAAATATATTTGATATTAATTATGCATGAATACACATCAATAGCATCTCATCTCATAGCTTTTATAACAAATAAACTTTGGTAATATTGCATTGCTTCGATGCCAACAGAACTGGCTAATTTCAATTGAACTGACAAAGAAAGACCTACAAGTGACATGAAGCTCATCGTAACTCTGCAAACTTGTAGTCTGTAATCTGTGTTATGAAGCTTCATGTGCAGAAATCAGAAAAGCACCTAAAGCAAAAGTCACAGATAAATCACTGTTAAATCAGGTAAATTAACAGCTCAGTGCTCACTATTTTTTTTTAATACTCATATTAGTTTCTTATTTTATTTAAATTGCCAATTGCCAATAATTAATAATAATTAATTGCCAATTTAAATTTTGATTTAAATTTCATTTGAATTTGAATGCCTCAAGTGCAGACATATTATATTGTGTTTATGGAAAATTATTTGGAACAGGGAAAGCTTGAGAGTATAATGTAAAATAACTACCAGAATGTGCTCAACATCAAAGATTGATAAAAATAACAAACTGAATTTCAAGACTGGAATTTTCCAATTAAGTTACCAGTATGGGGTTTTGCACATATATCTGTGTGTATTTCTGCTTTGTCTTCTGTAAAGGAGAGTTCCATAAGTATTTACACAGCTTCACACACACGCACACACACACAATTTGAGAAACACAAGGATGACCCTCTCAGTGTCAATCCGCCTGATTTCAGCATGAAATGACGGTGGGAGGGCTAAAGTTATCCTGGCTTCCAATCAGAGCCTCAGCATGCTGCAAAGAGAAAACCCTCAGGTCAAACTCCAGCCATGAGGGAGAAAGAGATATACAGAGAGAGTGAGAGACAGATATAGAGAGTGGATATAGAAGTAATACCGTGTATCAGCAAAACAAATACTTTTGTTCTAAGCGAACCTAAATTTCAGACTCTTACAGTGCAGAAAGCTGTACAACAGCTAAAGCAATGTGTTAGAAAAAAAGCAGGCCTCAGTGCTTACGGGGCTTTAATCAGGGCTCACTCCTGTGCCAGGTCTAAAAGATATTCATATCATCTGAATATTGTAAGGCTGATTCTCTCCTCATACAGAAGAAGAAATAATGCCTAAAGGCCTTCCTGAAAACACTAACAAAACAACAGTTTACAAAATGCAAAATGCATCAATCCACAAACAGCAGATCATACCAGACAGGAAGTCAAGCAGCATTGTATCTGGTGAATTTTCAAATTAAAACACCTTGCACAGACTCAGGATCACTCTGTCCAGCAGCCCTCTCATTGTAATATGACATGTGTTTGTTACCATTATTGCTGTGCATCTCTCCCTCTCTCTTCCCCTCTCACTTTCTCTTTCCTCTTTGCCATAAATGTAATTCAACTAGTATTTCTGACATCTATTTTTTTTATTTTTTTATTTTATTTTTTATTCTGTCCAGCAGGAGAATTAATGCTCCATGAAATAGACAAGAGATCATAATTAACAAAAGCATTGTATTGTTAATGTGGCGTGGTGAGGCGTGTGTTCACTAGGTAATGTGAGGGGGAGAACCGACAACGCCACCTGAGGAATTGCGCCCCAGGAAATACCTCAAAATATTAAAGTTTGGAAGATCAGTAAGGCACACAGATTCGTTTCTGAAACAGGACAGAGACGTATTTTCCAAATAAATCAAATATTTATTGATAATCAAAATAAACAGGCAGGGCTGGAACTGCAAAGGAAGAGGGAAAAATTAACTAGTCAAAATAAACTGAATCAATAAACAAACATTAAAGGGATTAAAAATATTTTTATTACAAAGTCATCTAAAAAAGGCCTTAACAACTACCATCTAAAAACCAGAGATGTGGTAAAATATCAAAAAAACTCAGCCCAACATAAACCTAAATAAAAGAGTGAGCAGAGGCCATCAGTGGGGAGGCAGACTACAATGGAGGGGTGCCTAAAGGTGCCACCACTACTCACCTCAGTGAAACACAGCAAACCTCACAGCAATCCTCACAGCAATCTAAAGAATAACAATCGTGTCCCAGTGCCTTTACTTACATGCAATGTGTAAGAACCTCACCCAGGGTGCCTAGCCTCCCCAACAAAATGGTGCTCCACTTCACTAAAAGAAAAATACTAATAACAAAATTAACAAATACAGCAACCCAATTGTTTTAATATATTCAAAGAAATCACTCAATAGGATGTAAAAGCAAATAAGAATAAGAAAGCAAAACTAAGAGCAAAATAGGAAACCAAACAACAAAACAGAAGCAAAACGAGGGCAAAACAGCAGTAAATCACGTGAACCACCTGGATTACCAGACCACTACAGCAGGAAGGCTCAGACACCACTGCTACCTCCAGCCTACCAGAGAGAAAAAAAGGGGGGTTTTAAATAAAAGTGCAGGGAAGAAATAAAACATGACAACTAAACTGAAAAGGGCTCCCGTACCTACCAGTACAGCAAACAGCAGCCACCACACACAGGAACCAGCAGCCAAAAAGAAGGAGCAAGTGCTCACTCGTCCCTTATATAGGCTGGCTGTGATTAAGGGAGTGGCTACTGAGGAGTGGCGTCTGGAGGTGCGTTCACAGCGCTACTCAACTGTCAGGTGCTATACCTCACTACATTAACAAAAACACAGTTAAAATCACATCTACCTCATATCTTTTTTGTTTTTGATTGAATTATTAATTAATTAATTAATCATCCATCTGTATAATTAATAAAATCGATATGTTTTTAACAAAATCACAGCCACAAATCTTATATCTATTCATCTTTTTCGTGTAACTGGATTTTTTTTTTTTTACTGTGTAGCTATCAAGATAAGCTTTTTTTTTTTTACTGGAAAATGGCCAAAATTCTTTGATCTACTTCGCCATGGCTGGACTGCAGGCTGCAGCCCAACAAAGTGCCATGGTAAATGGACTGTACTTGTATGGCGCTTTTCTAGTCTTAATGGTAGAATCCCTAAAACCAAGAAAAAATGACCACAAAATCAAGGTACAATTAAGAAATAAGCACAGTCTTATAGGGTCTGGCAGGATGCTCTGCTTCTGAAATGCTTAGACGCGCTTGGTGGGATATAGAGCCGCGTGGAGGACAGAGCAAAACAGCTGCTGTAACGCTCTGGACATGTTACTGGTGGAATCCCAGGGTTTACTGAGTCCCCCTGGGGTTTACCAAGTCCAGTGACAGAAACCGTCTTTGGGAAAATTTATATGCCGTGTAAGTTTTTAGTTTGGCCTATGACCATACACTAACATGGAAGGGACCTGTACTGCAGTCACCATGGGGCGATCGAGATTGAAAAGTTACACTTTTGAGGAGCTGTCATGTCGTCCATCTGTATATACAGTCTATGGTCCATACAAAATTTCCTGTCTGAAATTCATAACTTCAATATCAAAACTATACAACACTTTCTGATCAGGACATTGTGTATATTATAGTATCTGCAGATCCACCCAGAACAGCTTGTCTAAAGACCCCTTCCTTCTTCTTTATATAAATATATCTTACTTTTTTGAATCCGGCATCAGTATCTGATGTGCCTTCACTTCTACAGAACAGAAAAGCACAGTAAATTGTCAGAGACACCTTAGGGACACCTACATAATGATAAGACAAAAAACACCACACTCCATTTGAAATAAGAACAGCAACAGAAGAGGCCAATATATTCTAGAGAGGTGAAAAGACGGGATGATATCTGAAGAGTTCAGAGGGAGTATTACAGAGACTTTCAGGTGCTTGATTAATCTCTTCTTTCTCCTTTTGCCTGTCTGTTACTTGGAAGAGCTCTCTCTGTGTAGATATGGTCAGTGTATCTGAGGTCCCGAGGTACTATTCTACCAGCCATTGCTAAAGTTTGGACAGAAATGACCACAGAAAACAAGTGGTGACCAGAGTGAGGAAAGAACAGCAACAAGCTTTGAAACTCTTGAAAGGCTGAGTTCAAAGAAGGGGTTATTGTCATGGAGAAAGAAAGGAAGTGGGACTATTGAGCCACTCAGAAAGTTGCTGTTGGACTTTAAATTGTATAGTTGATTGTTATATGTCTCTGTATAGATGCAGTCTGAATGCAGTATTACCAATGTGCTATTTTTTTAACATATCAGCCATTTTACAGCACTCACTCCCAAATCAAAAATTCTACATTAATGCAGCAACTCAGTATGTATAAAACATCATCATGGAGGACTCCTGTGTCTTGGAGTTGATTAGCTTTGAGTTGAAGAGTTCCATTAATCCACTAGCATATGCTAAAGTTGATTACATCCAACACTTAGGTGTCATCTGAGCTTAAAAAGCACACAAATATTTTTTATCTACGTTTCCTCTCAGTCAGTACTGGAGAAAAAGTTTACTGAACAGTTTTTTCCGCCACTTTAGAGGTGCTTATGGAGGCAGTCTGCAGCTTCAGAGGTTGACTTCTATCTCAAGGGCAACCATAATTCTGAGCAGAGACACTTACACACTTGCCCACATGCCAGAGACCCACAAACACACATATGGTTCAGTGGAAGACGAGATACACACATACACACATGCACACACACACACACACACACACACACACACACACAGTCCAGAGTAGTGCAGTAGAATAAACAGAGTAATGACAATGGAGGTTCAAAATGCTCGGGCGTCACGTGACTCATGGAAGCTTCAAATAGTTCCCGGACGTGTCTGGGGGGCCATTTGAATTCATTATATGGAGAGACAAAACTCTGATTTTCACTAAATAGCAGTCAATAACCGCATTGATGTACAATATACACAGAGGGCATTGTCTTTAGTTCCTTTATTATATTGTTTTTTAAAGTAAAACATGCTTATATTTGAAGAGTTACTTGGGAGATTCACACATTTCAGCAGCTCAAGAGTCAGAGACAATAGAAAAGAATTGGCTAAGTGCTAAGTAAGGGTTAAAATATGATTAAAATACAAAAAATAAAACATATTGTAAAACACAAAATATATAGAATAAATACATGAAATATATATATATATATATAGTACTTTTATATATAAAATGTATAATTACATAGTATAAATATGAGTGATATGACGCATATGGTTATGCTGACATAGTTTAGACTTACCATGGTAAAGGAGCAGGTTGCTGTTTATTGCTTTTATATAAAAACGTGTATTTTATTTATCTTTGTCTTTCTACTGACTTACTTACTGCAATTAATTAATTCAATTATTATCTAATAAACTCAGAAACATAAATAGCACATCAAGCAGTTGGTATGTGCCCTTTCTTTTGTGGTGTCCTGTCAGATAGTGCATGGGGATGATCCAGGCATGTAGAGAAAGGCACGATGACATGTAGATGAGAAAAATGTTGTTGAGTAATGCCAGCAGAAGTAGTCTTACACTCACCACAGATTACAACTACAAAAAAAAGGTGAGGTTATCATTTTCAAAAACTGCATTAGAACATTTTACCCAAACAAAGAGCACACAGCATTGGGAAGCCTTGTATATAGTTTAATAAAAATAAGAAACAGGGAAAGGCTTGCAGAGGACAGGGGGCTGATTTTCAAGATGAGGGTGCTGTCTTAGTGCAGGGAGTCTCCAGACTCCATTGAATCCTGTGTAGCTCTTTTGCTGAACGAGAGAGGGAGAAAAGGACAGGAGAGAGGGTTAGACATGCCTTTATAGGCCTCTGTTGGAAGCCGCTTTGGAGATGACGTGTGTTTGTTCCCCAACTTCAGTTATGAAACTTTGTTAGTTGTGTTAAGTTTGCTCTTATCATAGTGAATTACTTGCATGGAAATGAGCTTTTGCTGTGCAAATACAAAGTGTAAACCATTGCATGTAAATGCATAAATTAGTCAGATCTGCGCTCCAGAGGAGAGCCTTCATCAGGCTGTGTAATATTGCCCTCTACTGGATTTATTTGTTAATGAACTGCATTAAACCAGAGCCTTCTGCATTTTTATAACCCGCTTCAAAATAGTTCCTCCAGCAGTGCTCCTATTGTAAGTTACCAGTATACAATAACAAGATTACATAACAACATAATAAAATATAATATAATACAGTAGTGTAAAAATTTCAGTATTGAGAATAATTCCCCATTAAGCCTAGTATGTTTCATTTTTTAAATGATTTACCCTGTGATCTCATTCAGGTCTTTCACCTTCCCTCCCATTTCCATCTATGGAAAATCAGCTGAGCTGTTACATAATAAAGACAAATGGAGTCAACAGAATCACAAAGCTAAAAACATTCACCCTTAAATTATGTTTCTGTTTACAGTAATGTTTTTTGTTTTTTTTTTACATTGTTTATTAGTCTCTAATATGCACTCTTAATCCATATCAATACTAATGTACCACCAAATAGCACTCTGCTATAAAGCACCATGTTATCTTTAACAAAGCTGACATGTAACTCACTCTGAGCTGTAAAGTAAATCATATACATTAAATTCTTTAAGAGCAGGACATTTTAAATTAACAGGCTGTTAGTGGCTAATGATATGTGTGCAGTATATACAGTACAGTGTCCTAACGTTAACTTAATCTGTTAGCACATCACTTATTGCTTTGTAAATCTACTTAACGGCAGATAATCCAATATCATGCTTTAATGCAAATGTTAATTTAGCTAAGATATGCTGATAATATAAAAAATGATTCTTTAGACTTCTTAACCTGTTAAAGCCCATCACAAATGGTCTTCTCTGCTGCAACTCCACTGCGAGAGTACTGTAATGGAACTCTGAGAGGGTTCTTTTTGTAGGATGCATCCTGGTGCTGGTGTTCTTTGCGCCTCATTTGCGCATCTCACTTTTTACCATGCCTAGTTGCGGGGCATCAAACCAAGGATATTACAAGTAAGACAAAAAAGTTTAAAACAAAGAAAGAAGTAGCAAAGAGAAAAAAGGAATAGAAAAATATCAAAACCCCCTCAGATGTGAAGGTAAAGTCGAGGGAAAAGGAGCAGAGAGGTGAGAATTGGGACAAAGAAAAAAAAAAAAAAAAAAATGTGGGAAGGAAGAGAGAAGTTGAAAAGTGTAAAGTAAGATGAGTGAAGGGGAAGTTTTATCCAGCAGGTGACAAATTAAAGACAGAGGGACAGGAAGTTATGAGAGAAGGGAGAAAAAAAGTTCCTTTGAGGGCAGCATATTTGGGACCGAGGAATTTAGCAGAAGGGAGTAATTAAGATATAGTAGGAGATAGAATTAAATAGTTTGCTAAGCCCTGTCCACCCTACTGCTGCTATACCTGTCAACCTTTGTACTGTACAACAGCACATATGCAGTTTAGCAGCCAGTTTTGACTGATTTCTTGGTAATATTTGAAATAATGGGTTCATGATTTGAAACTGCTCCCTTATCCGTCAACTCCCAATGGTTGCGGTTTGAGTCTGGCACAGCGCAGCGCTGCTGGATCAGCTGGAGTGGCAAGGACTTTCCACAGTAATTACAGAATCATGCGCATAATATTAGCACAGAAGAAGAAGTAATAACTGCATTCACACCCATAACTCACAATAAGTTGTTCCACGCCATTTTCTTTCTATGGTTGTCCTTATAAAACAGATGTGTAATGTCATAAATAATTTTGTGGTTTTCCACCTTCATAATTACCTTCTCTTCATCCGTGTTGTCGGTAGTGACCCCTGAAAATCTCTGAGCTGTTGACTCCAGGCCTGGATCTGCTCATTGTGACATTTTGTTGATATAGTTAAGTAAAATACGATCAGACGTAAACACAGTGTTTTATTCTGAATATTAACTGGATGTTTTAATGTGGTGTTGCTGTCTGACTTCCTTCGGCAAAAATACGAGCCTTGTGTATCTGAACCGCAATTGTCCAGACTGCTGGAGCAGGGACGGAGTCGATCTGCAACGCAGCGGAGTCAGTGGAAATTAACACGCAGACTAGAGTGTAACCATTTGCTCCATCTGAGATTGACCATCTGGTAACCTGGCTCAGAAAAAACAACATTGAGCTTTAAACACAGAAAAGATAGTTATGAATTTCCAACATTTTATCATCCCTTGTCGTCACATAGCGCTGCTTTCCAGTGGACTTCTGTGTCGACATTTCCAGGGACCCTTCTCTGCTCTTTATGTTTTGAGATTATGCTAACATGATGTCAACACAATCACATGGTGGGGTTATGCTGCACATGGTTTTGTTTAGGCAACAACACAACATGGCAACCAATGCCGGGACCTCAACAAACGTACAGGCTGGCACGGATGGTTTGGATTGGGGGAAGGAAGCACATATTAAGATATAGAAAAAAGAAAAAAAAAACATCAAGTTTAGATGGGAAGTGAACATGAAAGTCAGGGCTTTGTTGGACCTATCCACTGTCCCTCCCTCCTGCCCTATAAGTGCCCTTGTGCTCCTTATATTATGTTGTTACACTGCCATCACTGAGTTAATCCTCATCTCCGCCATCACCATCTGGCATTCTACTACCACAGTCAAGGACAAGTATAGACTGCAGCAAATCATTTGCTCAGCTGAGAAAGTGGCTGGTTGCAGGCTGACACCCCTCTAACACCTGCATGCCCCCAGGACCTGGGGCTGGCAGGAAAGATTGTGACATTGAATGTCTAAGCTGACACATTATATTAAGGCAAATTTTTGGATTATTATTTCATTTACTATGAACATTTGCACATTACCAATATTCTACATATTCTCTCCTTTCATTTTTAAGGTACAAAGTTTAGTAAGATACAAGATTTATTGTCATTTTTCTTAAACGTGGTTTAAGAAGAAATGAAATTTCATTTGAGTCTAAATCCTGCTATATCTTTTTGGCATCAAATGAGAAGTTGACGAGTCACAGCCGTGGGAAAGAAGCTGCTCTGTAGTCTGGTGGTTCGGCAGTGAATATTTCTGTATCTTTTTCCAGATGGCAGCAGGGTACTGACTGTGGCTGGGGGCTGGCTGTTGTCTTTCAGTATCCTTTGGGCTCTGTGCAGACACCTCACTTCACCAAGGTCATTGATGCTCTATAGATGGGAACCAGTGATGTTCATGGGCAGTTTTAATCACCTGCTATAGAGCCTTTCTGTCCTGGGCTGTGCATGAACCATGCCAGTTTGAGATGTTTCCAGTCAGTATGCTTTCTATTACTCCTCTGTAGGAGTTAACCAGGATCTTGCTCTGGAATTTAATCTTCCTGAGTTTACATAGGGAGTAGAGCCTTTTCTGTGCTTTTTTAACCTGGGTGGTGATGTGTGATGACCAAGATAGGGTCTGAGTGATAGTAATTCCAAGGAACCTATAACTGTTCACCTGCTCCACCTCAGCTCCACTGATGTAGACAGGAGTGTGTGTCTTTGCCTCCTTCTTTCTCACATCAACAATCAGCTCCTTGGTTTTACTGACGTTGAGCTGTAGGTTGTTCTCTGTGCACCACTCTGCAAGATTGTTGCTGTCCTAACAGTATGAGCTGTCATCATTGTTTGTAATAGGGCCGATGATGGTGGTGTCGTCCACATACTTCACAATAGAGTTCTCCTGATGTCTGGGAGTGCAGTCATGGGTGTATAGTGAACAGAAGGGGGCTGAGTGCAGAGCCCTGGGGGGCTCTGGTGTTGAGCACTAATGTAGAGGAGGTGTGACTGTCAATTTGAACTCTTTGGGGTCCTCATGTGAGGAAGTCCAGTATCCAGTTGCAGAGTGTTGTACTGAAGCTCAGAATGTTAACTTTTCCTATCAGCTTCATGGGAGAGATTGTCTTGAATGCTGAACTGAAGTCAACAAACAACATTCTGATGTAGCTGTGCTTATTCTCCAGGTGAGTGAAGACTAAGTGAAGAGCAGTATGGCATCCTCTGTGGATCTGTTGGTTCTGAAAGCATACTGGTGAGGGTCCAGGCTGGCAGGGATGTTGTCTTTGATGTGCTGCAGAACCAGTTTCTCAAAGCACTTCATCAGGATGGGGGTAAGAGCCACAGGGCAGTATTAAGACTAGACACAGAAGACTTTTTAGGTACAGGGACGATGATGACTGTCTTGAGGCAGGAGGGAACAGTCTCTTGTGACAGTGAGATGTTGAAAATGTCAGTTATAACATTAACAAGCTAATCAGCACAAGTTTTTAGTACATGTCCAGGAAAGTTGTCTGGGCCAGCAGACTTGTTTATATTCACTCTCAGCAGGAGTTTTCTTTCTGCTGTGGTCACTGAGAGTGGCTGGTCCACTGGAGGTGGAATAGACTTCACAGCTGAGTCCTTATTGAGGAGGTAAAAGCAAGCGTAAAATTTGTTCAGCTTGTCTGGCAGCGTGGCCTCACACATGATGGGGGCGATCCTGCTTTTATAGCCTGTGACATTCTGAAGCGCCTGCCACATGGAGCACAATGCAGCTGGGTCCAACAAATCCAAGACTTTCGTGCTTTTCTACACCTTCCTCTGTTTCTCCTTACCCTAACCCTAACCATCCGTGCCAGCATGTGCCAACCTGGAACATATACAGCCGACACTGAGGGATGCCTAAAACATAAGATGTAGACAATGAAGTCCACTGCAAAGCAGCAACATGACAACTTGGGATGAGAACGTGCTGGAAGTTATGTGCTTCTTGTGCGCAATTACAGGGGCATCACATACCCCAAAGTTGGCAGACTTGACATGCCTTGTGACATTAACAATTAAGGTATGATTGAATAACTGCTAGAGGGAAGGTGGTTATATAATGTGCTCATACAAAACACTGTAAGTTCAGTCCAGTCAAATCTAAAATGCAATTACTGCATCAAACATTGCTAAAGAAATATTGTACCTTACCCAAGCAGCATTGTTGTGTAATTATTGTAAACATGCTCTTGAAATTGAGTCTTTTATTTCACAAGAAGGGGTGTGGATCAGCAGGACATAATCTCCATCACCTTTGGTTTCTGTGGGCAGTGCACCTGACATTATTCAGCCATGTCGAGCTGTGGATGGAATAAATCTCAGATGGCTGCTTCATGGGAAAATGTTGTAACTGACCTTTGAATCTGGAGGGCAAGTTTGCTCCAGTTGGCCCTCCATGTGTTGCATGAAGAGGTAGGGTCAGACGTCATAGCTAAGCTCTCGGGCTGGCAGAGGGAATGAGGCTGTGATTGATGTGGGGGTGCAGAAGGGTCAAGCCCCATCCTCTCCATCATGAGGTTAGATGCACAGTTTGATACAGTACAATATACGCACAATGCATCCAATCATGTTACACCTGTTTTCCTTCTCTGTGGTGCGTATATGTGTGCTACCAGAGGCCTTTCCTTCACCCTTCAACTCACACCTTCTCCTCAAAGTGTCCATCGATCCTCCTGTGTGCCACTGATGCTAATCAACTCTGACAGGCAAAACTCACCACTCTCTCTTTCCTTCCTGTCTCTACATCCTTTCATCTTACTTAACCTCCACATTCACTTTCTCTCTATTTATCTGCCTCTCTTCCTCCCATACTTGTTGCTCCTCCACAGTCATGCCACATCAATGGGTGACATTGAAGAGATTATTTTACTTCTTTCTGACTGTTTCTAGTCAGCGGGGAGCAGCTTTCTCAATGACTCTATTAACAGAATTACGAGCTGGCTAACAATCACAGATCTGACACAATAGCTTTCATGTGGTGATTTTATGTAAACTAGTGTGTTGGCTCCTCTCTCTGTTTCACTCCTCTCATCCCCTAACCTCATGCTTTGCTGTGGCTGAGGGAGTCAGTGGGAGGCAAAATCCCATTGATGATTCAAAAATGAAATAAAATTGCTGCAAACTGCCTGGAAATGCATGCTCACAGTCTTGGGCTACCATTTCAGTGGTTGTATGTGACAATACTGCTTAGTGCAAATAGTCCAGATAAACCACAGCAGCAAGGAACAAATTTATGTAAATGCTTTAGTATAATAAAATCTATGTATATCTGATTCAATATTCAAGGCCCCGTCAAGTCTTTTGAGGTCTCTAGTGGTTCTAGTTTCCTTCTTCTATCCACTGCCCGACCGTTTTCTCTTTAATGTCTCTTTCACCCTCTTTTTCTCCTTTCTCCACCTTTTACCTCCTCGAAGTGTGAAGATTTATTTATTTATTTGCTTTTTATTGCATTTGATAACTGGTCATTAGGAATTACAGCCTGGTGGTTTTGCTGTAAGGGTTTAATAGCCCTATAGACCTTGACCACAGAGGCCCTAATGGAATCAGGAGTAGTTCAGCAAAGGTGATGGGACTCTGAAGAAGCCATAATACCACTTATGGAAGCTAACACAGCAGAAGAAGAGCATGTACAATTAGAAGCCCTTTTCATTTACAACTCCTCAGTTCCCTCAGCCAGTAATACTTGATCGAAAAACTTAATTTGCATGAATCCTCCTGCATATGAAGAGCAGAAAGGAAATTAATGAATTTATTTATATTTTTATTTAGCTTCTCCCCTTCTCACATTGCTCTTCCTGCCTCTCCCCTCGCTCTGCTGAGTTTCAGAACTCTCAGCTAACTCAGTCCACAATGACAAATGTATTTTTCTTATGCCAGTCAACGTAAACGTGTGCAAAAGCTCATTTGCACGTATGTACTGCACATGCACACCCAAATAAAAGGTGAATGAGAGTGTGACCTCAGTGTGTTTACTGTGTGGATTTAAGAGCATTTCTTGCCACTCTCCCAAACATACTTGCATCTTCTATGTATAGATGATTCAGGTTGTCTGTGCTGTGTGTGTCAGTGAGTGTAAGTGTGTGAGACTGTCGCAAGTCATGGCAGTGCACTGTGATGCTGAGGTAGAGAGTCCTGGCTCAGCAAGGAAAATCATTAATTTTATATCTGCTCTGACAATTCAACTGTAACTCCACAAATAACAGAGCACACACCAGCCTACACACACACACACACACACATACAGTTCAGCACCATCTCATGTGAAAGGTAGTGACATTTGGTATATTAGGTCCAACTATGGAAAATTACTTCTGTACTTCAAATGGCTCAGCAACATCAAAGCTGAAAATGAAGGTGGTTTTTAATACCATTATTTGTATGGCAGTGATAATTCATAAGTCAAGTCAAGTCAATTTTATTTATAAAGCCCACTATTACAAATCACAATTTGCCTCAGAGGGCTTTGTCCTCTGTCCTTACACCCTCACATCGACTCAGGAAAAACTCCCCAAAAGAACCCTATAACGGGGAAAAAAATGGTAGAAACCTCAGGAAGGTATTTCTGTACTCGTAACATGTTGTGCATGTGTTATAATAAAAAAAAAATCAATCAATCAAGGTACTAATAACAGTGAAAAGTACAAATTCACTCTGTAATTGAACTGGGGATGCAGTGATTTTGAAATTCCCAGCTGCTAATGATATCAAGGTTAAAAATAATATTTTGGCCAACAGCTGATGCGGATGTTTTTATATTATTGTTTATAATAGTTTTGTTTTGTTTTGTTTTTTATTTATCCCTCTTTTGTGCCAGGGAAACAAAGAAATCACTGCATACACAATAATAAAAAAACATATTAAAAAATGGTTTAAAGTAATTAACCCATCATTTAATCACAATGGAATGAGCACAAATTAGTGATACACATTTATGACATGACCTTTAAAACTACTTTCATTCACATAGAAAATATATTTTAAAAAATTCTTATAATATATATAATTCTCTCTGTAATGTCAATTTTATGTTGCTATGAAAAACAAAATTTTCCTTCAAACAGATGGATTTATTCAAGTTTCTCACCAAAAGCTACATTTCACAAGATTTACATTAAACACATCATGAGAACATTACTAATTTCCTTGAGGTAATGCTCATTTTTAATGAATAGAGCTTGAATGCATCTCAGTGTAACGCAATGTAACCTCCCTGAGATAAAGTTAACAAGCTCCTCCTGTTGATTTCAACATGGATTTGATGGTTTTTCATTTTCTTTCTCTCCACACACACTCCTGTCAGTGGTGTAGTAGTAGTAGTTTATAAGGTGGCTGTTCTACTTGATAGATGGGCAGGTTACAGAAGAGGAAGTACATAGACTATATTCTTCTCTATATTCCAGTGGCTTTTTAGCTGAAAAAGGTCCTCTGATGTCTACTGAATATCACACATTTCAGACTGTGATGACAACTATATTTCTGGGTGCAAATTTGCCACCCCCTTGGCTTGGTGCCTCCTTTATCACCGATAAGACCCACCTCTAAGTGCCCTTTATATTCTAATTTTTGTTTTTTTATGACAAGACTGAACTGGAAATGAACCCAAATGCACGACACCAGATTACAAAGATGTCAAAACAAACTTTATTTTTTAAAGGCAGCAGTAAAGTCCTTTCAGAGGGCAAATGCAAAAATCAAAATCACTCCGAAGAGGTAAAAAGTAACAATAAAAATCTCTCAGATGAGGAAACAAAGTATCAACAAAAACAATCACTCTTAACGAGGTAACAAGAGTCCAACAAAGTATCAAAATAAAAATAGGATTCAAACCTGAACAATACGAATGAGTGAGCAACAACAAAACTTGACTTGGGCATGAATACGGCGCTGGTTCACTGGCAGACTAGACAAGACGAACTGGCACAGGACAAAGGGAGATGCAGACTATATATACACAAGGTAAGGGGAAATAGGTGGAGACAATCAGGGCAGGGCCGACAATCAGGGCAGGGCCGACACACTGGCGGAAAAACACACAAAGGGAGGAAGTAGGTGACCTGAAACGAGAGGAGTTAGGATTTCAAAATAAAACAGGAAATCACAAGACAACATAGACACAAGACCAAAAAACAACTTCCTACAAAAAACACAATTTCCTTGTCATGACATTTTATTTCAAAAGGACAAGCTGATGTAAAATCATACATGCTTTTGATTTTTCACCATCACAGGCAGTTCATTAGATCAACTTGAGCTAATTAACATTATTTCTTCAGTACAGCCTACATGAAAAGTGTTTGTGTTCTCTAGTGAAGGTGCTCTCTGCAGCTGACGACTGTTCTATTATCTGATCAACCAGAGAAGTTGTTTCAAAGAAAACCTAAAGGATCCAACAAATGATTTTGAAAGGGTTAAGGTTTAAAAGTAGATTCAATACTGGATTTGAATTCAATATTATGCTATCAAACCCAAGGCTTTGGTGCAACATTCTATAGTATAACTTGACTACACCTGAACAACAGTGGGATGTGGGGGGACACATTTAAAATGAGTCAGTATTTAAGTCATGTCTTTCTTTACATAAATGTGTACTCATTAGGCCTGAATTAATGAAAGGTTTTATGTTCATTAAGGCAGCTTAATAACGTTTCATGATGTTTATTTAAATTGTCCAAATGTGTTTGCAGGATTGCTGTGTTTCAGTGTGTTGGTGTGCAGTGCCCCTGTTTGCAAAACTTTCTCCTTTCACAGTTTATCTGACAAATGCAGCCATTATGGAGGTCTCAATGCTGTCACTCTGCTGTTACTCTGCAAAGAGCACATTTACAGCAAACTGAGACTACCTTGGCTGTGCAATTAGTGTGTGTAAATGTTTGGGTTTAGGTCTTTTCAATCAATCTGCTAGTGAACATAATGAAACAACGCTGGCTTTATCCTTTAAATGTCTTTTTTAGTGTTCATTTGCAACTTTTGGTGTCATTTCTTTTTTTGATATTTCAGGTGAACTGTTTATTATTATTTTCAATTCAGTTAATTAACTAAATATCAATGTTATTTTATTTAATTATTTCTTTAGCATCTGCTCAGTTAACACATTTTCATCTCATATCCTATGTCTCTACATATTACGCTCTAGGTATCCTTCTGCGTCGACTGCTGACATTCCAGGATGCCACTAGGGTGATGTCTACAAATCCTCATTGGCTATGGCCAATGAGGATGGCTATGTTAAGACAACATAAGCACATGGAAACTAATGCCAGGACGTCAACAAACACACATGCTGGGATGGATGGTTAGAATTAAGGGAAGGGGGCACATGGTAAGGTGGAGAAAAAACCCCATCACATTCAGACGGGAAGCTCCTGCATGAAAGTCCGGAGTTTTTTTAACCCATCCATTGCCCCTCTCTCCAGCCCTATAGGCGCCCTCACATTCCTATTGTTATGTTGTTACCGATAACATTTCACCCTGATGCTGTTCTGTGGCGTATCATGCGCATGTAACAGTTCATCCGGCCATGTTCTCAAAGGATGCCACCTGTCTGCACATTGTTACGTCTCCTACGATGGATGGATGGAAAGGAGACATCAACATGACAATCAAAAGAGAAAATGGAGTCAGAGTATGTGTGGCAGAAAGAACCTGATTTATTGGAAGCTACCACTAACAAAAATTCACAATTGTGGAGAAGAGGGTGGGATGAGAGGTTGTGCCAAATAAACTCAAGAAATTACAATAAAACAGGGCCTAAACTGAATCTGGTCTTGAAAACAAACTCAAACAAAACCTGACTCTCTTACCTAAAAAGAAGCTTAATCAAAAATAAATACAGAGGTGGCACCAACCCTAAAACCTAGTGTTTTTAGACAATGTGACCTGCGTGAGTGAAAAATGGGGTACCCTATCTTACCTATCCACACCCTCACTCCACCAACCTAGTTCATGAAGGAAACTCAGGAAACAGTTGAACGGCAGCATTCAACACCCTACCCGGCAGCTCCAGCAGGCAGAGACCAGATCACTGCAGGCAAGGTCCTTTTATGAGAGAGCCCTGGGTGTGATTGGCCAGTCTGGAAGTCCCCACTCTACACAGGTGCAGGCCACCTGAGAGCAGAGGATGAAAGAAAGAAAACCAGGAGGGAAAAGACACACACAAACACAACTGCACTGATTAAGGGATGGATGAATGGATTGCTGGATGGATAGACAGATGGATGGATGAATGGATGGATAGATGGACAGACAGATGGATAGATACATAGACAGATGAAGGAGGGATGTATGAATGGATGGACAATGGATGGATGGTGATAGTATGAGTTTTCTATCATGACTTCTAAAGGATGGAGTTACCTGTTGAAGCTTCGATCAGCACACGTTTAATATGAGTAAAAATATGAGTATACAATTAAAATTACAATTACAACAAACATGAGTACAATAAACGAGTACAACATAAATGAAGATGAGTATAAAGATGAACTAAAACGAAGACTACAAATGAGGACAAGTACAACAAAGACAAGCGCTTGGGTCAGCCCAGACAGAGAAAAGACTAAATGTAGACTAACTGACACAGAACATAGAAAGCTGGCTGACCCCGATCACATAGAAAGGCAGTAGTATTTATACAATGCTGTGACGTAGATGGTAGGTACCAATTACTAACATGTCAGGTACTAGACTTCTTTGGAGGAATGAGGCATGTATTTGTGTTGCTAAATTTACTGGCACTGGTCCAGCTCAGGTATCCATGGTCAAGCATAACTTACAGGCATCTTACAGGTCTTCCTTGAGGTAGTCATAGAGTCTCAAACTAACTATACAGGATGTATAATCATAAAAATACACACTAACAGTCCCCCCTTTTTCTTTTAATCTTTTTTAAATTGAATTTATTTTTTTTATTTTATTTTTGATTATTATTTTTTTATTATCTTTTTTCCTGTTTCTATGTTTATCTTTTCTAGAAAATTTTATCATGATACCTTTCTTCTGCATGAACTATTACCAGAGTAACTATAGCAACTCCTAAATTAGCAACATACAACATACACTAGACACATATAAAATGTGATATTACACATAACATTAAGTTAATCAAATGTCTAAACAAATTGTTGTTCAGTCCAAATTACTAATAGCTTTAGCAGAAAAATTAGATAGCATTGATAACGATGAGCTGAAAATAGATGTTGACGCTCTTGATCGGATCCCATTTGTACAGCTTTGCTGGTGTTGCTGGTTCTTCTTCTAGAGTTGAGTCTCCCTCAGGTTCACTTGGCTCAGGTAACTTGCATGTTCTCTGAGTTGACCATCTGCTGGGACATAGAAATAAGCCACCAGTACAGTGTACACACAACACTGGAAAAGTAATAGCTGTACTCATGATGCAGAGTTTTACTATTGTTCTTCAGGAAAACTCACACAGCAGGCAGAGCTCCTCACTCTGCTGTGCGTGTATTTTGCGTCGTAACACTCTGGATTTTTCTCTGTAGATGGTTGATGTTGAGTCTGTCACTTCTCTGTTGGTAGCTGATCTCGCCATGTTGTTTTGTACTAATGCCATAAAGTTCCTCCTCTTTTCTCTGTATAGGCCTTTCTTAGTTTCTTCTTCCTTTTCTTTTCAGATTTGGGGGTTTCAGCTGTCGATTGGCACAGCAGCCACACTCTGGATTTCTCACTGGATATGAAACTGTCAGTGACTCAAAAAGCAGAATTACACAGATGCAGATGATTCTGCAGCATTAGTTACACTCAATGCATTACATCACGTCTCCCCTTGAAAACATACATGAAATCAAAGATTATAATGAAACAAATCAAATGATGGCCCATTTTAAAGACTAAATCAGATATGAATAAATCATAGCAGAAACTAATTAAATGAAAAATTTGATTTCCCGTAATAACTGTAAAATGTAAGAATTATCGTAAAAATAGGCTTTAAATTAAAATGTGTGCTTTACGATAGACACTGGATACTGCACTTTCAACATGGCTAGTACCATTACTCATATTACTGTTATCACTGAAGACAATAAATATGTATCCATTCAACATACAACACATGACACAGAAGATGACTATTAGATTACTGAGGTAAGAATGTATCAAAGGATATCTTTCACCTGTTATTGTAGTTGACCCTTAACCTTCACTGCAATTCTAATTACCAACAGAATTTGTGTTGGAAGACCATAACGTGGTTCTCCTGGTTGGAAACATGTTTTGTCTCTTCAGCTGGGAAAGGAAGAAAATCACCTGCTGAGAATACTTTGGAACAAGAGAAAACAAGTATTAGACATAGTTTTGTTGTGCCTCCTGCAAATATGTCAAATTTTGAAACTAATTTCTTGTCCATCTGGACAGCCAAAGGAAAAGGGTGGATCATTAAAACCTCATGCGGTGATAACCCAATAGTCGTATTAGGCATAGACCTAATTGACATTAATTTTAGAGACAACACCTATACTAGTAAGAATACCATTCAACATTTGACCACACTTTACACATTTTTCTCTAGTAAGAAATGCCTTAAGCCATTTCTAAAACTTGTCTACAATGACAAGAATACATCTAGCGCAAGCTAGACATTGTTGAATAAATTCTTGTGAAAGGAGGATCAGTTTGTATCTAATTGTACGTGTAGCACTTGGGAAAAAAATATTTTTTTTTGTATAGTGCATTCCCTATTATTTGAGGTAACATTTCATTCAGCAATATGCATTTATTTCTAGTTCTTTTGTGTAAGAAGTTATAATTACTTTCGCCAGCAGGGGGCAGAGTTAAATAGCAAGTGGTGAATGACTACTAGTGAAGTAGTAGAATAAGCAGAGTTTGTTTTCAGTTGTTAGAAGGCGGGCCCGTTTGGTCGAAGTGTGTGCCCGGTGCTCGTGACTTGCATGTTTTCTGTGCTGCTGGTGAAGAATAAATAGTGAACTATTCCTACACCTACGTCGTTGCGTCTGAGTGGTGTAACAATTTGGAGGTCCCACCGAGATAAAGATGGATATTACTTCACGGCAGAGGACTTTTCAACTCTGGAAAACACGGTAAAAGTCGGATATGTGCGCTTGAACAGCGAGTCAACTAAGCGCTAACGCTAGCTACAGGTAACAGTTGAAGTATAGCTAGAGCGACACCGTCCCGTTTGTTGTTTTCCAAGTGTTGGCGTATGAAACGTTATATGCAAGATGTCAGACACCGAGAAGAGTTTCTGCTGGAAATAGAAACTAAATTGTTTGGACTAAATGTGAAACAATTGCACCGAGTCTGTGAGTATTGTAAAATTGCTGGAAAAGACTCTGAGGACATTAAAGACAAGACTTCGCCGTGCTTGGTTAAGCACATAGTAAAAGTTTTGTGAACGTGAGGAGCTTTTTGGAGAGGAAAGGCAAGGCATGACTGTGCTTCTGGAACTGAGCAGCCTTTTCGGCGCTCTGGGAAGAACCAGCGGGCCCGGCAGCCGGGAAGCGGCGCCATTCTTCTCTTCACCTGCTGCCGACGCGAGGAGGAGGAGGCCAGCGCGCCCAGCTCAACCGTGTCGGGACGACAGCAGGAGACTTCACACCCGCCATCGCTGGAGACACAGGTCGTCTGGAGGCAGCGCGGGATGAGATGAGGCAACTCCAAGCAGAGGCAGAGACTCCATGCTTAACAACTGCTGGCCTTCCAGTGGCTTCAGAAAGGACTTCAGGATAAGCGGACATATTGGTGAGTCAACCTCAAAAGACACTCTGAGCTTTAGCAGCCTTGAACACCAGATCGAAAGTGGTATAAGGAAAGGCTATCCAGAAGTGGAAATCATGGAGGCTGTGATGCAACGTGCTGTTAATCCTGGCTTGAAACTGAGGAGCTATTTAGAGGGAAAATAGAGCTCACCTAGCCACTCTCAGACAATCTTAAGAGCCCACTATGCAGAAAAGGATGCAACTGTACTGTACCAACAACTGACAAAAGCTGTACAGGGGCCTGGTGAAAGTGCACATGACTTTCTGGTGCGAGTTCTTGACCTGCGTCAAAAGGTCCTGTTTGCATCTGAGCGTGCTCAGTCTGGCCTGAAATATAACAAAGAGCTAGTTCATAGCCAATGTTCTCAGTCCATCATGACAGGCTTGTCAAATGATAACATAAGAATAGAGATGAGGATGTATCTTCAGGATGAGAATAGTAGTGATGAGTTGCTTCTGCAAAAAATGCAGATCGCCCAATACAACGAAAATGAAAGGGCTCAAAAGATTAAAGCTACAACTAAAGCAACTCACAGGAGCAAGTTTGAGCACAGTGGAGAGAAGTGGTGATGAAAATGACCCTTCAACAACCAAAGTTTCTGCTAAACCCTAACAAACCCGATTAAAGATAACCCCCTATTTACAAAAATGGAGGAGAGCAACACAGCAATTAGGAGCTCACAGGTCAAGTGGCGTCCCTTGTGCAAACTGTCCAGCGTGGGAGAAAAACTGTTGATGACGATCAGAAACCAAAACTCAAGTCAATGCTTTTAAGAGACCAAAGAGACAATGTGTAGCATGTCAGCAAGACAAAAAGGACTGCAGCCATTGTTTTAAGTGTGGCAGTGACACACATTGGGCAAGAGGGTGCAGAGTGGAGGGCAGTCAAAGTTGTTGGGAAACTTGAAGAGGTTGTGACAGAGGGACGTGCCATGACCTCAGAGTTAAAAGTCCCAAAATGACTCAAAGCTGAACCCTCAAACACAGCCTGTAAACTTGTGCACAGTGAAGGGGGAAAGAAAAAAACTGCCCACTCATCACTCCCCAGCACCTTCAAAGTCAAATGTGAAACTCAAAAGAGACAAACCCTCTCACCCAAACAATCCTGGTCCAAAACACAAGAGAGTGGCACAGCTAGTAGGCAAAAAGTGTCTTGTCTGGTGCAAAATGAACAGTGTTAAGACTCAAGCCTTGTGGGACACGGGAGCCCAAGTGTCCATTATGAGTGAGACATGGAAGTCCCAAAACTTACACCTGATGCAAGAATCCATCCAATCAGTGACCTGTTAAGTGATGATGCACTGCTGGACTTAAGAGCTGCAAACGGCACAGGGAAATCCCCTTTCAGGGCTGGGTCCCAGTTAGTTTCAGTCTGTGTGATCCAAAATCCAAACAGGCAAGGTCGGGATGAAATACTAGTTCAGTACTAGTGAGCAGGGACATACTGCAGAGGCCCATAATAGGGTTTAATGCCATTGAGGAAATGCTAATAAACGGAGAGAACCAGGTTCAGCCCTAGTGAAAGCATAGCCTTGCTCAGAAATTCACTGAAACTAGGATCAGGAAAGGCAGAAGCTTTGCTAAAGCGTCATTCAGGGAACTACAAATGAAAATGTTACTTACCTTGTCCGAACAGGGCACACCGTTAATAGTTCAGGGGACAAATAAAGTGTATTACCTGCCCTGTCCAAACAGAACTCAAAGTGAAAACTGAAATGCTCTTTGAACCAGAGGAGAACTTGTCATTGGTGAAGGACTCAAAATCACCTGTCAACTCATAAATGTTTCTTGCTCCTCGCGTAAAGTTAACATTTATGTGAAACACTGCTGCAACATGACATCACTATGCCAAATAAAACTGTGATAGGGAGCATTCAGAGAATAACAGACTGTTACCTGGTGCACCCAGAGGAACACATGGTTAACTCTGTGGTTGCAGAAAGTTCTCAGGCCCCATCATGCTCTACCAAGGGATCGTCTGAAGGTGATCCCCAAGACAAACATTTGATCCACCTGTCAACCTGGACCACTTGACCATCGAACAACAGGCGGTGGTCAAACAAATGCTCAGGGATGAATCAGGAGCATTTGCCAGACACAAAGATGATGTAGGCTTCATCAAAAACTTAAAATGGACATTAAGCTAACTGATGAGGTCCCAGTAGCCAAAACAGCCTGCTATACCTCGTCCATTGTATGATGAGGTCAAAAACCACATCCAGGACTTGTTAAACAAAGACTTCATCCGCCAAATCCACCTCCCCATATGCAGCTGCAGTGGTTTGCGTGAGAAAGAAGAGACGGGAGCCTAAGGCTCTGTATTGACTACAGGCTCAACAAAAGACAGTCCCAGATAGGCACCCCTTACCACGCATACAGGAGATACTTGATGGTCTTGGTGGAAATGCTTGGTTCAGCGTACTGGACCAAGGCAAAGCTTATCATCAGGGGAGTGTTAGTGAGAGGACTCAAGGAAATTCACAGCCTTCACTACCCCATGGGGCTGTATGAATGGGGAACAGAATTCCATTTGGACTCACAAAGCGCACCATCAGCTTTTCAACGTAGTATGGAAGAAGAGAGCCTTGAGGGCCTAAGAGACAAAATATGCATTCCATGTACTTAGACGATGTTTTTAGTCTACAGTAAAACATTCACACAGCATGTTGAGGATGTGAGAGCTGTCCTCAAACGACAACAAAATTGGGGAATTAAGCTGAGACCAGACAAATGTGACATGTTCAAAAATGAGGGCAGCTATGTTGGCAAAAGTGATCTCAGCAGAAGGTTACAAGATGGGCGACAAAGAAATAGCAGCTGTACAAGCATTAAAAGACAAAACCCCACAAACATTAAAGAGCTGCGTAAACTTCTGGGTTTTCCTGGGGTATTATCGAGCTATATGCAGGATTTCTCTCGTCATGCAAAATGTCTCTATGACCTACTCTCAACAAATGTAATCTCAAGTACTGAGTCAAAGCCCACCACCCGGTCAGCTGGGCGGACAACTCCCCCACACCAGAAAATAGTGTGGAATGATACTCATCAGAAAGCTCTGAACTATCTAGTTGATGTCTTGATTAACCCGCCTGTGATGGGCGTATCCGAGGTTTGAGGATCCCTTCATTCTTCATATTGATGCTTCAGAACAAGGACTGGGGAGCAGTTTTGTACCAGAGGCAGGAAGGCAGACTTAGAGTTATTGGGTATGGCTCACGAACATTGACACCAGCAGAAAAAAACTACCGCTTACATTCAGGGAAGCTTGAGTTTTTAGCGCTCAAATGGGCTGTCACAGACAGGTTTAGAGACTATTTGTTTTATGCTCCTTCTGTAACAGTATACAGCGATAACAACCCTGTTACTTATGTCTTGAGCAGCTAAACTGAATGCGACCGGACATCGCTGGGTGTCTGAGCTTGCCGACTTCAACATAACCCTGAAGTACCGTCCAGGAAAAACAAATACAGATGCAGATTTCCTGTCTGTACACCTGTGAGTATGGACTCTCTTATATGAGTGAGTGCACAGAGCAGTACACCCCTGAAGTTTTGAGTGCAATATTCAGCGCTGTTGAAACACAAAACAAACATGAAGTGGAATGGCTCTCAGCCATTACCTGCAATCCATATGTTCAGGAGTTAGCTGCACATGATCAGCCAGACATAAAGGTAACACAACAAGAGTTACTACAAGCACAGCTGCAAGATCCTGTCATATCCCAAGTACTTCAGCTGAAAACATCTGGGGAAAAACCAGACAGGAGAGTCATGAACATGGACACGGCAAACACAAAGCAACTGCTACGTGAATGGAAAAAGACTGTTTGTTTCTCAAGATGGTCTGTTGAGCGCAAAACAGCAACATGTACTCAAATTGTGCTTCCAGAAAAGTACAAAGAGCTTGTGTACAAGTACCTTCATTGTGAAATGGGACATTTAGGGGTAGAGCGTGTTTTACACCTTGCTAGGCAGAGATTTTATTGGCCTGGGATGCAGAAAGATATTGACTTTTTCATAACCAAAGTTTGTAAATGTAACATTCAAAAGAAACCTGCCATGCATAGCAGAGCCCCAATGTGCCATGTACCTGCAACAGCACCATTAAAATGATTTCTATAGACTATCTTCACCTTGAAAAAAGCAGGGGAGGGTATGAGTATATCTTAGTGGTTATTGACAACTTCACTAAGTTTGCCCAAGCCTACCCAACCCGCAACAAATCAGGCAAAACAGCAGCAGAAAAAATCTTTAATGATTTTTCTCTCAAATTTGGTTTTCCTGCTAAAATACACCATGATCAAGGCAAAGAATTTGAGAATCAGTTATTCAGACGGCTGCAAAGATACACTGGCATGACCAACTCAAAAACAACTCCTTATCATCTGCACAAAGGGAACCCAGCGGAAAGATTTAATCATGCTTTGCTATCCATGCTGCGGACCTTGGATGAAGAAAAAAGGAAAAGTGGAGTGACTATGTGAGTAAAGTTGTACATGCTTACAACTGCACAACCAGTGAGGCAACAGGATATTCTCCTTTTTACTTGCTTTTTGGTAGAAACCCCGTTTGCCAATTGATTTGATCTTTTGGAATAAATGAGGAGAAAGGATGTAACTCACACCAGGAATAATGCTAAAAATGGCAGCAGCAAATGAAGGAAGCATATGACATTGCATCAAAACCATCAAAAGACTACAGCAAGAGGAAAAACATATTATGACAAAAAGAGACAAAGTTCAGTCCTTTCCCCAGGTGACAGAGTCCTTGTAAGAAATATGACAGAGCGTGGGGACCAGGAAAATTGCGCTCATATTGGGAGGATCAAATACCGCATTGTCATTTAGCAAAGGGAAGACAGCCCAGTGTGCAGTGAAACCTGGGCATTAGGCGCAGGAGAAGCAGAATCCTTCATCGTAACATGTTAATGCCATGTAATGCCTTGCCACTTCAGGAACCAGCTGAAGCACTGTAAGAGGACAAAACCCTGATGTTCAACAAAGAAAGAGACACAATGAGAATAGACAAGATGAAACATCAGAGAGTTCAGATGAGGAGGAACATTACTGGGCTCACAGACTGAGGCATCATCACAACCAGCCCAGAGAGCAAAATGTTGCACCTCCTGTCACTGCTGAAACAGCACCTCAGCCTGAACATGATGCTGAAGTTGAGGGAGTTCAAGTTGAGACTCCGGCTCAAATGCTTTTGGACGATGATGCTACCGGAAATGTCACAGCTGGACATGACGCTCCAGAGTTTACACAACACAAACTGTTCAATCTGCAGACTTGCCCAGCATTCGAGAGCCAGAGTCTTCTGACACACAGCCACTTAGGTCACAGAGAGAAAGACGACCTAAAGAAACATTGACATATGACTCATTAGGCCAACCTACTCATCGTGTGGTAGGGCTTACACTAACCCACTGTATGTTAATACTGACTGGCCAGTATATGGACAATACAGTGTGCCTTGCTACCTCCACAGATGTTTGGAACACACACCTGGTTTATCCTACCCTTGTTCCCACAGGATACTACTGAAAAACAGTTATAAGGTCACTATGGACTGTTATAGATTATTCTGGGAAGAATGGACACAGTAACATGGACTGTCTATGGACTGAGTGGTTACTGTCCATTATGGATGTCATGTGACAATAAGGACTGGAAAATAGAAAAAATTACGAGTGAAGTGTGAATTACCTACTATGATTCAATTGTTGTTGTTTACACTCATCTGGTTTAAACAAGAAAAAAATGTTGATTATATTTTTCAGAATGTTATTCATGTGGGTTAGGTAAAAAAAAAGGGGTTCCAGTCATAATCCAGACAGTTTGGATTAAGTTATGGCATTGAATTTATGTAAATGGAAATTTGGTATATGTTTGTCGATATAAGTCAGAAGTCTCCATGGAGTTGTATAGTGAAGTGACAAATTCTGTTTCAGAGCATTAAGATAGTACTGTACTATTGTTACAACTGCTAAGCACTAGACTATTCATAAGTTTAGACACTGTAGTGTTATTTAAGAGTAGAGTGTGATGAGATCACATAGTGTTCAATAGTAATATACTTTTAGGGTAAAACCTGTTAAGATGCACTTACAACCATTTACTTCTTTCTAACTTTCAGAAGAAAGCTATTGCCATTATGTGACATGTTGGACCTAGTTACCATTAATATTACAGTTACGAGTTAAGTACTGGTATTATATTCAATGGCCAGAATTGTACTGTTAATGAATGCTAATGTTGAGGACAACATTTATTTAACTTGAGGGAGGATTGTAGCACTTGGGAAAAAAATATTTTTTTTTGTATAGTGCATTCCCTATTATTTGAGGTAACATTTCATTCAGCAATATGCATTTATTTCTAGTTCTTTTGTGTAAGAAGTTATAATTACTTTCGCCAGCAGGGGGCAGAGTTAAATAGCAAGTGGTGAATGACTACTAGTGAAGTAGTAGAATAAGCAGAGTTTGTTTTCAGTTGTTAGACTTGACCCCGTTTGGTCGAAGGTGTGTGCCCGGTGCTCGTGACTTGCATGTTTTCTGTGCTGCTGGTGAAGAATAAATAGTGAACTATTCCTACACCTCGTCGTTGTCGTCTGAGTGGTGTAACATACGCCTGGCAAAGCAGTGTTTAACCAGGGGGGTAGAGAGTGGTGCATAGCTACCCTCTTAGTATGCCTGTCATATAAATTATTACCTTTTACTACATAGTAGTAAAAGTAGTAGTAGTAGTTTTCTTTTTTGTTTGTTTTTTTGTTTTTACCAAGCTCTGAATATTGAATTGTTTGTTGTTTTTTTATGTAGTTACAAATCCTATTTTTTCCAAATCTTGATAAAATCATGAGCTTCAGAAAAACATATTTTGAATCTGTATATATTGTGCTATTTATTCAGTTGCTTGTCAACACTCAACACAATTTTTTGTTTTTTATACAACAATCCTGGTTATTGACAATAGTATATCCTGATAAAGTAATATAATCTGGACATATGGAGGATCCATGACAAAACAAGATTGTTATTCTCAAGAGGCATCTGTTGAAATATGTTCTTATACTAGATGTTGAATTGATTAATTCTATACTATCAGGTACTGAGGTTTCCTCCATATCAGTGTTATACAATAATATTTTCAAGTGTGGAGCCATACTTATATGTGCCATAATTGATATTATAAGATTTTGCATTTCCGTTAAAACATGGTCATAATTGCTACATCACTGCAATGTCATAAGTTGAGTAGTAACATTTTGAAAAATAATATTTACTACATGTGACGTATGAAGTATCAACGGATGTCCTAACACAATGGTTTGTGATTTCTCGACAATAATGGCAGCAGCTGCTACTGCACTTAAACAAGGAACTATGTCTTGAACAATCAGTGATGAAGTTTTAGTCAAGTCAAGTCAATATTATTTATAGAGCCCATTATCACAAAACATGGTTTGCCTCAGAGGGCTTTACAGTGTACGACATCCTTCTGCCCTTAGACCCTCACATCACCCAAGGAAAAACTCCCGAAAAAGAACCCCTGTAACGGGGAAAAAAAAGGAAGAAACCTCAGGAAGTGCGGTAGAGGATGATGAGGGACCCCTCTTCCAGGACGGACAGACGTGCAATAGATGTCGTAAATAACATATAAAACAATATAATGGCAAAAAGGAAAGAGAAAGGGAGAGGGGAGGAGAAGGGGAGAGAGGGGGAGAGAGGGGGAGAGGGGCACAGCAATAATAGAAACAGATGCATGCCATATTACAATAACGATAGGTGTGAAATTATTAATTGCACTCTATGATGATGTTGAGGGTGATGATAAGAGATTCATGCATATGTTGATAGGGAGGTGTCCAAAGGCAAGATCACAGCATCGGGGCGAGCAGGGGGTACAGTATCAGTACAGCCACAGCACGAGCACAACCAAAGGCAGGGTCACAGCATCAGCACAGCTATCACCACGGTCAGGCACAGTCAATGTTATGGCCAGGATCCGGGAAAACTAGGAAACAAGGGAGCAGGAATGCTCCCGAGAGGGAACAGGATTAACGTAGTGCAGTTCAACAGACCCAGGCTCCGTAATTGCAAGCCCCAGGTAGTGACAGTACCACATGGTTATCACAGATGTAAGGCTAAGCTAAACTACTGAGACTAAGCTAAGCTTGCAAACGGCAATGCAGTTAACAGACCTGCATGATTTTCCGATGGCGGCATTGAGAGAAGGAAAAGGAGCTCAGCGTATCAAAGGAAGTCCCCCAGCAGGATAAACCTATGTCAGCCTAACTATGGGCTGGTCCAGGCAGCCTGAGCCAGCCCTAATTATAAGCTTTATCAAAGAGGAAGGTCTTACGTCTACCCTTAAAAGTTTAAACGGTGTCTGCCTCCCTGACTGAAACTGGAAGATGGTTCCATAGGAGATGAGCGTGGTAGCTGAAGGCTCTGGTTCCTATCCTACTTTTGAAAACTTTGGGAACCACAAGTAACCCTGCATTTTCAGAGCGCAGAGATCTTGAGGGTTGGTAAGGAACTATGAGCTGCGACAGATAGGATGGAGCCTGACCATTTAGAGCTTTGTAAGTAAGGAGGAGGATTTTAAATTCAATCCTGGATTTCACAAGGAGCCAGTGCAAAGAAGCTAAAACAGGAGAAACATGATCAGTTTTCTTGCTTCCTGTTTGAAAACAAGCAGCGGCGTTGGAGAGACCTAAGAGATTTGTTGGGGCAACCAAATAATAGGGAGTTACAGTAATCCAGCCTAGAGGTGACAAATGCATGGACTAATTTTTCAGCATCTGTTTGGGACAAGATATGTCTAATTTTTGCGATGTTACGCAAGTGAAAGAAAGCCATCGTTGAAGTTTGTTTTATATGGGAGGCAAAAGATAAATCTTGATCAAATAAAACTCTGAGTGTCAGGGCTAGTGGTAGGACCGAAAAGCAACACAGGGATCAGGCAGAGTCTTTCAGGGGCTTTATTAGCACAAACGGAGCAATTCACAGTCTCAACAATGTCAAAAGGAATGAAAGTCCACTTCGGCGGTTAACCTTAGAGCTGGCCGAATCGATGACGTGGTTCGGGCGGGGAACCCACCGGAAGAGCAGAGCAGGGGCCTCATGTACAAAGACTTGCGTGGATTTCCTACTGAAACATGGCGTACGCTCAAATCCAGAAAACGTCGTACGCACAAAAAAATCCTGATGTATGAATCTGTGCGCACGCATGAATCCAAGCACATTCCCTTTGTACATCCCAATCAGCGTGGAATTGAGCGCACATGTTGGAGTACCCGACCACTCCCTGTCCACGCCCCCATTTAAATACGCAAATCATATTTAAATAAGCCCTGCACCTGAGATTCCCCTCTCTGCACGATCAGAAAATAAGAAACAAAAGATGAGTAAGACAGGAAAAAAGAGGTACTTCACAGAATGCGAATTAGAGGCGCTACTGGCCGAAGTGGAGGCACGCAAAAATGTGCTGTTTGGCACGCTGTCCTCCGGCATAACAAATAAACGTAAGAGGAGTGAGTGGGAGAGTGTGTGTCAGGCTGTCAATGCTGCGGGGTCAGAGAAGTGCACAGAAGCTGGGGTAAAGAAGAAGTGGTCCGACATAAAGGTGGACGTGAAGCGGAGGATGGCTGCCCACCGCCAAAGTGTGGCCAAAACAGGCGGGGGGCCAGGAGAAGAGGAGCTCACGCCGTTTGACCAAAGAGTCGCCGCAATTGTGGGTGACACTGCTCTCTCAGGTGTGGTGGGAGCACATGTGGGTGACTCCGATTACCCCCAAGGTAAATACCTATGTATTTGTGTAACTCTCAACAAATGTGTTCATACAGTAGCCTGCTCACAGCTCTATGATAGAGGTCCATGCGTAAATGTTGCATATATAGTATTATTTGGTTTGAAAGCTTTTGAATTGAAACATGCCAGCATATCAAAGAGGACATCAAAGACGTTGGTTCATGTTTGATCACTCAATTTATTATCATTGAAATACAGGAGAGGACTCTCAGCCAGGTGCCACAGACTCTGGTTCCTCGCCCGTCCCCGGCGTCTCCGGCATCTCAGGCTCGGGGGATTCCTCCACCGTCCCCGGCACCTCCGGCGCCACTACGCCGCAACCTGCTGCTGCTGCTGCTGCTGGCCGCCCGACTGGCCGTGTCCTCACCCGTGCTGTGCTGGATTCACAAGAGGAGATCATAAGAGCAATAGGCGGCATTAATGATCGCCTGGATAAACTAATAGGTGTCCTCACGAATATTGCTGACTCATTAAATGCATTGGTGAATAAGTGACTTCTGTGTCCTTGCCTCTTTTACATGGTTGAAATCACATGTTGCCGGGCCAAAATGGCCTCCTGGGTAGGGGGCACATTCAAGGGTTCAGCATCTGGTTCACCTGGTGGGGGGATATGCTGCTCTGGCAATGGTATGGCGTGCCGGTTTGCCACATTGTGGAGGACGCCGCACGCCATCACAATGCGGCACACCTTCTCGGGACTGTACAGCAGCATACCCCCACTCCTGTCCAGGCAGCACCACCGTCCCTTCAGCACACCGGTTGTCCTCTCAACAACTGACCGAGTGCGGGAATGGAGGTCATTGTACCTCCGCTCTTGATCAGTCTGAGCGTTGGTGAGAGGGGTCATCAGCCAGCTCTTCAGTGGGTAGCCACGGTTGCCTGGGGTCAATTGAAAGCAGACAAAGTAAACTGGATTTTAAGCTTCCATTCATTAAGTTTATACACTTACACGGATCACACACTATTGTTGCAAATTAGTGCAGAAGTGCGCCGGGGAGAAGGTGAGGCTGATAAGTCTTTACGCACATTTTACGCACGGGGTTACTAACATGAGTACGTTGCGCACAGTGACAAACAGGGGCTTGTTAGAAAGATCTGAAACTGTAGTTTAACCAGCAAAACACAGCAAGTCACTAACTCTAACCGCTGACTAGTAATGATGCAGTGACGACGGGATATGATTTGGGGGCGCACATGCTCAATGCGCATCACAGGGACTAATATTAGGACAATTACACGACAAATTTACTTACCAAGAAGCCACCCATCGCGCACAGTGCCAGCTTGTAGTCTGTCTCCAACCATGCTGTTACTCAGAATGCGTGAATCGTGCGTTGAACCAGGCCACCTCGCCACAATGTTGGTTAACTGCATTTGCGCATCACATATGATCTGTACATTGATGGAATGAAAGTGTTTCCTGTTCATGTATACAAATTCATCATGTGACGGCGCTTTTATAGCAATGTGTGTGCAGTCGATAGCTCCGATTACATTAGGAAAACCGGCTCTCGCTGCAAATTGCGCTTTAATGTTGACCTGTTCAGCTGCATGGTATGTGAATTTGATATATCTGGCTGACATACGGATAATTCCATCCCACACGGCTGGCATGGCTCGGCTGAGGGTCGACTGGCACGGTCCCGATCGGTCGGCCAGCTCCCTCTGGAATGCCCCGGTTGCCAGGAACCCCAGTGTGGTCAGCACCTGTATGGGCACAGGCAGCGCATGGCTCCTGGCTGTGTTGCGCTCCAAGGCCGGCCGCAGCTCTGCGCACAGTTCCACGAGGATTGCCCTCGGGTACCTAAAGCGGCTGATGAGCCAGTCGTCATCGTGTGCCAGTACATCGTCTCTGTCTCGAAACACACGCTCTCTTCTAATTGCACCATTTGCAATGTCCTCTAATGCTGCTCAAGCTGCCATTGTTTTCAGCGGTACTTTTTGCACCACTTTGCGCACGCTTTTATATCCACTCATGTAATTGGAGACACGTATGTGTGTGTGTGTGTGTGTTAATTGTTCACTGGTGTTAATTGTTCACGTGTCTCTGATGTGCACATCATTAAGTCATCATTCAGAGGACGGATTGGTTACACGTGTTTATTTTATGTTTCCCAGGATCACCTCTAAGTGTCGCCAAAGTATCAACGGCTGTAGAAACGTGCGTACACCAGCTATGAAGTTGGCGTGAGGCACCGCACATTTCCACGGTCATTTTACTCTTGATACATCTGAACTTTGCCGTGAGAAAGAGCGTACGCCACGTTTTTGTGCGTACACACCCTTTGTACATGAGGCCCCAGGTGAGTCGAGCAGAGCAGTTGAATCCACCCCAACGATGGCGGATCTCGCTGGAGAGCAGGCTCGCTGAAATTCTCCCCTTCTCAGGGAGCAGGAAGGAGGAAGGCACAGATCAAACTCAGTGTCGGGAATCAGAAGGCAGGTCAGATCACCGGGGTAGAGACAGAGCAGGTTAGTCGGGGACGGACAGAGTCAGCAGCAGACAGGCAGGCAGGCAGGAACGGAATGCTGGAAAGTCTCTCACAAAGAACAATCTGGCACTGAGTATGAGGCACAGGGCAGGTTATGTAGGCGGAAGCGGAAATGAGCAACAGGTGGAGGTGATTAATGCTGATGAGGGTGTAGCCAGGCAGAGGGAGAGAGAGAGGGAAGCACTGCAGGTGGAAGAAATCAGGCTGATTAGGAGAGAGGTGAGTGAGGAGAGGCTGCAGAGGAGCAGACATGACACTGAGGTTCCTTACAGTTGTGCTAGAGGCCAAGGTAATGCCATCTAGAGAAATTACATTTTTGGAAAAGGAGCTTCTGAGGTGTTTGGGGACAAGAACAACAACTTTTTTTGTTCTTGTTTTGTCTGAATTCAACATCAGGAAATTACGGCTCATCCAGGCTTTTACACCCTTAAGACATGTTTGAAGTCTAGATAGCTGATCACTTTCATTTGGTTTCATAGATAGATATAATTGCGTATTGTCAGCATAACAATGAAAATTGGTGTGTTTTCTAATTATGTTGCCTAGAGGAAGCATATATAAAGTAAAAAGGATTGGTCCGAGCACAGAACCCTGTGGCACTCCAAAGCAGACCTTAGTATGCGCGGAGGGTTGATCATTGATGTGAACAAATTGGGAATGATCTGATAAGTATGACTCAAACCAGCTTAGTGCCATTCCTTTAAGGCCAATTATGTTTTCCAGTCTGTGCAGTAAGATTTGATGGTCAGTGGTGTCAAATGGGACACTGAGGTCTAATAGGATTAAAACATAGACCAGACCTGTGTCAGAAGGGATAAATAAGTCATTATTAATTTTTGCAAGTGCCGTCTCTGTACTATGATGAACTCTGAAGCCTGACTGAAAGTCCTCAAATAAACTGTTGTCTTGGATAAAGTCACAGAGTTGATGAGCAACCACTCTCTCAAGGATTTTAGAAATAAAGGGGAGATTAGATATCAGTCTATAGTTAGCTAAAATCTCAGGATCGAGAGTGGGCTTCTTTAGAAGAGGTTTAATGACAGCTACTTTAAAGGACTGTGGTACATAGCCTGTTAATAAAGACACATTGATTATATCTAATAAATAGTTGTCTAATAAGGGCAAAACTTCCTTAAGGAGCTTAGTTGGGATGGGGTCTAGCAGGCATGTTGATGGCTTAGATGCAGAAATCAAAGTGTAGAGTCGGTGAAGGTCAATGGGGGAGAAACGGTCCAAATAAATTTCAGGCCTTGCTGCCATATCCAGGCTATCTGTGTCTGGGGTCAGGTCAGGTAAGGGCAAGAGGTGATGGATTTTATCTCGAATAGTTATAATTTTATCATTAAAGAAAGTCATAAAGTCGTCACTGCTTAGGGCCGAAGGAATACAGGGCTCTATGGAGCTGTGACTCTGAGTCAGCCTGGCTACAATAGAGTAGAGTAGAGTAGAGTTTTAGAGTAATATGCAACTGTCTTGATCTTTTACCATGCATCTGAGCCAAAACAGCAGAGGCAACAAGTCCATTTTCAGCAACATAAAGATGACATGGCAGCTCGTGATCAGGCAGGCCCAGAGTTGGAGCGGTACAGAGGAGGTATTTGATGTGACGGAAGGCTTGTCTCATATCTTTGTTCTTTGACGTCATCAGGAGCATCCTGAAAGGTGGCTTTAGTAAGACACAGTCATTCGTTGCATAGTCAGCCAACAAATGCTGGACAATAGTTCACAAGACCCAAAAAGGATAACAGTTCACTATTTGTCTGTGGTCTTTCAATCTCTTGGATAGCTTCAACACGTTCAGGTGACAAGTATCGGCACCCATATTCCATACATAGCCCAGGTAGTTAACATACAGCTGGCAGAACTGGAGCTTGGCAAGAGAGGCTCTGTGTCCTCCCAGGGCTTAGTGTGTCAGGAGAGCAAGAGAGTCTTTGATGCAGTCTGACTCAGTTGGTGATGCTACTAGAATGTCATCCACATCCTGCAATAGCATTGACACACCGGGTAAGATCAATTGAACCAGATGCATATTAGCTGCAGCTGAATATATTGTTTCGGAATCAACAAACCCTTCTCATAGGCAATGCAAAATAAATTATCTGGGTTTTTTTTTTATCAGTGAACGCAAATAAAACTCATGTTCTTCCATGTACTGGAATTGAAAAATATGCTGGACATGAATCTACTACTGTATAAAATTTGGAGTCTGCCAGAAAAGCTGCAAGAATTGAGTTTGTATCCAGCACCACTGGAGCCATAGGAATGACAACTTTATTAACTTTTTGTTAAATCTTGCGTAAAGCAATATTTTTTAGTTCCTGGTTTTAAAATTGGATTTAAAGGTGTATTATTTTGTGATCTCCTTTTAGCAATTATTCCTTGTTGTAGCAGGCTTTTAATTACTGGCTCTATTCCTTCTTTTTTCTTTTGACAAGGGATATTTAGTAACATACACAGGATATTTATTGAGATTTATTTTGGTTTGATATGAAGGAACATTCAATAGCCCAACATGATTTGCGTGCAATGCCCATTACTCTGACGGGGCTGAAGCTAGTATAGAAGGAGGTTTTAACACCACATCCTTAGCTTCTGCGCAAATGTGAGGTTTACTGTGATCTTTTTTTTCAATATCTATATGACCGGATGATATAATGTTTCCTGATCTTCATTATCTAGAACTTTTCCAAAATATTCAAGGCAGGACTCTGACAGATGATTAACATCCGTAAAATCTGTACATACAGCACATATAAAATTCAACTTTGTCAATTATATCCTTCCACAATAGTAAAAGTACATATAGTGATGTAAATAAACACTGTGAGATTTCTAATACCGACAGACTGGATTGTTGATGGATTGTTCACTCACACACCTTAAATCTTTTTCCCTTAAACATGAAATTGTTGCACTAGGATCTACTAGAATGGGATCTTTTTCCCTGATACATGTATGCTTAATTGGGGTATTTCCGAAAAGTTTATCAGAAATCTGAAATTGTGGAACGGTGACTATAACCTCGCAATAACTACTGCTGTCCATAGGGAAGGGCATTTGCCCGTTGGGTTGCCATATTTATAGGTTGAGGGGAGCCGCAAACATAAGGTTGCATCACTTCCACTCAGAATTCCTCCTTCTACCTCTCATATTACAGTCTGTGACGAAATGTCTAGGTCTGAGACAAGGATGACATACATCTGTTTCACCTCTCGCACTATTAGGGAGCTGCTTAAAAATATGCAGGGGACCCTCTTTAGCTCGTGACATTCTATTCTCTATTTACACTCCTGAATCTGGCTGGTATATAGTGAAAGGCTGCAATTTGTGCTTCAGGAACTTGAAGTGCTTACTTTTAAGGGTTAATTAGTGTAGTCCATCAGCATCTCAAGTTTAATATTAGGCATACATGTTGTTAAAATAGCCTATATTGCACGTCTCGATCAGATATTGAACTTTGCATTAAAACAGTTGTATTAGTCAGTGACTGGGGAGTGTCATGCATTATTCCTGAAATCTCTTCAAAAGTTAATGGTTTTTCTACAACTTAATCATCAAATGTGATTAATGGTGTCAAGTTTTTAAAAGTATTGATCACAATTTTAGATATTTTACGTTTTTATCAACATCTTGCTCTTCATAATCACACAAAGTATTTTCTTGAACTCACAATATACTTAATTTGTCAAAAGCACAATCATTATTATCTTATTCTGATCAACAGAGTCAAAAGCCTTGTGCATCTGTTCATTCATTAAAAAATACATTATTCTTGCCTACGTTCACTTTTGGGGACACAACCAAAAAACTTATTTTAGGAATTACCATCAAGTTAGCTATGATCGGTTTTGATATACAGTCCATGGAGACAAATAATATTTAATCGTCAGACACATATACCAGTGGAGCAGCAAGATTATCCAGCAGTAGGTATCAGAATTTACTATTATTAGTTTGTACTAATGCAGTCAACCTTCCTTCCTGGAAAACTCACCGTTTTTTTTTTTTTTTTACGCATGCTTATAGGACAGTTGCTGCCCTACGGTCTACCTTCCTTCGTATAACACAGTTTTTTTTTTTTTTATTTTTACACGTGCTTACAGGACAGGGGCCGCCCTGCGGTCTACCTTCCTTCCTGTAACACTGTTTTTTATTTTAACGTGTGCTTACAGGACAGGGGCTGCCCTGCGGTCTACCTTCCTTCCTGTAACACCGTTTTAGTGCATGCCTTACTTAAACTGCTTTTCTGTGCGTCCCCCTTTCCACATAATATAAATTTACACCATAAGTATTAAAAGTTCAAGTAGTACTACTTATTTAATGGTTGGCAACTTTAATAAGCAGTAACTCTTAAGGCAAAAATGGTTTTAATTTATAACTATATATCAAATCAAAGACATTTTTAAAGCAGTCCATATGATAGAAAACAGAATCATCCAAAGATGTCATATCAAAAACAAATTCGTCACGGTGTATTTGTCAGGTGAGCAATTTAACCAAAAATGGATGGTAAAAAATACTCACCTCAGGAAGCAGACACAGTCGAGCTTGACTTCTAAAGGATAGAGACACCTGTTGAAGCATCAATCAGCACATGTTTAATATGAGTAAAAATATGAGTATACAATTAAAATTACAATTACAACAAACATGAGTACAATAAACGAGTACAACATAAATAAAGATGAGTACAAAGATGAACTAAAACAAACACTACAAATGAGGACAAGTACAACAAAGACGAGCGCTCGGGTCAGCCCAGACAGAGAAAAGACTAAATGTAGACTAACTGACACAGAACATAGAAAGCTGGCTGACCCCGATCACATAGAAAGGCAGTAGTATTTATTCAATGCTGTGACGTAGATGGTAGGTACCAATTACTGACATGTCAGGTACTAGACTTCTTTTGAGGAATGAGGCATGTATTTGTGTTGCTAAATTTACTGGCACTGGTCCAGCTCAGGTATCCATGGTCAAGCATAACTTACAGGCACTGAGACTTCACCATATATAGGTAGGTCTTCATTGAGGTAGACATAGAGTCTCGAACTAACTATGGAGGATGCATAATCATAAAAATACATATTAAGAGATGGATGGATGGATGAACATCCTGTTTAAAGAGAACCAGGATAAACTTATACCTAACTTTATTATGCTTCAGTTTCCTCCCTCTAACAGCAAGCTAGGTTACAGCTTCACATCTCTCCATAATGAAAAACAGGAAGAAAATCTGGTCTCCTTTTAGTTGGAGAATTTTTAAAGTTCAGATTCGGGGAAATCTCAGACTTTTTATTTTTTACAGATGTAGAGTTGGGACATGTTTTACGTGTTCTGTGCTGATAAAAATGAGTGATGGGATGATTTCAAAGGCAAAGGGAGGCTTGCAGCCCTTTAAAATTCGTTTTAAAAGTCCCTCCCCCCATCTCTCTGATCTAAGGGGAGATGAAAGCAGTAGCCTAATGCTTGCTAAGTGACATTTCTGCATCTCTGATCTCTGTCGCTCATGCAGACAGACAAGGGAATAAAAAACACGGCATTAGCATCAAGGCTTTTCACTCCCTCCCTCCCCCTTATGTGTTTTGGTCTCCTTTTCTCTCTCTGTCTATCTCCCCCTACACTCTATCTCCTCACTTTTGACATTTGACTGCATGCACAGTTTCCACTTTCAAATCTGTATCTACCCCCAATCATATTTTTTGGGGGGTAAACTTTAAAAAAGTGCTTGGTAATTTGTGAAGCATTTGTTTTCACTGCCTGCTTATCTTCTTTGGTTCATCACTCTGTAACCTTGAGATAAAGATGGGAATGACACTGGATGCAGTTGCTGTCCAATTAATCACATGAGTGCACACACATACACACACAAAGAAGCAAACTTGTACACACATTAATATTTGTGTCCATGCAAATGTGGGCGCACACACACGCTATTCTGACATGAAATCTCAGAGGGCCGTTTTGTTTGGTGTCAACAGATTATGACACGCCCTCGCAGCGTATCTTGCAAGCTTGTGATGAAATGTTTATTCATGAACTCGACCACATACATTCACAGGTTCACGCACACACAGGCACACTCACACACACACACACACACACACTTTTTCTACCCCTCATCATCTGCATCACATATCACAGCGCTGTCACCTAATCACCAGGAGTCATCTCCCACAGGGGAAATAATTATATTGTCAGCTCTCTGTCACTGTAACAGATCGACAACAAAACAGTGCAACACTAACCATGACACATCAGATTTCCTCCTAGGCCCATAACAAGACTGCTGTAGCATCTCCAGTGTCATCGCTCTAACCATTTCTATTATCCAAGGAGTGATGGAGCCAGGCATGAGGTGTCTATGTGTGTGTGTACATGTGCCACCTGTGTGTGTCCATTATTTCTGTTTATTTCAGGGGAAGGCGCAGATCAATTTCTAAGGATGTAGCTTGTGATGAGCATCAGTGTAATGTAATGATATATTTTAATGACAGCTGGTGTAATTTGTATTCATGTAACAGAGCTTTGCATCGATGCTCTGGCTGATTTAATGATGTTACATAGGTTTCAGTGGTAGTTTTCAGGGGAAACATTGGCTGTAGTGGTGAAATAAATGCGTTTTGGGTAATTGCTGAGAGAGCAGAGTCAGGGTTTGTTGATTGAGCTAGGCATGGCATGCAGCCTCTCTGCCTCTCCACTTTTACCCACTCTCCCATTAAAACAGCACTCAATCACTTTCACTCAACAACTGAACTACACCTGAAACTAATTCTGCATCTCATGTTTCCTTTTCATTACACAGTATGATTTCTTCTCTCCCTCTCTACATTTACCCCCATATGGTGTGGCCTACTTTTTCCTTTTTGATGTAATCTGCAAAATACAGTGTGTGTGTGTGTGTGTGTGTGTGTGTGTGAGAGAGAGAGAGAGAGAGAGAGAGAGAGAGAGTTTGTTAAAAATTGACATATCCATTGACATATTTGGCATCTGCCTTGCCAGACCTAGAGTCTCATTTATAAAACAGTGTATAGATTTTTCTTTTTGAAAATTGTACGTGCAGACCAAAGCTGGAATTGGTGTGTACCAAATAATGTTCAGATTTATAAAACCATAGCTGTGTTTGAAACCATTTTACTCACAAACTTGTCCACTCACTCACTGAACTATATAGGGAATAACAGAAATAGATTTCAGAAGCTATGCTGGAATTTTCTGAACATCAAGAGATGCTTGGAAGATGTAAATTTTCTTTGGGGAGGTGGCGCTGCACGTGCAAATGTGCCGTGCATCTTTTTTTTTTTTTTTTCCTGACACAAAGCATGACATAGCCTGGCTGATTTTGTGTAAAAGAAGTTTTGATGAGAAAAAACTTCATTCTTTCAAGGGTTACAACAACAAATAAAAAATGTATGATTCACCCACAGACATGCATTAAAAAACATTGCAGTGAATGTCAAACTGCACTTATTAAACTAAAAGTGAATTATGCCTTGACTGAAGCGCAATAACTGTAGGCCTACTTTATGTTACACTAGGGCAGCCAGGTGTGTTGAGTGTGAAAACAGCATAACTTATTCTACCACCATCACTCCCAATTAGAGAATGGATGAAAAAGCAAGGCAGATAGACTGGGGCACCAGGCCCCCAAATCAATTCGTCCCTGATAAAAACGAAAGCAACAGAGCACAGCTGGATGAGAGACGGAGCAATGCATCGCTGTATTTAGAAAGAATTCCATCTAAAATCTGACTAAAAGTGACACTAAAACAAAGTCTTCTGTAGAAATCTGAAGAAGTTACATTTCCCCGCTAAGCACTTAACTGTTCTGATGCTGTGAGGAAAAACTCTGCTGTCTGTCGCTGTCACTGTGCCGCGCTGTCAGTCTGCTGCAATCTATTGATCAGCAAAATGTGGTAGGCATATCGTTTTCATGAGTGCTTTCTGTTTTTTGTCAGTGGTTGAACATAGTAAAATTATTCTCTTGGGCTCCATTACTTTGGTTCAGACAGGAATGTGCAGCCTGAGTCGCACTCTAGTATCCAAATGCGCACACACCTGGCACACAGTCTGTATTTAGGCACGTTTCATAAAAACAAAACAATTTCTGTGCATTTTCAGTATTTACTCTCTAACCAGCTGTTGCATGTAGGATTTTCAGTAAAACAAAGGACACACTGTGAAATTTTTGGAGTGGGGGGGGGGCGCTATAAGTAATGAAAACAATTGTCATGTAGATGGGCAAGACTGACATCAATCATGTGAAGTTTGGTGCAGATTGGACCATGTCCCTCATAGTTATAAACTATTTCCTGTTTACTTTCTGATTAATGGCGAGACATGGAAATGTTTGGCCCAGTAACACCCACACAGTGTGACAAAAACTCCCAAATTATATAACTTTTGATGTCCCAAGCCTTCTGAGAGGATGTGTAAAATTTGAGGTCAATCAGAAGACATCTGTAGGAGAAAATTGAAAAATTACAACCCCTGAAAACGGCTGAAAATACGCCAAAATTGCACATTCAATTCAAAATGGCTGACTTCCTGTTGAGTTTTGGGGTATGGGTCCAAGAGGCTTGTTTGTAGGTCTTGAGGTGTTGCACATGCCTCCCAAGTTTTGTAGCTCTAGGTGAAATGTACCACAGGGGACTGCTTCGTTGAAACCTGTAGGGGGTGCTACAAAGCCATTATGGCACATCAGTGCAAAATAAATCCTATCAAATATCACATTTTAAGACTTTTGATGTGTGTGCTAAGTTTGGTGAGTTTTGGTGCATGTCTTGCCTCTCAAAAAGTGCTTCCAGTTTTAAGGAGAAAATACGTAACTTTGGCAACAGCGTTTGATGAAAACTCAAAAGTTTAATTTCTTTGCATCATGAAGATCTTAACAGTATTCTAATTTTATATGAGGTCAATTAAGTTAACCTGCTACAGGAGAAAAATCAAAGAGTAAAAAAAGTAACTTCCTGCTACCAATAAGAGGTGGTATGACTAAGATTCAAAATTGCACTGCAGATGTCTTTAGGCCTGGACTCAAAACAAATCTGTGAAATTTTGTAAAGATCTGACCATCTGGGGCGATGTTACAACAGTTTTTGATGTCATGTCGAAACATCAAAATTGTCCACCCGACTTCATTAGCACCTTTTAAACGCCTTTGTTTAAAATCGGTGGGGGGTGCAACTGATACATTTCCTCCCAAGCACTCACAAGACCATTAAAATATCAAATTTTTCACCAGACCTGATAAGTATGCAAAGTTTCATGACTTTTTGAATTTGTTAAAGCCCTCAAAAAGGCAATTAATTTGAGAGAAAAATAATAAGAATAATTATAAAAAGAATTTCTTCAGTTTCATGAAGGTCCTCGCACCATAAGGTGATCGGGCCCTAATAATGAGAAGAATTCCTTCAGTTTCAAGAGGGTCCTCACACCGTTCAGTGCTTGGGCCCTAATCATTCCTTCAGTTTAAAGAGGGTCCCTCGGGCCCTAATAAGAATTCCTTCAGTCTCAAGAGGGTCCTCGCACCGTCCAGTACTTGGGCCCTAATCATTCCTTCAGTTTAAAGAGGGTCCTTGCACCATTCGGTGCTCGGGCCCTAATAAGAATTCCTTCAGTTTCAAGAGGATCCTTGCACCGTTCGGTGCTCGGGCCTTAATAATTAGAAGAATTCCTTCAGCTTCAAGAGGGTCCTCGCACCATTCGGTTCTCGGGCCCTAATAATTCCTTCAGTTTCAAGAGGGTCCTTGTACTTTTCAGTCCTCGGGCCCTAATAATAATTCCTTCAGCTTCAAGAGGGTCCTCGCACCTTTTGGTAGTCAGGCCCTAAATATGCAATATGCAACAAAGCCGTTACTTAGGGACTCTTCTGTAGCTGTGGTGCTTCCTCACAATTTGGTGAATGTTCAACTCTATAGTTTCACTATAACTCAAACAGAATATTATTTTCAGCACTATATTTGTACAAATCAAGTGAACATAAGAAATTAAAAGGAAAAAAACAAAAATGTAAAAATGAAAATGATTTTGCTCTTGAAATGACTTTCTTTTCCAGAAATGTAATTTTCTCAGTTTTCTGTCCGGAATGTTGTTGTTTTTTAAATAAAAATGCACAAATTCAGGTGTGGATTAAAAAGGAATGGAAGAAGATAGAATAAAATGGTTTGTTGTGTATGAAAGCTGAAGATCATTCTTTATCTTGATGTTTAAAGATGTTTATATATTCAAAACACAAAATATTCTGGAGGTCTTGAAAGATTAGTAAATATGACCAAAAATGCTGGTGCTGGCTGGCAATTTAATAAAAATATTCTGGCAGGGAAAGAGTTAACAAAAGTATCAACATCATGTTTCATAGAAAAGCACATAAACTCCACCCTGAGGTGCGCAGAGATAATTCCCTTCAAAATGGCTACCGGGTCTGTAGGACCCACAGCCCTGATCTTGTTGAAGTTCAGCAGCACACTGACTGCCTTCCTGCACACAGAGTTCACAGGGCCCAGGATGAAGCTCCCCACACAGAGGGACTCCCTAAACTTTACACGCAAACCTTTGAGGAAGCACAGAACACCAGTGACTCTTTAACAGTACAGAAAAACATGACTAACAGTTTCAGGCACAGGCAGTTTGAAAAATGTAAAATAATCATTTGCATAACCACTGTCCACTAATCCTGACTGATGTCCTGCAACAACCTAATGTTCCTGACCTTCACACACACCATGTATAAGGCCCTGCCACTGGCCTGACCAAACTGCCCCAAACAAGGGCTGGTAAAGGACAGCAGCCCCCCCTCCTGCCAGCCTCCATTCTCTGCTGACACCTGCGAAGCAGGAAACTCCGGCACCTCCTCCCTCCATGGCACCACTGCACTCTTTCCAACAGAGTCCGACAGAACCCCCGGCACCTCCCCGACAAACCCCTCCAACAGTCTCAGGGAGCAGTCCGGTCTGCAGAGCCAGCTCCTGGGGGGGTTTCCAGCCCACTCGCTCAGGTAACAGCAGATGTGACAGCTTTGTGATGCCCCCGCTCATGAGCCACAGTCTAAAGGTGGGGGAATGCAACGATTGCAGAGAAAAACAAATGGTAATAGAAAAGAGGCTCCTCCCATACCCATGGCCCTGGTGCTACACCCCGTTCTAGTGTCTTCTTCAGCAGATGCCAGGCCTTCAACCCCGACAAGTAGAAATCTGAGACACCCGTGGTGTTAAGTCCACCCAGCTCCATGAGAAACAACTGGCGGTCCAGCCCAAAGCTGCCAGCACTCCACAGACGCGCATTTGCTGGCCCCCTCCAGCAAACCTCAGAATTGTGCAGCAGTTTCTGCGCCGCCTGGAGCCGATTCGGCTCTCAAGGTCAATGAGGCCCTGGCCCCCCCTCTGGTACAGGCAGGTACAGCACTGCAGCCCCAACCAGTGATGGACCAGAAAAAGTCCACCAGTTTTTTTCTGGATGTCTGCCAGGAAGCCGCTGAGGGGATTAAGAACAGCCAGTCAATGCGACAAGGAGGAAGCCACCAAGTTATTAATGATCAGCACCCTCTCCCTGTAAGATAAGTGAGGTAACAGCCACTTCCACCCTAGACAGCCTGGCCACCATTCCCTGTGCCACACCCTCCCAGTTCTTACTGACCCACCTCCCTGTGTCCAAATACACCCCGAGCAGCTTACGGCCAGCCTCACCCCACTGCAGTCCACCTGGTAACCGTGGTAAAGCTCGAACCCTCTAAATCCCGCACTGCAGCACTTTGCTCTTGTTCCAGTTCATCCTGGCATAAGCTGCCCTCTGATAAACCCTGAGGCTGTCCTCCACTGCCCTGATGTCCTGCCCGTCCCTGACAAAACTGTCAAATCATCTGCATAGGCAGTCACACAGATCGGCCTGTCAATCTCAGTCTCAGGAGCATCCACCCCCTTCAACTTCTTTCTCAATAAACACAAAAATGGTTCAATGGCTAATATGTATAGCTGACCTGACAATGGGCAACCATGGCGGATCCCCCTCCCCACGCTGACTGGCCAACTCAGGCCCCCTCCCACCTTTATCAAACATGAAGCCCCTTTATACAGTGTTTTGACAATAGAAGTAAAATTCTCCCCAAACCCGAACCCAGCAAGAACACTAAACAAATATCTATGATCTACTCGATCAAAGGCCTTCTCTGGGTCAAGGGAGATTGTCCATCATTGAATGCCCAGGCATACCGTACGACTGGTCCTGGTGTACCACCGACCCAATATGCCTGTTCAGTCTATTGGCCAAGCACTTGGCAACCATTTTGTAGTCTGCAGAAAACAGAGCTACAGGCCTCCAATTCCTGAGCTCGCTCAAGTCCCCTTTATGGGGCAGGAGAGCCAGAACTGCCCGCTGGCAACTCAGAGGAAGCTCCCCCACCCTGATGCACAATGAAGAATGCGAAACACATCCTGGCCAACAATTTCCCAGAATGCCTTATAAAAGTCTACCAGCAGACCATCAACCCTTGGGTGCGGCCAGGAGTCATCTGAGAGACTGCTTCTGACAGCTCACCAAAGATCAGAGTGGTTCCAGTTCAGTTTGTTGCGTTAATGAAAGCTGGTGTAGATCCTCCAGCAATGTCTCTGTACACGCAGGGTCACATAGTTCAGAACTATACAGCCCAGAATAAAACCGGACAGCCTCCTCCTGCACCCCCCACCACCACCACCACCACCACCACATGTGTGACATGCCCATTTGCTAACCGCAGACAATGCATTTGCTTTTGTTCAGAAAACTTCTTCTCCAAGCCAAAGAAGAAGAAGTGGCTGAACTCCTTGACTGTATACAGCTTGTCCTTACCCTGCCCTTCTGCCTCAGAGTCAGATGATATTGAGAATTCATCCTCTGTCCCTCCACCTTCAAGCTCCATCTGATCCTCCTCCACCCGCTGGCTCCTCTCACTTAATAGATCACATCTCCGCCCTACAACAGGGGTCTTATCCTGAGCTAACAGCTCCCCCGAGGGCCCCCCCTGCTCCTCCACTGTGTCCTTCACCCCACAGGCCCGCCACCCTCACTTGTCTCTCCACCACCATTATTCCCTGCTACAGCCCCGGGGCGGCTGGACCCGGCCCCCTCCCCTGACTCTTCTTGCTCTCGCCCTGGCCCACTGTCACCTGTCTGCCTGGCTCCAATGTCAGTCGCCCGCTCCTCTGTCTCCTCCAACCCACCCGTCCCTGCCTACTGCGCTGCCTCGCTCTCAGCAGGGCCCTCAGCTGTAGCCCAGTTTGGTCTATGTAAGGCTTCCCCGTCTGCACACTCTGAATGCGGACACGTGAACCTCTTGTGTCCGATGTCCCCGCACTCAAAACACTGCAGACTGTCCATGCTCGCGAACACAGCATACGCACTCTCCCCAAACTTCACAGTAAAACTCACATTGAGCGTTTTGTGTGCGTTCTTCAGGTACATAAACACCTGTCTGCGGAACAACAGCACATGTTTCAGACCTGGGTCTTATATTTGAGAGCGATCGGCTTGAATCCACTGGCAAACCTCCTGAAGTTCTTTCGTCAGAGCATCATCTTTAATAAACCGGGTCACGTTAGAAACAACAACCCTCGTAGCAAGAGCTGACAGCGGGGACACGGCTACCATAACCCCGTTCACCCAAATACCACTCGCGATCAACCTGCTTACTAAACTTTCCTTCTTCAGAAACACCACCACTGCTTTATTCATCCTCGATGCATACGACAGATTATCGCAGCCTACCTGTTCGCCGACAACCTTCAAATATTCACCAGATTTCATGGCCTCTCCTCCCCCTGACTGAGGCCATGCTGCCCGCAACACGCTGACTCCCCTCCTTCCCATTCTTCCCCAAAGCGCACTAACCCCCACCTCCCCGCTCCAGCACCCAAAACTTGTACCACTTAAACCACTAAAATAGAAAAAAACTCACCTCAGTGTGAATAAGGAAAAGATAGATAGAAAGAAAGCTAACTAAAGGAAAAGAAAGGCCGAGAAGCCGAGAGCAGACCCTCCACACACCTCTCAGCAAGCCGGAGAGGGGGAGAGAGAAAGAAGGAGAGAGAGTAAAATCACAGCGGGGTGTGCACGCCTTAGCCATGCGCAACAATAGTAACCAACACCAGCCATCATGATAGTTAGGATTAGACAACAAAGTCACGGATGGTTGGGTTTAGATAAAAGAGGCACATGGTAAGGTGTATCAAAAAAAAAAACAAAAAAAAACAAACTCAGATCCATATGAGAAGATAACTCTGGACTCCTGCATGACAGTCAGTTGTTTTTTGGATCCATCCACCTCCCCTCCCACCTGCCCTCTAAGCGAACTTGCACTTCTTGTGATGTTGTCACTGGCAGCTTTGCAGTCTGATGGTATCCTTCCATGTTTCATTCACAAGCAACCAGTTCCATCTGGGTGCATTCTGAAGTGACGCCACTCATGCATGTTGCACGTGTTGCCTAGTGCTGTCTGTTCATCCGCTAGCATAAGATAACGCAACTTGTTCTCCTCTGGCCACATTCTCATCTAATGCCGTCCAGCCGTGTACCAGTTGGACGCTGAAGGGGGCATTTGGCGTCACACTCGTACGCCAGAGGCACTGACAGAGCAGACATATTTAGTTCATTTCAGTTCAGAATGAGAACAGTGAAGTGTGAACTACACCACAGACTGAAGTCTCTACTACAGTGAGTGACAGCTGATTCATATAAATGGGTCCAGGTCTGCGTTTTATGGCTTCATATAATTAACTGTTTGAAGCATTTTATTGAGAGGGGTCAATTTGCACAGATTACTGGCAAATACACACATAAAAATTACTGATAAATATACAAATGTAGCATGAATATGATCAGTGCATTTACATAGCTAGTTTAGACATCGCTCTACTCCAGGATTTATTAAATATAGAAAATATTGAATAAAATAATAAAAGAGAAAAAGAAAAGAAAGAAAGGGAAACAAACAAGCACACAAAAAAAGCAACAATAAAACAAAAACCAAAATCCACAACCCACCTAACCCAGACACCCAATAGTAAATCAAAGGATCCTACAATCAGTTGATAGCAAAAATCAGGAAATGGCATTACACTGTTGTTTTCTCCAAATATTGAACATCTGATGATTTATATTACTGTATCTTCATTGTGCTGCATTGTTATGAACACATCATCTGCCACCTCCATCCAGGTGCTGTCTCACCCTCACACCATAGACTACAAGTATAATAGTGATGCCCTGTCTTTTCTATTCTCACAGACAGGCAGCACTGAGCTGTACTGCACTTGTGCCACTGTGGTCAATTTATTCATCGCACAGACCAATTGATATGTCACCCTGTACAGTCCTGAAGCAGCACTGTTGTCATTTTCTTTATGAAATGAAGCCATACTACACTGTTTCCTCTCCAGCATACTTCTTGTTGCCAGTTCCTAGCAGTAACGCCACAGTTCCATGTTTTTTTTTTCGTTTTTTTTTTTTTTAATGGGTAGGCCATCAGAAAAACATGCTGGCAATGCTTATCAATAAGCTCAGAGGTATATGGTTCTGATGCGTCAGACAATTTCATACCTTAACAGGTTGAATACGCAGAAAGATGGGGTCAGACTGACATGCTGCCGGTGACGACATAATATAAGGAGCACAATGGGGTCCCACAAACAACTGACTTTTATGCAAGAGTGTGGTGTTTGTTACTATGTGGAAACACAGACACACACACACACACACACACACACACACACACACACACACACACACACACACACACACACACACAGTATTCCCATATTGCAAACAAACCAGAACAGCATCAGATTGAAATGCTATAACAGTAATGACATGATGGGAGGGCTGGTGGATAGGTCCAGTAATCCCTGGACTTTCATGCAGGAGCTGTGTTGTTAAATAGCTGCCTCAGTGAATGCTGGGAGGCTTTCCACTACATTAACCACTCTGGGATACCACAGCATTGCCAAAAGCCAACAGTAACTTTAATCACAAGACTAGACATGTTTACTTGAGTTAAATGAAACCATGATTTTCCCCTAACCATGAGTAACATGCTTTTGTTGCCTAAAGCTTATCGCATGCATGAGTCAGGACATAAACCCTGCTGTGCCCTTTGTTCTCCTGCCATCCACCTTGACCACCTTCCTATAGAAAGTGTAATGCAAAAATGTTACCATTCCTTTGTTGCCAGGAAACATAATCCTCACAGCAATTGTTTCCCCTCAAACATAATTGGCAAAATACAGTACATCAGGAGAATATAAACATAATTTCTAAGAGAGATGGTTGCTTAGAGTTACACTATGTTCATCTAGGGGTTGTGTAAAACCACTTTAGCTCATTTAGCAATGAAAGAGATTAAACTTGTGACCTCAAGGTCATAGGACAGCCTTCCTACCCAGAAGGGCACCCTGCTGCCCTAACTTACTCTGTGATATTTTGTTGTTTTTATTTTTTCAGTGCAGAGGTGTTTTATAGGACAGGCTGCTGAGCCAACAAGCCACAACACAATTGTAGTTTAGCATTTTAATTATGTTTCAAAATTTATATATATAATTTATTGGTTCTGTATACAATTACATAATTATTTGGTAGTTTACCACTTCATTTCCCTTCTTTCTATTCTGTATTTTTAATTTTGCCCTTTGCTTTATTCTCTTTCTGTCTTTCCATCTCTGCCCCTCCTTCCTCTGAAAGAGTTAGTCAGGGGGCTCATATCCAAGAATATTACTACCATGTTCAATATGCTTCGGCTCACATAACTTTATGTCCAACAAGAACTAAATGAGCGAACAAAATGAATCTAGCGAACAATTTGTCCTTTTGACGCAGCACGTATAATCTTTATTAGATTGAGCCGTAACATGATATTGGTAGCAATTAGACCCTGGCTGAAGACACTACTGCAGAGGTTATTAACTGCAGTGTGTCTGTGCAAGGCTCTGTTATAATAGAAAGGTTAGCTGTATTAGTGACGGTGACAGTGGGCCAAGCTACAGAGAGTCAGGGCTGCCACACCAAGCTGAGCTTGGGGGCGAAAGTATACACACTGGAAGCTCAGGATGTGAAACTGTTCTCTTCCTACTGAGACGAGACAAATCATAGTAGGTGTTTGATCCATAACAGGCTGGTCTGCGACACTCATACAGCAGGTTCCATGGCGGCTTTAGAGTAAGTCAAGGTGACTGAACATAAAGCTGACCATATATATATGGAAAGTGGCTTTTGTTGTCACACTCGCATACTAAAAGTACTGACAGAGTGGCGCTATTTGACGAGTTTAGAATGAGAACGGACTGGATGGACAGATGGCCAGTGTCACTTGAGAATTCAGTCACAAAGAACCTGACGCGGCAGGACGGTGTCAAGTTGAAACACTACCATTAACAATGTAATATAAGGAGCATTAGGGTCCCTATAGGATGGGCTGAAGGGGAGGTGGACTGATACAACAAACCCCAGACTTTCATCTGGGAGTTCACCTCCTGTCAGAATGTGTTGTTTTTTCTACACCTCTCTGTGTGCCTCCTTTTCCTAATCCTAACCATCCGTGCCAGCAGCAGTTGTTGCCTATACATAAGCACTCGCAGCATCATCCAACCATGTGTTTGTGTTGACATCATGGTAGCGGTATCTGAGAACGTAAAAAGCAGACGCTGAAAGATACCTAGAGTGTAATAAATAGACACATAAGTCCACTGAAAAGGGGCATGTGATGACTTGGGATAAAACTTGGTGTTTTTCTTTCTTTTCGTCACTTTTGTTCTTTGGCTTTCCTCTGAGTACATCACACCTCATCATCATTAATTTCAGCTCCTATCCATCTTGTACTGTAGATGTACATGAACATTTACCGGGATAAATCAAAACTTTCAGGGGATCACCAAGTCTATTGGATTTATACTCTGGGCACCGTGAACATCTGTACCAAATTTGAAGTTTCAAATCTTCAGATAGCTGAGGTATTTGAGGTTGAGGTATGAAATGGTTTCATATTCAGTTAAATGTCATCTGCTATGGGAAGAAAACAAAGTCCAAGTTCAAGGCAGATATCCTTTTTTGACTCATTACATGATTAACAAAAAAAAGGAATCTTTAGGAGCATACTGCACTGGGATTATTAAGCATGACTCAGCATTCACATTCAGCATTTGTATAGATATAATTTAAAAAAGACCATACTGCAGTTTAAGCCTGTGAACACATATTCACTGGGTCAATTAACAGCGAGTGTGTTGCATTCCCTCCAGATGCTTTAGCAGCATTAGTGTGTAAATGAACAGAATGTGAAGGGGCAAGAAACAGACAGTAGACAAACTCACGGAACATCTCCATCAGCACACTCTAATGCTGAAACAAAAAGCAGACATGTAGCCCCAAACCGTGAACACACACACATAAGCAAACACTCTGCTTTAGTTCATAAACCCTGTAAACTTCAGTCTCCTCACAGTGAGACGAGACTGAAGTTCTGAGCGTTGCAGAGACATGCATTGTGACTGTCACTCTCAGATGCAAATAGACACTTGGTAACAGAGCCAGAGACATCTACCTGCCACTGCTGAGGCCATTTGAAGTTGGAGTGTTAACGCCAAAGATGAGATGAAAGGCAAGCTGCCAGGATGGCTCTATCTCTCTGTCTCACTTTCTGTCCTCCTCCAACACACACCACAAATGCACATACAAAACAATTAAAAAAAAGAGAAGAATGGCAATAGAAAGAGAGACGTAGACACGGAGCAACAGAGAGAGAGAGAGAGAAGCTGATGCCTCTAGTAATTCTGTTGACATTGTCTTTCTTCATCTGCTTGGCTGTTTGCATATTTATTTAGTCTGACTTGAATAAACATCTTTTTTAGCCTGCCACAAAAAGTGAAAGGGAGTGGGTGATGGGATCTCTAATCCCTCTTTTCCCCCATCTACTCTGTCTATCATTTCTCTATTTCACTGGCTGGCCTCTAACACTCTTATAATTGGTAGCCTCTTGTACATAAGACTCAATTCATCACCCCCCCCCCTCCTTTCTACCCATGCATCATTTACAGCATGTTGCGTTTTAACTGGTGTTGCCATGGTGGTAGGTTTTAGAGGCATGGATCACTAATATTGGTGTGTCTGTGTTTGTACATATATGTGACGGGTCACAACTTCATGAAATGCAGCTCCAAAATACTGTCACTGTAGCACACAACAGGCAATTAGGTGGATTATGGGTCTCTTTAATGTACAGTGTGCTCTGTAAACACAGTATGACAGTGGCACGATGATGGGAATCTGCATTGGTCTCAGGATAACAGTCACAGTGCATTCCGCAGCACCCTGTGTATTTTCATAAACAAAAATACATGAAATCATTATAACATGGTTTAATCGTATAGTGTATATTATTTGTCTACTACATTGCTTCAGGCTGCATATCAACACTTAAATTACACTAGCAAAATAACCCAATAATCCATTTTAAATGTAAGAAAAGACTGATGAACACAGCCACCTTTTACAATAGCACACAAACACATCATATGGCTGATCAGCATACTGCTACTCCCAACCATGAGCTAGCAAAACCCAGTACGGCTAATCAACAATGAGGAGTGAACAGCTTGTATATAAATATAAAATTATGTTTTGAAAAAAATATGAATTGAGAAAACAGAACATCAAACAGAAAAATGCATAAAATATTACCTGCAAACACAATCTGACAGTGGGATGACGATGGGAATCTGCATTTGTCTCAGGATAACAGTCTAGATAACATATGGAACACATGGATAATTAAGCTAGTTTTAAACCAAAAGTAAATGTTTAAGGCTCTGAAGGAATAATTGTAGAATAAATATATCACAACTTGGCCCCACACCCATAGTATTGCTTCGCCAGCAGGCGTTGCTGTTGCTATAATTTAACCAAGGTTATGCTACTCTGTTACATATTTGGATCAAAAGTTTGAAAATATATATATTAAAACCTGAGAATATATATGAACGTTTGAGACTATATATATAAAAACCTGAGAATATATATAAAATGCATTTGACATCATCATAGTGGTGGCGCCATCTTGTGTTCTCACTGTGATACAGAGGTTGCAGCAAGATGAGCGATTCAGCAAGAAAGCTGATCTCAGCCATTCTCATATGTTGTAAGATAGCTGTCAAAAAGATGTATCCATAATTAATCATTCTTATTTGTAATTTTAACAATTTCTATGTCAAAAAAGTTGTTTTACACAAAATTCTGCTGTCATGTACGTGAGTCTGTGAAATTGGGTTCGAGTTTGGATTGTTTTTATATGAGTATGAGTGTAAAATCTGTAAGTGCAAAGTCTTATGAATACAACTCTTGTTTCTATGACTACGAAGTCTTCACTGTGAGTATGAATCCTGAAGTGCTGAAATGACGTAACTGAGGTCACAGTCAGGTCGCAGAGAGAGTAATCAATCCGCGATTCCTCCAACTGCGCATGCGCATGCCCCAAAGGCATAGAAATTGTTAGAATTAAAAATAAGAATGATTAATTATGGATACATCTTTTTGACAGCTATCTTACACCATATTCTCAAGAATGAAGATATCAGTAACAGCCTCACAAATTCATATACCAAAATAATAGAGGTACTCAACCCTCAACTAACTACCAACAAAGAAATTCATTTGCTTTTTAATTGTGGAAGACCGAATGCAGTGAAAGTCCAAAGCCAAGCAGTCCCCCCTCATCAGGCAAACACAGGGAGAAAGTCGCACTTAACCTCGCTGGTGCCGCCACCAGCCCCTAACTACAATCTTCGCCCGTTCACTCGAAAAGGCCCAAAAAACAGCAGGTAAGAATGTTGAATGTAGGGTATCTGAATTGTTGTTAAAGAGTAAGATCCTTCCTCTCACCAGAAACAGCTGTTATGCCCCTCTTAAAAGTAGCCAGGCTTCCTCCCTGCCAGGTTATTGTGTGACTTCGGTGTGTTTTTTAAATAGTTAGTTCAGATCCTTAAAAAAAGTCACACAACACAAAGAAATGGAGCTGTATTCCAGAAAGCAGGTTTTGTGAAACACTGAGTTTGTAAAAATGAGATGAGGAAAATTGTTTTTCTGTTCTAAAGGGTAAATTTAATCCAGGGTCAGTTACCATGGTAACCTGAAAATTGGTTTGTAAGTTGGTATCTAGTTCCTTCTTTTATGCAGATGTGAAGGTAAAATCTGGTGTTCAAAAGAATGACTGATGTTGTGTAACTTTGATTAGGATCTGAACTAACTTTTTAAAACACACCAAAGACACAATAACCTGGCAGCGGTAAAAAATGACTGTTGGCTACTTTTCAGAGGGGGATAATGGCCATTTCTAATGACACAGAGGATCAAATAGTGGTATTGTTTTATCTTCCACTTTTGTGTCTGAATTGACCCCATCTAGTGGCTGTGGCTGAAGTCTGAGATGGGAGGAAAAAAGGCATAAAGGCCCAGGATGTAGCCTGAAGGGTGTGGCTGAAGCAGGAGGACAGTCCTTTGACCTCACTCACTCTCCTCTCAAAAGAATATTTTAGTTATCTTTACAATCCTTACTATATTAAGTCATGGCATCCTGAGCCTTTTGATTATTTTTTATTTGTAATAAAAGATTCTTTATTTTTTGAACATCATTTGTGAAACTCAAGACTACTTTGAAAGAAAAAATATAAAGAAAGAAATAAGTTGGTTGCTGGCGGCTGCACCAGCGAGTTTAAGTGCGACTTCTCTCTGTGTTTGCCTGATGAGGGGGGACTGCTTGGCTTTGGACGTTCACTGTCTTTCGGTCTTCTGCAATTAAAAAGCAAAGGAATTTCTTTGTCGGTACAGTGGTACTGTTGAGTACGGTTACCTGTATTAATTTGGCCCGTACATGCATTTACTAGGCTATTAATGATATCTTCATTCGTGAAAATGGCTGAGATCAGCTTTCTTGCTGACTCGCTCATCTTGCCACAACTTCTGTATCACAGCGAAAATACAAGATGACGCCACCACTGATGACGTCAAATGCATTTTGTGTATATTCTCAGGTTTTAATATATGTTCTCAAACTTTTATATATATTCTCAGGTTTTAATACTGTAAATATAATCTCAGGTTTTAATATATATTCTCAAACTGTCATATATATTCTCAGGTTGTCATATATATTCTCAGGTTTTCATATATCTTGTTAAACTGTCATATATATTCTAAGGTTTTAATATATATTCTCAGGTTTTAATATTTATTCTCAGGTTTTTTTCTCAGGTTTTTATATTTATTCTCAACTTTCATATGTATTGTCAGGTTTTAATATATATTCTCAAACTCTCAGATATATTCAGGACTATATATATATATATATATATATATATATATATATATTTATACTCAAACTTATAGTTTGAGTATATATATTGTCAGGTTTGAATATATATATTCTCAAACTTCCATATATGGTAAGGTTTTATATATATATATTTATACATATATTCTCAGGTTTTAATATATATTCTCAAACTGTCGATCAATACATATATATAATTTCCTGAACAACATTCCATAATATACATATTTATTTATTTATTTTCTACTGTCAATTGATCCAATGACTGTAATGTGATAGGTGTTGCTTGGAGTGACAAACACACACATGATTATTATTAATGCTATGTTTTCAATGTGTGCCAATTATGTGGCCAATTTAACCGGTTCAGCTCACCGTCTGTCGCCCCCTTCACACTCAGGCCCCCACATACCTACACTGTCCCAATTGCCTCAGCCCCTCCCCCCTCACTCTCCAGCTCAGCTCCTCTCCTCCTCCTCCTCCTCCTCCATAGAGGACAGCACCTGCATGACTGTGACTACAGGCCAGGTTCAGAGACAGCTGGAGAGACTTCACCTGCGGAAGGCTGCAGGCCCTGATGGCATCACCCCCAGGATCCTGAGGACCTGCGCCAGCCAACTGTCACCTGTGCTGAGCTACATCTACAACCTGAGCCTGAGTCAGCAGAGAGTCCCGCTGCTGTAGAAGACGTCATGCCTGGTTCCTGTCCCCAAGAAGTCGACTTCACCTGACCTGTCAGACCATCGACCAGTGGCTCTCACGTCTCACGTGATGAAGGTACTGGAGAGACTGGTCTTAGCCAAGCTGAGGCCACACGTGAGGACTTTGTTGGACCCTCTGCAATTGCCTATCAGCCCCATGTTGGAGTCGATGATGCCATCATCTACCTGCTGCAACGAGCTCATTTGCATCTGGATGGTGGAGGAGGCACTGTGAGGATCACATTCTTTGATTTCTCCAGTGCTTTCAACACCATCCAGCCAGTGCTGCTGGGTGAGAAGCTGCGGGGGATGGGTGTTAGTGGCTCTGTGATCTCCTGGATTACTGACTACTTGACAGGCAGGCCACAGTTTGTCCGTCTGGGCAGTGTGGTGTCTGATGTGGTGGTCAGTGATACAGGAGCTCCGCAGGGGACTGTGCTCTCGCCTTTCCTCTTCACGTTATACACCACTGATTTCCAGTACGACTCCGAGTCATGCCACCTGCAGAAATTTTCTGATGACTCGGTGGTTGTTGGGTGTATGAGAGAGGGAGAGGAGGGGGAGTACAGGTCTCTGGTGGACAACTTTGTGGAGTGGTCTGAACAAAATCACCTGAGGCTGAATGTTAACAAGACCAGAGAGATGGTGATCGACTTCAGGAAGAAGAGGACGTCTTCACAGCCTTTACAGATCCGGGGGGAGACTGTGGAGGAGGTGGAGGCCTACAAATATCTGGGTGTAGTGATCAACAACAGACTGGACTGGAAATCTAACACTGACACTGTGTACAAGAAGGGGATGAGCAGACTCTACTTCCTGAGGAAGCTACGATCCTTCAACGTGTGCAGCAAGATGTTGGAGATCTTCTACCAGTCTGTTGTCTCCAGTGCCATCTTCTTCGCTGCTGTTTGTTGGGGTAGCAGCATCAGAGCCAGTGACACCAACAGACTTAATAAAATCATAAAGAAAGCTGGCTCTGTGGTGGGTTTCAGGCTGGAGACCGTGGAGACTGTGGTGGAGAGGAGAACACTTAAAAAACTGCTCGCCATCATTAACAATGCTGAGCACCCCCTCCACCACACACTGGACCGACAGCGGAGCACCTTCTCCAACAGACTGATTCAGCTTCGCTGTTGAAAGGACAGATACAGGAAATCTTTCCTGCCACAAGCCATTCATCTGTACAATAACTCACCTCTGTCTGCTCTTTAAACTCTGGTCTTACTCTGGTCTGTCTGTATGGCGCTGCTGCACCCCAATTTCTCAGTTTTGAGATCAATAAAGTATATCTATCTATCTATCTATCTATCTAGCTATCTATCTAATTACAAAAACAAATAATTTGATGCAGCTTTATACCTTCACATCAGTGTATTGCCATTCACTGATATTCATGCAGTGGTAACTTTATTTTGTAAAGAACATGGTATGTCAAGAAATTTATGCCTGGCTGATTCTGCTGCCCCTCTACGGAGGAAAAAAAAATTTAAAAATCATGCTGCTTTAAAGTCTGCTCTTGGTCTATTTTTTTTATTGTACTTGAGCTCAAGTTTAGATTTAAGGGTGATGTACTGAGATCTGGAATTTAGACCTAATGAATGATACCAACCAAGCCATGCTAGCTTGTCAGGAAATAATGCTCCAAGATTTAAAGCAGCGGTATGATTTACCTGGCACTCCTTTCCTCTTTTATTTGAGACAGAGAGCTTCAGTGAAAACTCATGGAGTGCTCTGGAAGAGAAAACTGGACTTTTTGCATCTTTACTCTGTTATAGTTAATGCAGACAAAACTAGAGGCTTAGCTTCATCTATTATACAGATTTCTTCTTGAGTTATCAAATAGACCAGGGGTTGGCAACCTTTACTATCATCAGTCATTTTTGTCAAAATTAGCCTATCAACTTATCGACTTATCCTATCTTGGATTTGGAATCCATAGCTAGCCTAGCTTTTGTGATCAGGACCAGCCGCCACTTTTGAAATTCGGCAAAATTCAGCAGAAAAGTCAGCAAGGCCACAGAAACATGATGCACATTCTGGTTGATGAAATGCTAATACATTTTCATATTCATTGTACAGGCAAGAGTAATTTTAATCGTTATTCATTTCCATATAATTTTTGGTCAAAGACACAGGAGCCACTGGAGAGGAGCTAAACAGCCAGATGTGGCGCCAGAGCCACAGGTTGCCTACCCCTAAAGACCTATTGTGCTTCAGACCAGTTGGCAAAAAGACTTATCCTCAAGTGAACTGTCATGAAATCATATTTTTGCCAACATAAAACTGGCCTTAAAAAACCCAAACCACCATCTCATCCATTTTAAGTTATTTAACACCAAAAAAGCATCATTCAATGAACAAAATAAATTCTCCACTTTGTATTTTTTGTGCACAGAACTGCATTGAATTATTTTTCACATGTTTTGGCAATGGCCTGTACTATCATATTAGCAAAAAGTCACTATGTTCTGTAGGTACATTAGAATTTGGGTTTTGCACTAGTTAAAGTAAAAGGGGCAGCATTCTCTATTTAGGAGAAAAATACAAATAAAAATTATAACCATTTCAAAACATATTATCACTTTAATTAATCTCACAATCTGTAGCATTTATCCTGTATACATGGATCTTGGTTCTCTCATGAAATAATATCCACAGACAACGACTTGGCGATAAATAAAACCTTTTATTTAGACTAACTAATGGTGAGTAAATAGAGGAAGGAATATGGCGTATAAATCAAGTTAAAATAAATGGAAGGGAATGAAGGTAATGTATATTCAAGTGATGTAAATTATTAATAATGGATGATAGTGGGTGAAAATATTCACCTTCTTCTCCGCTTTTCCAGAGTCGGGTTGCAGGGGCAGCTGCGTAAGCAGGGAAACCCAGACTTCCCTCTCCCCGGCCACTTCGTCCAGCTCTTCCCGGGGGATCCTGAGGCGTTCCCAGGTCAGTCAAGAGACATAGTCTCTCCAGCGTGTCCTAGGTTTTCCCCGGGGCCTCCTACCGGTGGGACATGCCCTGAACACCTCACCAGGGAGGCGTCTGGGAGGCATCCTAATTAGATGCCGAGCCACCTCATCTGGCTCTTCTCAATGTGGAGGAAGCTCATTTCGGCTGCTTGTACCTGCAATCTTGTTTTGTTGGTCACTACCCAAAGCTCATGACCATCGGTGAGGGTATGAACGAAGATCAACCGGTAAATCAAGAGCTTTGCCATTCGGCACAGCTCCCTCTTCACCAAAACAGACTGGTGCAGACTCGACACGAGCTACTTAAACTCCTCCACTTGGGGCAGGATCTCCTTCCTGATCTGGATAGGGCACTCCACCATTTTCCGGCTGAGAAACATGGCCTCAGATTTGGAGGTGGTGATTCTCATCCCGGGCCGCTTCACAACCAGCTGCGAACTGATCCAGTGAGAGCTGAAGGTCACAGCCTGATGAAGCCAACAGGACCACATCATCTGCAAAAATCCTGAGGTCACCGAACCGGACCCTCTCAACACCCTCGCTGCGCCTAGAAATTCTGTCCATGAAAGTTATGAACAGAATTGGTGACAAAGGACAGCCCTGGCAGAGTCCAACCATCACTGGAAATGAGTCTGACTTACTACCAGCAATGTGGACCAAGCTCTGGCACCGGTCGTACAGGAAACAGACAGCCCATATCAGGGGGTCGGGATACTCCATACTCCCGGAGAATCGCCCACAGGACTCACCGGGGCCCTGCCACCGAGGAGCTTTTGACCACCTTGGCAACCTCAGTCCCAGAGACAGGAGAGCCCATTCACGAGTCCCCAGGCTTTGCTTCCTCACCAGGCATGTCGGTGGAATTGAGGAGGTCTTTGAAGTATTCCTTCTACCGATCCACAACGTCCCAAGTCGAGGTCAGCAGCGCACCCTCCCCACCATACACAGTGTTGACAGAGCACTGCTTCCCCCTCTTGAGACACTGGATGGTGGTCCAGAACCTCTTCGAAGCCATCCAGAAGTCCTTCTCCATGGCCTCACTTAACTCCTCCCATGCCTGGGTTTTTGCCTCAGCTGCACCGCCGTAGCTACACTCCGCTTGGCCTGCCGGTTCCTGTCTGCTGCCTCCTGAGTCCCACAGGACAAGAAGGCCCGACAGGACTCCTTCTTCAGTGTTGCCAGTGTCCACCAACGGGTTTAATCTATGAATTTTGGGGTGTGAATGGGAGGTGGGGTAGACAGCATTCGCGCCAAACGATCGCACATCTGGCATTTAGTTTAGAGGACCTTACGTGATTTAGGAGACATTTATTTCTCATTGCTACTTTGTGATGAATTACTCAATTTGACCTGTTACATATATATATCTCATCACCGCTATGGTCCCATTATAATAATTTCAAACGCATGCTACACTGTAAAAAAAAGTCCATAGAAATTACGGTAAAAAACTGTCAAATAGCAACAGTCAAAAGCTGTAAAATCTAAAATAGTATATCACCATAGTAAATACATTGAATTACTGTAAATCAAGAAATAATACATAACTTTAATTTTTACTACGGTAATATGTAGAAAACACATATTTTTTCTGTAAAAATAAAAAAAAGGTAAAAATTAATGGGAAAATACCGTAAAGTCACAAAAGAGTAATTACCCTAAAATTAACGGCATTATTCTGCCTAAATTAAAGATTTTGCTGATGTGTATGTTTGAATTTACAGTATAAAACTGTTAAACATTCTGCAAAATCATACCTTCATTTCTACAGGAAGAATATGTTAAAAATATGGTATGTTTGTAAAGTAATGTTGATTTCAATGAAAAACATGTTTAAATAATACTACTTGCTGTTATTTTATATAGGGTCCTATGCATCTATAGATATTATCTATGAACTATTAACAGAACTATGCTGTAATAAACTCAGCAAAAATGGTCTGAAATTTTCTGTTTGGTAGATTATTTCTCTGTTTGTTACAATGCTAATCACAAAATGAACAATAGTTTAGCTATGCCGCCCCACTATTTACAATGAATTACCATAACAATTTCAATCTTAAGAAAAAAATATTACCTTTAAATGCTGTTTTTAAATGTTATTTAAATTCATTCTTGGAAATAACTCTCATATGAACCTCTGGAATTAAAACATGCATATATTTTGCAATTTTTGTTGGTGTCAAGATATTTATAATATAATGGTGACTAACGCTGGATCGAGGGGTCCCCTTTTAATTTTTTCCCACGGCTCGAACAGACTCTAGAATCGCCACTGCAAGTTGGACATCATTAATGAACAGGCTTTCCAACAATATAAAATACAATGCCAATTAGCATTATAACAACAGAGAAATAATTGATCAGTCACAAGTTTCCAAACTTTTTTGCCAGGTTTATTTAAAACAGCCCAAAAAGGAGCTTTAAGTAGAGCAAGGCCTCCATATACACCCTTTAGGCTATTGTGATACTACATCATAAAGTGAAATGTTGGGTGTTGTGATCAATTACATTTTTATGTCAAAATATTAAAAATATTAAAACATTACTCTGTGGTCTGTTCTTTCTGTAGGCCTACAGTCCCTCTTTAGTTACCATCCAGAAGTAAATTCAATTTATATAATGAAAACCATTTGAATGATTTTAAAAGCATCTCAAAACATCTGAATGATTTTAGAAGCATCCCATACCTGCTAAATTTAAAAGCATATCAAATTATGGAAATGATTTTAAAAGCACCTCGAAACTGAGTATTTCTCCCCTACAGTTTGGGATTGTTAATTTGTTGATATTAATGCGCCTAATTTTAAATAGGCCAATCAGCGCATTGTATCTGACTCCTGTGACCTGTTAACCTCCGACCAGCGCCGGACCGGGTTAGTTTAGTTTCCGACTTCACCCGTTAAAGTCCACAGTCCTCAGGCCTGAGGAGCTTCATCATCAGCGGTCTGGATTTTTAGGACTTTGTCTCAGCCAGAAGTTGAACCTGTCTTAAGTTACCTCGGTAAGTAAATCAACACAAGTTAAAGGCTTTAGCTGAATTGGGTTTATTTGGCTTGTGAAGAGGGTTGCATTACAGACAGCTAACAATGCGCAAATGTCCCTATAGCTTTACATCTAGCTACATTAGGCTTTTATAACAGCCTGGAAATGTGTATAATACATGTTCAGACGTATTTAGGAGACAGAGTGTATTATTAGTAATCGTTTCATTAGTTTGACTGGTTTAGAAAAATGCGGTGTGGGTTTACCCCCGCCTGTCGGGCTAAAGCGGGATCCGTCTCTGTGCTGAAGCTTCTGGTTAGCTAACCGCACTGCTCGTCTTTATTGTGGATATAACCTCAGTGTATTTGACTGTCGGACATGTATTCTTGTAACATATGTGGAGAAAACGTTCAGTCTGTAAAAGCATACGTTTTGCATTGCAAACTGCACCGCAGTGAACCCCGACATATTTTTAAATGTGTTGGAACAAGTTGTAAGCAGGTGTTTTCAGGCTATACAGCTTTAAAGTCGCACTTCTATCGTCACCACAACAGTACACCAACTGTTACTCAGGATGTGACCTTAACGCCATTAAAATGCACCGTCTCACTTTGTGAACGCCAGTGTGAGGGAACAAAACCATCGGTTGCTCACTTAAAGGAGCACATAGCAGAGGGGCGTCAGGTAGCTTGCCCAGTGAGAGGATGCAAAAGTGTGTTCACTGCAAAAACATCTTTTACTTCTCACATGTCCAGAAAGCACAGACAGTGGCCAGAAAATGTGATTTGTGCATCAATCTCAGATACACACTGTGAGAGTCCTACTACAAGTGCCACCATACAGGAACCTGTCAGTGTGTCAGATGGTGAAGACACTGTAGGGGATGAGTCTAATTTCAGCGACCTGTATCTGAGAAATATATGTATGTTTTACATGAAACTACAGGGACAGCATCTTCTTCCAGTGTCTACCATTCAAAACATTGTTGAAGAAATGCAGAATATACATGAGTTGGGACAGACATATACTTTGAATCGACTGAACTTACTTCTAAAAGATATGTCGGTTTCAGATGAAGACATTGTAAAAATCAGTGACACAATTAAACAATCTGACCTGTTTACAGCTTGCCACACAGGGCCCATGAGAACTGTTTACTCAAGAACCCAGTGCTTTAAATACATGTTTAAATTTTTGGAGCCCTAAAAAATTGTGTTGGGCAGAGATGAGAACAGGACAGAGAGGTGTGCCTATTATGTTCCTGTGCTAAAAAGTTTAAAGGGTATGCTGGAGTCCGGTTTTTGGCAGGGGCTCATGTCAGTGGATCCTAATAATGTTTCCAAAACAGATGTTCTCTGACAGTTGTGATGGTAAGGTGTTTATGTCGAACACATTTTTTCAGGAAAACCCAAGCTGTCTCAAGCTGGTTTTATACCAGGATGCATTCGAAGTTGTGAACCCATTGGGGTCTGCAAAAAAGAAGCACAAGGTTTTGGCTGTGTACTTCTCTCTATTCAACAGGTCAGTCCTCAAACATTGAAACTGAGTGGACATGCTGTCCAAAATTGGAACATCTTGAGATTGTTGCCTCTGATAATTGGAGACAAAGTGCAGGACCCCCAAGATAATGCATGGCAGTTAATTTTGCAGCTTAAGGACATTGTTGACCTGATTTGTGCTCAGCAGATTTCCAAGGCTCAGGTCGCCTACCTGGATGTTCTCATCCAAGAATATTTGGAAACCAGGAAGGCACTATTTCCAGATATCAACTTGAGACCTGAACACCATTATTTGCGGCATTATCCAGGACTGATCCTGAAATTTGGCCCACTAATCAGGGTATGGACTCTGCGTTTTGAGAGCAAACATAGTTACTTCAAAAGATGTACAAGGCATCTGAAGAATTTCAAAAATCTGTGTTCGACTCTTTCAGAGAGACATCAGATGTTTCAGGCCTTTCTTTCTGCTGGGTCCGTGAGTCCTCCACCCTTGCAAATAGAAGATGCCTCACCATTTTACTCAGAACTTTACAGTGAACAAATTAAAGGCACAATCCTCCATTTTGGCTTCACTGAAAGAAAAATTCCTGTTGATGTGCAGTATAATGGGATAATTTACAGGAAGGGCCAGTTTGTTGTCACTAAGAATGATGATTCAGTGGAGTTTGGTGAAATCATCCTCATTCTCGTGAAAGAAGATTTTGCACTTCATTTTCTGATGAGAGTGTATGATTGGGAATTTCTTTCACACTACCACATGTACGCTGTAAAGAAGAACACTGGAAGATTAGAATGCAGACTTGTCAGTGAACTGATTGACATGTGGCCTTTATCATATTACATAAACAATGGATACCAGATTGTCCCATTGAAGCACAGTCTCTTGTCACACTAAACCAGTAGGTTAGATGTTGAACTGTCTCTTTTGTGTCTTAACAGATATGGCTGAATCACAGATGATAAGCGATGCTGTAGCAGCGGCGCTTCCGGATCTTCCTGATCAAGTTGTCAAGTCAGTAGAAGATACTTTGAAGGCGCTTGGTGCTGTAACAACAGATGATTAACAATACATTACAGAGGGAGTTATTGCCAGTATTAAAGCCCATACAAGCCAGAAGACTGATTGCTGCCTGGGCCCAAAACAGTGAGTGTAAAACATTGCCACCACAACACAGCACACTTCTCTTATAGGGCTGAATAAGTAATTTCCTTTTTAATTAAAATTTTTTTTAATCATATCTAAATGCAATCGGTCAATATAAAGGCAATAATTTTTGAGAATATTTTGCAGCCCTACTATCTAGAAATTTATCAGTGTGCTACATTCTGTTACAGAGTAGAAAAACATTAAAGGTTTAATGATTTCAAATCTCTTTTGTTGTACTTTTACAGAGTCGTCCACTCCAACTCCAGCCCCGGCATGTTCCTCTCCAGGGTCTCTACTTTCCTCTCCCTTGCTCTCCCCGGTCACTCCCTCACCAGCATCATCCACAGCTACATCATCATCCTCAGGAAGCTGTTATTCACGTGCGCAAAACTGGGTAGACACTTTTCAGATACCATGGCAGAAACTCCCTGAGGAGCTAGTACAGAGTTTGGAAAGACAGAAAAGGCCAAGTGCCTGACTACGATGAGAAATGATAAGGATTGTGGTCTCCGAGATAATGAAGATTTGTAAGAATCCAACCAAACACAACACCACAGAGATAGCAAAAAGGATGGTGGCTAGGTATCCAAAGTCTCTTCAAGATGTGATTGATGGTGATGTTATTGGACTTGGATATCATTCCCTGGCAAAGCAACTCCAGTCAAGAGTTGAAAATGTCAAACGACCTGACACACCAAAGATAAAGAAACGCAAAGCAGCATCAGATGATGACACCGTTGAAGTGTCTGCCGAACAAAGAGCAACTGTTCAAGACACATATGGCTGTGTCAACTGGATGCCGAAACATTTGCCACTCCCTGAGACTGTGGAGAGTCAGCTAGAAAAAAAAGAAAAATGAAGACGTTTGAAGAGATGAACTTCAATTCAGATGCTGTGAAAGAATTAATGAAGTCCACCTATTTCACACAGCATAAAGAGATCAATAATGGTGCAAGCATCCAGAAATTACGCCAGGAATGGCCTTTTTTGTTTAAGGAAGTCGGTATGGCAGCACACTTCCAAGAACTGACTGGCGTGAGTTTGATTGAGTCCTTCCTTGCCAATGTGCCAATCATTTTGGTGAGAAGGAAGCGCATCTGTTCCATTTTGTCGAGAAGACAAGCCTTGCTGAGGAGGTTCAGATGGAGAGTGTGCCACCAACACCCTGCCTTATTGTGTGTGGTAAGTAAATTGAACCAAACCTGCAAGCTTTCTCCACCAGTATACACCCACTTGTACTCTTGGCTTGTTTACTTTCATGTTAACTTGCAGCCCACTTTGAGACACTGGCTAACATTTTACCTGATTACAAGTTCTGCCAACAGTAGACTGTATGACGCTCATCCTATATTGAAATAAGTACCATTGAATTTCTATTCATAGTTGATACTGAAGCTCTTGTCATTAAAGTTGATGTTTTTTTTTCATGTTGTTTATTCTTAGGGTCCTCCTGCTTTGCCACTGAGACATTTATGTTGAGCATCGACAAAGAGGTTGTCAACGACCACATCACTTCCTTCACATCTGCCATCTGCCTGATGTTTGGCAGTTACTACTGCTTCAACGTACACTACCCAGTGGAACTACGGTCTACACTGGAGTTCCTCCAATGGTAAAATTTCTTTCTTTTTATAATATTAGAAAATGCAAGGCATTTGATATCCCACCTGAAGTTGTTCTCTCTCTGTCTTTCATAAAGGTGTTTCTTTTCAATAAATCCCGAGAAAGGCACCAAAGTTGAGTGGAAGAAGAAGAAAAAAGTGTTCTCAGTCAATCCCAGAGTCTTCTCTCTGATCTCAGACCTTGCTGACCATGAGTGGACCTTCCAGTGATGTTGAGGGATGATATGATAAAAGGTACACTGGATGTTATATACACTGCAGATACTGTGTTAGTAACACCTCTGAAAGTTTAACAAGATGTATAGTTTTACTAGATAAATTGTCTTGTACAGTTCGTACATGTTCAGCTTTACTACACTGGTTTTGTACTTCAAACAAGTTGAGGTAAATTTGCTAGTTCCAGGAATGTCTGAGATTAAAATGGCTTTTACAAGTTTTATAAGATACATAGTTTTACTAGATAAATTGTCTGGTACAGTTTGTACATGTTCAGCTTTACTGCACTGGTTTTGTACTTTATACAAGTTTAGGTAAATTTGCTAGTTCCAGGAATATCTTAGATTAAAATGGCAACACTTAACTGGAGGTATACGATTCATATACTTAAAGGAATAGTTCCCTTTAAAGTTAAATTCAGACATCATCTACTCACCCTCATGCAGATGAGAGGTCTAGTGTCGTTTTTTAATCCATAAAACACTAATGGAGTTACAGAGCAAAACAGCTTTCAGCATTTCTTCCAAAACAACAGAAGTCTATATAGATTAGTGATAAAACATGATAAAAATAATTATATGTCTCCAAACTGCTCATCTGCTTTTTACTGCAGATCTCTATAGACTTCCATTGTTTTGGAAAAATCCTGAAAGCTGTTAGTGTTTTGTGGATCAAAAAAACTACTCTGGACTTGTCATCAGCATGAGTGTGAATAGATAATGAATTAATTCTCTTTTAAAGTGAACTATTCCTTTAAGTAATACTTACATAATGTATAATTTATAATAAATTACTGCATGCACTAATGAAGGATGCATTTTGCAGAATTGCTATTTCAGCTCGACTTTAATAGATCATCAATCAAGGATTGTTAGTTCACAGTTACTTCATATGTTAATTGATATTTGACTAAATTAGCTTGATTTTGTCTTTTTTTAGTATAAAAGTTTATGGACAACACCTTCATTTTCCTTAAAACTTTTAAGGGAATAGACTGAATGGTATTCCTGGATAGATTTTCAACACAGTGGGTGGAATATGATATGATCAGATATTTTTAAGCTCAGCAGTGTGCCACAGGCCGTGCCAATAAATGGTCAATTGAGTGTAAAGGACACTCGCTAACAAAATAATACCATCAGGTGACCAACAAATTCTATAGGCATAATGCCATAATGATTCCGGTGTTGTTCATGAATTTTTATATTAAAGAAATCAAGCTGATCTTGTCAAATATCAATTAACATATTAAGTATGCATGACTTATAATCCTTAGTTGATGATCTATTAAGTATGAACAAAATTATAGTGACTTCATAATTAATTGTCCATCTTTTGCTAGTGTATGTAGTAATTCATCATGAATTATGCATAATTAAGCATTCCTTAAGTATATGACTTATATCTCTCAAGTGAAGTGTTATCTTTTAAAGATTACTTGCAGTCATTGGGAAAAGTATTTCTTTAGATTTATGATGCAAGTTTTGAAACTTTTGCTCCCCTTCAGGGATGATTTTATTTTGATAATGTGAAAATGATACACTGTATGTACACTGATATCACTTTATGGTTAGATTTGTACCAAAACATGCACTTGAATGTTCTCAAAATGTTCTCAAATTAAGTGTAAGCATTTTTCATCGTAAAATATCGAATTGAGCACGTTTTAACCATAAAATCAACAGTATCAATATATATTATTTTTACTGTAAATGAAGAAAAAGTTTTACCGTAATTTAATGGTAGAGTTCTGGCAACCACAGCTGCCAGTATTTTACCATAGAAATAACATTTTTTTTATGTAAATTTTCAGGTAAAACATTGTTTTTTTAAAATGTAAAAACTTTTTTTTTTTACAGTAAAATCTTGAATTAAGTGCATTTTTTAACTGTAAAATCAACAGCATTAGTACATTTTTTACCGTAAATGTAGAAAATGTTTTACCGTAATTTAACGTCAGAGTTTCGGCAACCACAGCTGACGGTATTTTACTGTAAAAATAACATTTTTTTTTTTTTACAGACCTAAAGGCAATTATGAATGTAACACACAACTTTGTAGATCCTTGGTTTGATCTTATTAAGTAATCACACGTAATGTAAAGTTATCCAATGAACTATAAAGAACTTGGTAATTACTTAGATATAGGATTACTGTTTAATATTATACAGTTAATGCAAAACAAGATATAAATAATATCTTGATATAAACTATAAAGCTGATTACAAAATTACTGATAACTAAGGCCAAGATAGATAGAGAGAGAGAGAGAGAGAGAGAGAGAGAGAGAGAGAGAGGCAGACAGAGGATTACATTTCAGAATGAGGATCATCATTTAATCTTGTTTCCCTTCTCAAATTATGGGTAGAAATGTGTCTGCAGTCCTCTAAACCAAACTTCAGTCCTTGTGTCAAAGAAGGGTGATGGACAACTGTTATTGCATGTCTGAGTGACCCAGGAGGTCATTTGGATGTCTTAACACCCTGTTTTGAACTAGATGAGACCCCCAAAAACATTCATCTCTCATCACATCTTGAGCAGGAAAGTGTCAAAGGCTGGCTTGAAACCAGAACCTGTTTGCAGATGTCCACTGGAAGTCTCTTAACAAAGTTAATTTTAAACGCTGTTAAATTCTCTGGGCTCACAGAACAGTCTCTCTTGATGTGTCCCCCACTTGCAGGGAAGGTTGAGCTGTGGAGTTTTCCAGAGGGAAAATGAAAAAAACATGCAGTTTTTTTGCATGTGGTACAAATGTGTTATTTTTTTCTTTTGTATTTGAATATGTCTGCATGTTGGTTTCCCTAAACAGTCTTGAAATTTCTCCCACCAATGAGCTGGGCACACAGGTGCAGCTAATCAGACTGATGTCAGCGTGCAGCCGCATTACCAAAGCAAAGAATCACCACACAGCTGTGGATAAAACTAAATCCAACAAGTTAACTACAGGGCTGTGTAATGGGTGGAAAATGACTGCAGACCAGTCAACATGGTGGAAGACAGTAAGGAAAATGTCAGATGAGGCACTTAAATCCAGTCAGTGGATTTGTATTAGGAGAAACAATGGTAGTTGGGGACCAGCAGGAGGATCCACTGAACGGACAACTCCTTGAGATCAGGTGGAGAGATCCACCAATCAGTACTCTCAGGAGAAAATCCAGGAAGTGTGAGGGTATTTAGGAGTGGGAGTGGCCTGTTTCAGTCTCTTTGTGTGAGACCATGCTGCCATCCAAGTAAGTGTGTTGGTTGATTCAATTCATCCTTATTTCCCTTAGCTTGAGTCTTGTATGTGAGTTGTAGTATATTGGCAATTGTGATGCATGTGCTAGGGAAGGTAGCATCAGCACAATCACTACCTGGAGTCTGCATACACTCAAAAAACTGAACTAGGTGGGTTGTTAACTTTATAAATACATATTATTTTGAGTTAACTTAAAATACATGCATTTGTTGGGTTAAAATACTGTTTTTGAATTAAGCCCATGTTAATTTGTCAGTTGTTGTCAATACATAATATGAATGTGCCCTGCTAACGTAAAGTATTCGCATTAACTCAAATACAGTTGAAATACTCCTGCTATCCACTAGGTGACACTAGTTCAACCACGACTGTGCTGCACTCCAAGGAAGAAGAATACTGAGCTGCACATGCGTGGTGCAACTTTCCGCTCGGTCATTTCCAACCGCCATTTGCTCCTGAACTCGTTTTTGGCGCCTTGCACTGTTGGTTCAGAGAAGGTAGGAGAAATTTCTTTCCCAATATTATCTTATATTTGCACTCAGTTGTCTTGGGGCACAGTTTCTATATTATATTTGTGTCTTTGGAGCTTCAACTTCTATTTCTGTATTTAGTTCGGCCTGAAAAAGGTATGCAGCTTGACTTGCATTTCATTAAAATATGCTATAACTATAGGCCAGTCTGTGAAGCAGCACCCAATCTGTCACATACCTTACGTGATTTTTTTAATTCTTTATTTTAACGAAAATATCAGGAATGTACTATCTACGTACATATTTAAAACTGAATGTGATGGGTAAAAAAGGTGTGTAGTAATGTATATGTGTCCACAACCGGACACTAGCATGCTACTATGGTCCATAATGGGCCAACACAATAACGTATCTGTTTTTTTTTGTGCCTATTTAGTTGAAAATATGTATTTTTGTGATATAAACGAGCCTCTGTGCTTCCTTCAGTTGTGCTTCACTTAAACTTTGTTTTTTTATTGTCGGGGAGCCTGTGAAGTTGTTCGCTGGGTTATCCGTACCGTTTTCCTATTCCTTCTCCACACTAAAAGCTTTGTCCCCTAACATGAGTGGATGACTTTTATTGTGAAGGGGACAGGAAGTGTTAACATTAGCCACATCCTGTAACTGACAGTAGTTTGTATAGTTTTACGGTTGGCAGCACACTTCAGACTCACTCTTCACCGTTTGTCTCACATATTTCTAAATAAAGCAATGGTAAGCGACCGAAGTCTCACTGCCAGAAATAACCTGTATGTTTATTACTTACGGTGTTTTTTGCATGTTGTGTTTAGTAACCGAAAGGTAGTATTAGCATATAGCTCGCCCAAGTGGAGGCAAGTACGGCTTATTAGATAAAATATTACTGTTTAAAAGAAGAATCATTGAAAGGAGTATTTTAAACGACTAAGTTCGTTGGTTCTGTACTGTAAATAGCATGCAGCCTTAAAAACATTGCATTTTTACCCCTCCCCCCCTCAACATACTCAAACAGGCTTGGCAATCTTGATTGATTTGTTTGATGCTCTAATCAAAGAAAGATAATCTAAAAATGCTATCCTGGATTTCCTGGATAGTTTGGTTTTCTAAAGCCACAGACAAAAAAAATCAAAATACATTGTGTCAGAGAAAAACACCAGTACCTACATAATTTAAATTATGTTTAAACTGTAAAAACCTGTAATTTAAAATTATGTTAATCAGTTCTTCTTCACAAATTATAAAAGACTGCCTTTACTTTGTTTAAGTCATCTTTTTTCTCTCTTTAAATGATTTCATTAAGATACGTTTTTATACCAGTCACTATTCAGGTCAGAGTATAATACAAAATGCGGACAAAATGTTGCATGGTCAATATGCATTTATGATATGTCTAAATATTAACTGGTACAACTGTAATTTAAAATGGACCTCTGAAAGGATCTCTAGATGTAAACATTTTTTGTACTTTTCCGTGTGTGTGTGTGTGTGTGTGTGTGTGTGTGTGTACATATATATATATATATATATATATATATATATATATATATATATATATATATATATATATATATATATATATATATATATATATATATATATACCATCACCCAATGAAGGATTTATGGCACAGCTGTCCAAAATTAACAGCTTTGGTAATTACCAAAAATATTTTTATTTCAAGTTTCTGTAATAGTTTATATGTAGAAACTCTAACTGAAATTATATTTTCATGACAAAATATAATTATGTGTTTTCCATGAATTTTCAAACTTGCTGTGTTACAAAAACCAGAGCAAATAGTAAATCACAAAAGATTTATTTATTTTTTATTGTTAAAACCTCTATCACCTCACCTCTGTTGTAGCTTCTGAATTGTGTGCCATTCCCCTGGCCAAGGTGCTGCTTCCACAACAGGTATGTTCAAGTGAAGCTACTCATTTTCTGTAAATACATTGGCTTTGTTCTCCTTCTCCTATCTTTCATAGTTGAGCTGTTTGTTGAGAATATTGTATTTTTACCCAATGTTACAGTTTAAAAGAAAGTAATTTATTTTATTTGATGGTTTTGGTTTACGTATTGAATTTCAGATTCTGGCAGTGATAAACTCCATCTGCTCCGTGCATAACTGAAGTGGTGAAGGCCCCCTTGCTGAGTATTGCGCAGTAAGTTTACAATTAGACTGTGTAATAACAAGAAAGGTATCATTACGTAAGTGTCCTTTTTCTTAAGTTATTGTTGTTTTTTTTTTTTCTTCCCAGAACGAATGTGGCAGTGTAAAGGGTGCAGTTCAAAGACCGCAACTAGGGTCCACTTTCTTAAACATTATAGGTTAAAACATCCACAATATGGGCGAAGGCAACCATATCCCTGCCCCCATGTTAAATGTCCATGTACATTTAAATCATGGAATTGACTCAAGTGCCATCTCAGTAAAATGCATTACAGAGAGACAACGCATCAAAAATCTTCACCTGCCACATTTAAGTGCCATTTTTGTAAGTTCACTGAAGTTGCCTCTGAAAAGGAATATTTTAGGCATATAAATGTACATCTCAAAGCCAATGAAACAGTTTCCTGTGTGTTTAGGGGTTGTACATTTCAGACAAACATCTTTGGAACATTTCATTCCCATAAAATAGAAAGCACCGTGGCTATTCTTACAGTGATTTTAAACCAGATATAATTGTGCTTAGACACATTTTGGACAGCCCAGATCATGCAGTTGAACATGAAGAAGGTGACTTTTTGGGAGCATTTCAGGGAGAGGTACAGAGTGATTTTCAGACAGACAACATTAAAAGTGATGAAAAACTTATTGAACAGAAATTTGCAGCATTGTTGCTGAAGCTGGAAAACATACTCCATCTCCCTAGTAGTGCAGTGGACGAGCTGTTACAGGACCTTCACTTCCTGATGAGTTCAGCTTCCCTGACAACATCAGCTGCCATTTTTTCAGACTTTTGCACAAAACATAATCTTGACCTTAATGTGAAGGACTTTGAAAATTTGGCCTCTACTGATTGTGTCTCAAATCCCTTGACAAAAATAATTGGAGATCAAGGCTCCCTTAATACTGCTTTTAAACGTAAACAGTATTTTAAAAAGAATTTCCAAGTTATTGAGCCTGTGGAGTATGTCTTGGATCAAGAACACAACCAAAGCTACCAATACATACCATTGTTACAGTCATTGCAGCAGCTTCTTAGCAAAGATGCTGTGATTCATGAGGTTGTAGAAAACTATAGCACTCATTCAAATCAAACTCCAAAACAAGAATACAGCTTGTTTCAAGATGGGTTGTTTTACAAACAGAACCCCTTCTTCTCCAGCAGAAGAACTCAGAATATGTCTTACCTTTTATATTGATGAGTTTGAAGTCTGCAATCCATTGGGCACTTCCCGCAAGAAGCACAAACTCTCTGCAGTTTACTGGATTTTAAGCAACTTACCCCCAGGCCAGCACTCAAGCTTGTCATCCATCTACTTGGCACTACTGTGTAAAAGTAGTTACATAAAGGAATATGGATATAGAAAAGTGCTTGAACCCCTTCAACCTCTTCTTTGGTCATCTTAGAAGAGCATGGGGTGTTTGTTCAAATGATTGGAAAAAATGTAAGAGGCACAGTGCAGTGTGTAGCTGCAGACAATCTGGGTGCTCATGGTATAGCAGGCTTTGTAGAGAGCTTTTCAGGTGATTTTGTTTGTCGATTTTGCACAGGACAGTCAAGTGACTTTCAGACCAGGCAGGTTCAGTCAGGTGACTTTTATCTTCGTTTCAAAGAGGGCCACAAAGAACATGTCAAACACGCAGTGGAGAGTGGAAAGCCATGTATTGGAGTAAAGGGACCTTGTGTTCTGACAGAAAATCTTTCTCATTTTGATGTGACAACTGGATATCCCCCTGACATACTTCATGATCTCCTTGAGGGTGTTGTCCCAGTGGAACTTGCTCAGTGTCTTGGTGTTTTAATATCCAAGAAATACATCTCATTAGACACTTTGAATAAGGCGATCCTCAATTTTCACTATAAAGGGGATGACAAAAAAAAACAAGCCCCATATTGTGCCTCAAACATTTGCAAGAAAAAACACAATAGGTGGCAATGCAGCAGAAAACTGGACTCTTTTAAGATTGCTGCCTTTCATGATTGGAGATGTTATACCTGAAGATGAACAAGTGTGGCAGATAATTTTGGATTTGAAAGAGATAGTAGAACTTGCTGTTGCCCAGATTCATACAGAAGAATCCATTGGATATCTTCAGTGCAAAATTTCAGATCACAGACAAAAATATCAAGAAGCATTTCCACACAGAAAACTTCTCCCAAAGCATCACTACTTGGAACATTACCCTCAAATGATTCAATGTTTTGGTCCTTTAGTTGGAGTCTGGACCATGCGTTTTGAGGGTAAACACGGTTTTTTTAAGGGAGTTGCTAATCATACCAAATGTTTTAAGAATGTGGCTCTGACGTTGTCAAGGAAACATCAGCTAATGATTGCCTATTACCTTAACTTGTTAAAACCACAGAAACAGGGGGCTGAAGTTTCAAGTGTATCAAGAGTTCCACTTGAAATGCTGAAAGATGAAATATCATTGCCTATTCATCAGATGTATCCAAACATCTCAGAGGTAAACATGGCTAAAAGTGCAGATTTTAAAGGGGTCAGCTATCGACAGGGAATGACAGTCATCTGTCGATTTTACAGATGGCCTTCCTGAATTTGGCCAGATAGTGAAAATGTGTATACTGGAGGATACACTGACATTTTTTGTCAAGATGTACTCAGCTTGGTATAGGGCACATTACCGGGCTTTTGAACTGCAACCCTGTCCAACTGGCAACATGTCCATGATAACACGAACAACTGGCAGAGAAGTACCCTCTTCATGACTACTTCGTTGGGCCACTTCGACTAGTTACTTTTAAAAGATATCCCTACATTAAAAGCACAATCTGAATGTGTAAGTAGAAAACTGTAAATGATAGCTTGATTTATGTGCACTTTGTATTCCCTCTCTCTCTGTTCTATGCTGGTCTCTGTGTATGTATTGATGCAATATTTGTATTTTGGATTTATTATTATTAACATGTATGAATGGGCTTTTATTGGTGTATATATTTTTTGTGTCTATTTACTTTGGTGTGTGGTTGGGTTTACAAATTTTTTAAAGCCAGTTTTTGTCATGCAGTTGTCATGAGCCTTAATACCATTTTTAAAATCTTTTTCAGGCTGAATCATTGAAGAAATGGCTGGGCCTGTGAAACTAAGGATTAATCTTGGTGCCAACAATGTTGAAAAACTGACCATAGAAAGAGTAATGCCAGAGTCAGTGGAGGATCTTTCAAATGAGATTAAACATCAGTTTGATATAGAAGGGGACATAAGACTTCAGTACATGGACAGTGACTTTGACAATGAGTTTGTTAACCTAAATCAAATCAGCGATATTCAAGATAAAGGCACAGTGAAAGTAATCTGTTTGATGGATGTTTCAAAACAAAACCTAACCAACGAGAGCCAGATTGGAGTAGAATCCTCCCTGTCTTCTTCCGACACACTAATACTCTCCTCGTCTGATTCAGAAACTTCTCGAGCACAGTGGCTCTCAGAATTCCCAATTCCAAAGTTTCCATATGATGTGGAGATGCAACTTCAGAGAGCAAACCAGGACTTCATATCAAAAGGAGTTCTTCTCACCCCAAATCACAAACTGAAGTCTGACATCTTGGAAAGTCTTGCTGAACAGATTATTCAGTACAAGGCATAGCCTTCGAATTTAGAAATAGTCTGTTGCTGGAGCTTTAATTCAGGCCCATCCATGCTTAAGGGAACAAGGAAACTTCAGTGGTTATTATGGTTGGAAAATAAGTCTTAAGTACAAGATGGCCAACTACAGGACAAAGCTTTGAACGTTGGGGTGTCCAGAACTAAACATGAACTCTCTCAAGCACAAACCTGCTGACAGATGTCAGCCTGCTTATGATGTCAAAAAACCCAGAAAGGCAGAAGTAAATTTTTGCCCCTCTTTTCCTTCTGGAGAGAGCCAGGACAGCCTTGAAGGTGAAAGATTGGCATTGTTATCCGAGGTCAAGAAGAGAAACAATGAAAGAGTTGTCAAAGAGAAGATGACAAAGACATTCGCATACAGAAGACAGGAGGTTGTCAGAGACAAGCCCGTGATTGCCGAGTTCAAAACCAGATGGCCGGGATTGTTCTGTGTAGCAGAGGTTTGAAAAAATTCTGAAATGGTTTAGTTATAGTTTGGCATTTAATTAATGCATCAAATAACATAAAGCTTATAAATTGTGAAGAAAAGTGTAACAGCATATGGGCATTCTCTGCATACTGTGAACATGCTTTGATACAAGAATCAATTTAAAGTTTATAGCACAATTCTTAATCACTTTTTTGAACTACATTAGCATTTGGCAGAGGGTAAAGTAAATTAGGAAATTTTGCCAATTCTACATTGACTGTTAAACGTTTAAAGTTAAATGTAAAGATTTCAGTAGTTACCCTTAACATTTTCTTGCACTTTTTTTTTTTTTAAAGATTGAAGCAGAATTTGTGAGGATCATGACTGTTCCTCTTGTCTCCAAGTTCCTGGCACAACTGGACCAACATACTGCCTGCTCATCCAAGTTTTTAACAACAAAGGGGGCTCAGCTGGAAGGAAGATTCAACAGACTTTGGGTCTAATGGCACAGGTTGGTTTTGTCATTAGTAAAGCATATATTTAACGGTGACGTTAACAAATCAATTCTGACAGTTCCAGTTCAGAGAAAACATTAAAACTGTAGATGGATTGTGATAAATTTCTGGATTATTTGGTTTCAAGTCAAAATATAAAACTGTTTTAAAAAATATGTTTTTTAAGTTTCACAATTTTAGTGGAAAAAACAGATACTGTTATTTTGGGATAAGATGTACTTATATTTAAAGTAATGAGAAGAGTTTTTGCCTTTAAATATACTGTATTTTTTCCCATCTGATTAACACTAGATTTTGGGGCCTGTGTGTTTTAAGTTAATCAATTTAACAGTTTATTTTTTATTTTATGAAAAAATAATATGAATGTATACCTAATAGTTATAGTGCCTTAGCTGCCTACTTATTCATTCCCTCAAAATTATTGTTAAAAAGAGGTGGATGACTTATGCAATGGCTTGACTGGTGAGTTTAATTGTACATGTCTTTTTTATGTTGGATGTATAATGTGTTCATCTGGATTTCTACAATACAAACTGATATTACTTTCTCTATCTAGAATGACAGCATTGAAAAGAGGAGGGAGTGCCACCTGCAAGCACTTTGCATCTTCCTTAATGAAGATCTGCATGGCCTCTTCAAGGAATTCATGGTAACTGAAATAGATCAGTGTCAAAGTGTTTCAATTAAAATATGAAATTGACTTTCTTCTTGCTGTGTTAAACTTGGTGGGAAGTCTAACATGCTGACATACAAATAGCATGCTCTTTATGCAGATCATTTTTGAGTTCTTCCAAAAATGGTCTTTTTTGTTTTTGTTGTGGGAGTTGTTTTAATATTTTTCAATGGTGGAAATGTAGCAACCAACACTGTAAATACTCAATATAAAATGGCTATAATTTAGACCAAATAATGATTTATATTTTAACTTGCTTGTGGATTTCAACATTTATGGCTGGCACTGTTCAAAATTTGTCTTCTACATAACTCAACAGTAGGGGTATTTGGATTTTTTTGGCAGGATGTTCACAGGACTTCAATTTTAAAAGGCCTGTAGTATGAAATTTCATAAGCTGGTATATATTTAAAAAGTGTTGATTGTAAGTTATGATCCGTGGAGTCACCCAGTGCAACTACAATGAGTTCATTAAAATATACTCCTTTTTAATATTTTATGTGTGAAACCTTGAAGAGAAAGTAACTTTTTTTTTGGGGGGGGGGGTATTTTTAAATGGTTTCACTGTTTAATATTTTTTGTTTTTCTGGTCTCTGTGTGGGACTCTGACGGTGTGGCTGTTGAAAGGGACCTTGGAGAAGTTGTCCTTGGGATCTACTGTGTCAATGTCGAGGGAGGGGATGCCACCACTCGTCCAGCTGATGTGGGCATCGTCATTGAAGGTGTTGAAGTCCTGCATGACTTGGGAAATGTTGCCAGTGCTTGTGCTCTCCTGATGGGTGTTATATACGCACTGAACCTCAGTTATCCTAAGGAGCTGAAATCTTTCTTTGAAGCACTTCAGAAGATCTTTCTTCAGTTGGATGCTTCCCAACTCTCAAACAAGGTACAGATGCTTAAAAACAAACTGTATGAATAAGTCAACCAACCTCCTCAACTAAGGTGGTATCTTCAGTGCCAAGTGACAAAAGGATGTGAACTCTGAGACCACTCTTTATTACAGTTTGATGACATGTATATTGACATTTTTGTCAACCAGGCAGCACCAAAAGGCAACTACAAGACATACTTTGTTTGGTCATATTGTAAGTATGTGAAATGTGATTCTTTGCATGTTTAAATTTTGGCAGCTCAAGATTATCACCTGTGTGATAAAATTTGTTTACGGCAGAAAATAATTAGTTGAATTTTGATACCATTACATTTTTACAGGCCACATTTTTAAAAATATGTTTAAAGAAATGTTTAAAATATGTTTTAAAACCACAGCCCTTACATTAAAGTGATATTTCAGATTTTTTAAGTGGGGTTTTTTAAGACATGTCAATGGTAGGTGTATCAGTCTAAGTGCTGTCAGTCAAATCAGCTGCTTGAAATTACACACATTTTTTTGGAATTTTTTAGAGCTGGTTGAGCTAAAACAACAATTGAGTTATATATGCTATAAAGATGTATTTCTTCACAATGCTTTACTTTTATGTTGGCAAACTCTCTGTTTTTGGTACTTATCTACTTGGTCTCACAGTGTTAACCATATGTACTTGTGCCCCTGCTCTTTTTGATGTCCACTGACCCAAGGGGCTTGCTAGCATAAAAATAAAGCATATGTATATTCAATAGTAGAGGAAATATCTTCAGGGTAGCTTATTCCCTCCTAAAATTTGAGAAAATTTCATGGAACTTCCGTACCCATCTGCAGCAGTGTAAAGCTTAACTTCAGTTCTGGTGTTCTTGTAAAGCAGCTAATTTGATTGACAGCACTTAGCTGATGAGTCTTCTGTTGAAATGTGTCTCATTCAACCCCACTTCAAACAATCTGAAGTATCCCTTAAAAATAAATACTGCTGCATTATGGTGTTAAAGACAAGATTATTACAGTAAAAGCAAATGTTTAACATTGACATCCAAGGACTAGCTTTTCAACAAGCACTGAATCTTAGACAGAAGAAGGTTGAGCCAGCTTAGGTAAGGTGAATCTTGCTTGGGTTTGTTTTTGTGTTGGGGGGTTGTTAAGTGCTTAGCACTGGACTTTCAGTTTCTCTCTGCAACAATAGATGAGGTCAGCTGACGCGGGTCACACCCTCTATTGATTGCCCAAGTGAAACCAGACAGGGGTGGTTCAGCTGGGCGCAATCAGTCAAGTTGGAAACAGCTGTGACTGTGTTCAGGTACCTAAAAGGGCACAGACTGCCCACACAGTGTGAAGACCTGCGAGTCTACCTGCGCGAGTCCACCAAGCAAGGACACCGACTACCGCTGCCGCCTGTCTGTTTTCAGTCTAACGCACAAGGTGTCTCTCACGCATCCCGGTCATTGTTGGCATCCGGAAAAGACGCACAGTCTGCCGTACACGCAATCCGCAAAACCTGTCCGCTCTCCCAGAAAGTGGTCCCAGCCCACACTAAGTTACCTTTGGTCTTTGGAACTGTCAGTCCGCAGTTAACAAGACAGAATTCATCAGTTCACTGGTGAAACTCTCAGACATTCAGGTCCTAGCCCTGACTGAGACATGGATCCGCCCAGAAAACTCAGCTACACCAGCTGCTCACTCCGAGTCCGCTACGCTAAGCCACACCCCTCGCTCCACTAGACGAGGCGGCGGTGCTGGCGTGCTAATTCCTGACAACTGGTCTTTTTCCACACTGCGTCCGTTGAGCAGCAACACAACATTTGAATATCATGCTCTAAATGTCACTGCTCCCATCAAAGCATATATTCTGGTTGTGTACCGCCCACCAGGGGGTAACCTGGATGGCTTTGTCTCTGAAATGGACATGTTACTCTCTGACATCCCTGATGATGGCACACCACTGATTGTCATGGGAGACATGAACATTCACATTGACAGTACTCTGGCAAACAACTTTCTGGCACTCCTCTCCTCCTTTGCACTTGTACTAGCTCCTTCTCCTCACACCCACAAAGCTGGTAAAGTCCTTGACTTGGTGCTGACTCGTAACTGCTCCATAGCAGATGTGACAGTTACCCCTCTACACCTGTCAGACCATTTCTTGGTAAAATTTGCAGCTGCCTTTCCGCAATTGCAGACACCCACTCAGACAATTTCCCTCCGCAGAAACCATAAGTCCCTCACAGCAGCACAGCTGTCTGATGAGGTGAGCTCTGCCATGCCTGACCACTCACACTTCTCACTTTCTGTTAATGAGGCTACAGAAACACTCTGTTCCTCTCTGGCATCCTCTCTGGACAAACTCTGCCCCCTGGTGTCCAAAAACAACCAAGTCCATGGCTCTCTGAAGTTCTGAGAGAACGAAGAACTGGACTCAGGGCAGCAGAAAGAAAGTGGCGTAAATCCCAAGATTTGTCCTCATACAAACAGAAACTTGCTTCCTTTACCTCTTCCTTGCAGTCCGCTAAGAAAGCCTTCTATCAGAACAAGATCTGTGCTGCTACTGATTCCAGAAAACTGTTTATGGTGTTTAACTCCTTGCTTTCTCCTCCAGCTGCTCAGCCTTCCACTACACTGACTCCAGACATGTTTGCCTCCTTTTTCACTGAAAAGGTGGCTGCAATCAGCAACCAGTTCTCTGAGCCTGACCAGCCCAGTCAGCTCAACCCCTCTACTGCTGCTTCACTCTGCTCTTTTGCTCCTCTGACCGAGGATGAGGTCTCCAGACTTCTTCTGAGCTCAAAACCTACAACATGTCCTCTCGATCCAATACCCACCCGCATCCTGCAGACCATCCTACCCACTATCAAACCTGCAGTCACACACATTGTCAATTCCTCCCTAAAACTGGCACTTTTCCTGCTACTTTTAAGCAAGCCCGTGTCACCCCACTGCTCAAAAAGCCTAATCTCAACCCCGCCCAGGTTGAAAACTACAGGCCAGTCTCACTTCTACCATTTCTGTCAAATACTGGAGCGCGCAGTATTTAACCAGGTCTCTGAACACTTGCGGAACAACAACCTACTTGACTCCTTTCAGTCTGGCTTCAGGTGTGACCACTCCACTGAGACTGCACTCCTGTCAGTCACTGAGTCACTGAGACTGGCTCGAGCTGCTGGTCAATCCTCTGTCCTACTGCTGCTGGACCTGTCTGCTGCCTTTGACACGGTGAACCATCAAATCCTCCTCTCCACACTCTCTGAGCTCGGCATCTCAGGTTCTGTCCCATTGAGGTTCAAGTCCTACCTCACAGGCAGATCCTTCAGAGTGTCATGGCGAGGAGAGGTGTCTAGGTCACATGGCCTATCGACAGGGGTTGCTCAAGGGTCGGTGCTTGGTCCCCTACTCTTCTCTCTGTACACCACCTCACTCGGTGCAGTGATCCGCTCCCATGGTTTCTTCTACCACTGCTATGCTGATGACACTCAGCTCTTCCTCTCCTTTCCACCTGATGACAGAACGGTCTCAGCTCAGATATTAGCGTGTCTGGCTGATTCTTCTGCCACTAGACGGCAATACCTGTGACCAATCACACCTGAAGCACTTTTTGCACTTACTAAGGGTTTTTTCCTTAAGTCTAAATTCTTGCTTGTGTTGTACGTCGCTTTGGATAAAAGCGTCTGCTAAATGAAATTGTAGAATTGTAGCATCTAAAAATATTGACAAAAACAAAAGTGGGGTTGGTGGTTTAATAATTCTGCTAATGAGAATATAGGAAAAGGATGATAAAATAGAAGAATATTGTAACTTGTATATGTTTATAGAAAAGACATAAAATTTAATGTTCTAATCACAGCATTTGTCAAGTGTTCACACCAAAAGTTTCTTTCTTTTTTTTTTTTTTTTTAATTAATGTTTTTGTTACTGACTTACAAGGTTTAGTGGTTTGTGAACCTTCTAGCTTTACGGTATTTTACACTACAATAACTATGTTTAAAGTTTTCTATGTTTCAGTATGCTTACAAGAAACTGTAAATCCAGGTTGTTCATAAAAAAATGTATTTGGTGTAGTTAATAATATGTAAAGGCTGCATTAAGCAACTGTTTTATTTTTCAATACTTGCTGAGTAAAGCAGTAGGTCATAATTTCACTTAAGTGACAAGTTGTTGGACCTTTAAAGAAACCTGATTTTTGTAAAATTGTATAATTTTAGAGTTGTACCCTATCTGTACTGGTTTTCTACAGCAAGTTCTGGTAAATAAAGTAAAAAGAAAAGAATTATGTTGGGTAAACGTAATTCATTTATGTGGAAAAAGTTTAAAAAATAATGTTTTGTTAAATTAGTGTGTAAAATATATGCTGGAAGAAGTTATTTTATTCAAGTTGAATTAACAAGATTTTGTTATTTAAGAAGTACAAAAATAATATAATTTAACAGACACATGTTATATATGTTGGTATAAAGTATTTATTTTAGTTAGTCTAACATAATAGATATAGTTTAGGTAAACTTAAATATCATGTGTTTATCCAAAGTAAAAAAAAAATTAAAATCATTAAGTTGCTGTAACACAATTTTTTTAATTTAATATTACTTATTTTTTTTACGCTCAACTAACCTACAATTGGATGGAAAAAGTTTACATATTAAATTTAATTAAACTCAATGTTTTAACTTTTTGAGTGTAAATAGAGCCTGGGTCTGTTGAAGGTGGCATTGCTGTTTGGGCTGTGAAAGCCATGTGATAGCCAGCCTAGCTAGCTTAGTTAACTCAGTTTAGCCTCCTGGGGAATAGCCATGTGTTAGCTTAAGTTAGCTTTGTATCTGTGGTAGCCTGTGGTATCTGTCTGTAGGCTGTGATAGCTATGTGCTAACTGGCCTAGCTAGCATGGCTAGCATAGCTTAGCCTGCTAGCTATCTGTGATAGCCATGTTATAATGTAGCTTGGCCTTGTAACTGTGACAGCTGTATAGTAGCTTAGCTTGCATCTGTGAGAGCTTTGTAGTAGCTTAGCCTTGTATCTGTGATAGCCAGGAGCCTGGGTCTGTTGAAGGTGGCAGGGTTGTTTGGGCTGTATAGGAGCAGTGAGGGCTGGCACTAGGGGAGTGGCTTTGGGACGCCAGAGTTCACTGATTAGCCTCCTGGAGGTGTTGTGAGACCAATTAGGTGAAACACCGATGAAACCTTTATATTAAGCCATAATAGCCGATTGGTGACCCTAGTTTCTTTAGTGTGTATATTTCTGGAGCACAAGTTACTTGTGCTCAGCTGAATTTTTTTCTTCTTTCTTTTTCTATTACTGCTCCCTGATAGTCATATTTAAGTCATAATTGCTGATCAGTGACCCTAGGATCCTCATTGAGTGCTTATCCTTTTCTGGAGCACAAATTCTTGTGTTTTAGTTGAATATTTTATTTACAGTTTGTTGTAATTCCATGTAATCTTGATGTAAATATTTACATTTTTGTCTTGTTTTTACAGTTGCTGTTATTGTACACATTGTATGCAACCTTGATCATTTCTCTTCTTTCCTTGAAACATCAGTTACTACAGCTTGTTTATAACAGGTGGAAGTTGTACTTTATTAAGCCACATTGTCCCTATCAAATAAATTATATTAATAAAATGAAATTACTGTCACAGGGAACACTAGTTGCTTGCATACAGCACCTGTAGGAATCAGAGAACTAAACTGGGACTCCTGAAATGTGACAATGCAGCCAGTTTATTCTCAATCAAGACAATCTGGTAAGACTTGCCTCACCTTTGTTAATATGGACTTCAAAACTATTTTGAGATGCAAAATAATAGAATTGTAAACTTGCAAAACATTAATTAATTCATTCATTTATTTATTGTCCATAACCACTTCTCCTCTGAAGGGTCAAGGGGAGCCCGTCAGTCAGCCCGTCAGGACAGGTCGCCAGATTATTGCAAGACTGACACACAGAGGCAGACAACCATTCACATTCTCATTCACACCGACAAGTGAGTTAGAGTCACCAATTGACCTGAATGTCTTTGGAACGTGGGAGAAAGACGGAGTACCCGGAGAAAACCCGTGGTGACACGGGGAGAGCATGCAAACTCTACACACAAGGGCCCCCCAACTCAAGGTCTGAACTTTGTCCGAACCTGGGTTTGAACCTGAAACCTTGTTTCTGTGAAGTGATTCAAAGACAGAGGGTTTCACAGAAGTGATTCTTCATTGTGCAATTCTGTATTGCATAATGACAAGAAATCCTTAAATACCCTTTATAAATGTTTTGTGCCCTGAGAACCTTCACATTTATGTTTCCTTACTCATTTCTTCAAGGGCTTGTCAAGAGTCCTCAATTTAAGAGTGGAGGAACATTTTTCCTTACTGTTTCCAAGCTTAAGCTTTCAATTTCACCCTAATAAGTATGACTGCACAAGTTAAAGTGAGCCTCTGTAACTCACTCCTGATGTCTGTGTGTGGCCATTACCAGTACTAGGCAGTCATGGTTCCTTTAAACTGTTCATTGTGAGATGTTAAATTGAAATTCTAAACATCTAAAAGATAACTGGGTGAACTCCATCTGGTGACAAAACTTGTGCAAAAACTAAGCTACTAAATGTACCTTGTGGTGAGATTTTGTGATGTTTTGTCAATTACTGTCTTAAGTTAAAGGATTAACTTGCACTCTCAATACTTTGCATCAGAGATAAACAAAATAAAACTAACAGGGAACTGACAATGAAGAATTATACAAGTAGTTCCAACTAAGCAATCTGATTGGTCCTCAAGACATTAAGAACATGCTCAAATTTTCATTACAGCACACCTTCCTCATCACTAAGAACAAAAACAAACAAACAAACAAACAAAACCTGATTAATCGCGACATACTATTGAAATGACTGATTAATTGTGATTTTAAAAAAATGAGCACTCAGCACTCCAGCTTTGCCAATGGCAGCTGTGACGATCCGTTCTCTGATTGAAAGGTCAGCGTTTTGACACCCAGCTCCTGCAGTCAGCATGTCAAAGTATCCTTGGGCAAAATGCTGAACACCAAATTGCTCCAGATGCTGCGTCATCAGAGTGTAGGTGCATGCGAATGGTTACTGAGGTCACAGGTGGCACCTTGTACGGTAGCCTCGGCCACCAGTGTGTGAATGTTTGAGTGAATGAGGCATGTAGTGTAAAAGTACTTTGAATGGTCAAAAGACTAGAAAAGCACTATACAAGTGCATTGCATTTGTTTACCATTTTGAAACACACTGTTAGAACTACAGATCATTATAATTCTTTTCACTAAAGTAGATCATGAAATGTGGTTGACAGTGTTTGAAATTTGACTCTTTGGACCTTAGGATAAAATTATGTTGCCAAACTAAAATTAAGCAGCACCCATTTGTTTTTCTAAAAAATTCTTTACTGAGTCCACCTCTAGGATTGTTCCTGTCTTGTGACACATTCAGTTACTGAGCCACCCCTGTTGCTGTCGACAGAGGAAAGAACAGTCAAGAATATGAAGGAGAAACATGAAAAAAGATGTTCAGTGATATATAATGGTGGGTTGATATTGTGGAATGCAAAGAGCAGTTGGAGATGCATGTGTAGTTCAGTGTTTATGCTGCACCCATTCGTCTCTCTCTCACCGTCTCTATATCTCACCTTTCTGCCTTCCAACTCCAGACTGTCCTCAATGTGGACGTCTACCATAATGAAAAAGGATGTCTTGTGTGTGTATGTGTGTGTTTGCTTGTGTGCACGTACACACGCATGTGTGTGACGTGTGTGGTAATGAATAAGGATGTGCTATGTGTGGAGCTGGTCGTTAATCACTGGCAGTGCTGGCAGCTAACAGATAAGCAGATTGATCCAAGGCCACCGAGGGAACGCAGCCTGGCACTGGCTCATTCATCACACACACACACACACACACACACACACACACACAGAGTCACATACAAACAGAGAGACTATGAGAAGGCTGACCAGTGTTTGAGCTCAGGATCATCTCGAACCACTCATGTTAACATGTGTGAGAGTAACTCGAGTACAGAGTGAGCTAAGAAGAAAGAGCAGAGACAAAGAGAGACAGACTGTGAGAGCTGCAGAGTCCTGACAACATCTGCAACTGCTCCATGACTGCTCACCTGTAAATCCCAAACTGGCATTTGCTACTGTTGCGAAACACGCACACACAAATACATATACACACAGACACACATGGAGGGAGATAAGAGTCTATGCTTTGGCCATCCAGAAATCCCATGAGGACATAGAGACTTGGGAGCTGGGTGAAGAACGGATGGATGGATGGATGGATGGATGGTAGAAGAGAAGACAGGATGACAAGATGACAAAACAGAGTTAAGGACACGCTCCAGTACTATGTAACAGTTCAGCGGGCCCACCGGGGAGCGAGGGAATCGAGAGGAAGATAGCAAGGAAAACAGGGAAAGGATTCAAGAGGTCAAACATCTGTGGTTTCTCTTTTCTGTGGCAACCATCACATGCTCAGTGGTGGGAGGAGAGACAGTGAGAATCAGGGATGTAGAGAAGAGTGAACCAGGCCCAACTCACTCTACACATCAAGGTAAAGTTCAATATTTTAAGCTGAATGAAATTTAGAAGTTGTTTTAAAGCTGAAATAAATGTTTTCAGCTACTTTGGGACAGCAGCACAAGCTGTCAACATGACATTCACATCGTAACACAATATAATGTTTCTGTGGTAACAAGGTTAGCAAACAGCTGGCCTGTTTACACATTAGGTAGATTTGGAGCAACAGAGTATTTCTGGTCATCTGCGATAAAAGACCAATGTTCAATCTATTTCAACTCTGTTTTGGTTCCTAGCAAATTCTAAAAAAAAGCTGGGAGCGGCCGTGACTCAGAGGTAGAGCAGAAGGTCAGTGGCTCGATTCTCTGCTCCAGGCAACATGTCAAAGTATCCTTGGGCAAGATGCTGAACTCCGCACTTATTTTGCCCTGATCATATTATCTGAACAGCCACATATTTGTGAGGCTTATGGCTTTATGCATTCATTTTGGGCAGCTGTGCGGGTCATCCTGTAATCGGAAGATTGGTGGTTCAATACTCAGCTCCTCCAGTCAGCATGTTGAAGTATCCTTGGACAAAATATTGAACTCCAAATTGCTTTCAGTGCTGCATCATCAGAGTGTGAGTGCGTGTGAATGGTGTGGTAGCCTAGGCCACCATTGTGTAAATGTGTGTGTGAATGGGTGAATGTGACATGTAGTGTGAAAGCACTTTAAGTGGTCAAAAAGCGCTATAAAAGTGCAGTCCATTTTCTATTTAACTCTTCCCCCGCCACTGACAAGATTTTCTGACATTTACAACACAATGCTTTCCTGCCACTGACAAGATTTTCTGACATTTACAACACAATGCTTTCCTGCCACTGACAAGATTTTCCGTCAATCAGTGTTTTCACTGTTATAGTATAGGGGGCACTGTTACGGATGTGGTGCAATGAAACATTTCCATGTCCGAAAACAAGCGAACAAGACGACCTCAGGTCCTAAGCTAACATGCTGACTTTATCGCTATTTAGCCATTTTTCGGACCCTCTCAGCAACATTATATTGAAAAAGCAACAAGAGACAGATTTAGCTTTAGATCATCAGGGAACAAGGAGGATATATACTGTCATTTATTATCATGCTCATCCTTCACAGTAGCCTGACCGCAGAACACCGCTGTCAGCGGTTGTCAGGCCAGCACCTTCCCCCTTAACTCCTGCTGCACTAGGTGTGTGTGTGACAGAGTGACAGGCAGGACAAGAGAAGACGCTGTCCACGGTGTGAGTTCAGGTGTAATGAGGTTCCAGCTCGGTTATGTTGAAAAAATAAAGTGATATCTGATGTTTGATTACCTCCAACTCACCTCACAACACGCAGTACAATATGTAAATATGCAATGTGCAACAAAGATTCAGATGTTGATATAAAAGAAACGAAAGAGGCTTTTTATTTTGCTTTTATATTTTTTGTGTGTGTGTATGAAAGCTGAAGATATGTTGATGTATTCATTGTTTATATATTCAAAACACCAAATATTCTGGAGGCCTTGAAAGATTCGTAAATATGACCAAAAATGGCGCTGGTTGGCAACTTAATAAAAATACTCTTGTGAGGAAAGAGTTAAATGCTCTGCTATGCAGAGGAGGGGTACTTGAGTCACAAGACCAGAGTCGAGTCCAACTCAAGTCAGAAATTTAAGGACTTGAGACTTGCTGATAAAGACTCCACTTGACATTGACTCGATATTCATGACTTAAGACTTGTCTGCGTTATTTCATTATTTTATTATATTTGTTCTTTTCTAGATATTGAGAAATTACATTTTGTTATGAAACATGGACGTACATTTCGCATACAGGCCGGGCATTTCGCAGGCCGGGTATCGGTGTGGACGACGCCGTCATCTACCTGCTGCACCGGTCACTTTCGCACCTGGAGGGCCCCGGGAGCACTGTGAGAGTCATGTTCTTTGACTTCTCCAGTGCTTTCAACACCATCCAGCCTGCCCTGCTCAGGGGTAAGCTGGAGGGAGCCGGGGTCGACCGTCACCTGCCTGCATGGACCATCGACTACCTCACCAACAGACCGCAGTACGTGAGGCTCAGCGACTGTGTGTCTGATGTGGTAGTCTGCAGCACGGGGGCTCCACAGGGTACAGTGCTCTCCCCGTTCCTGTTTACACTGTACACATCAGACTTCACCCACAATACTGACAGCTGCCACATCCAGAAGTTCTCTGATGACACAGCCATCGTTGGATGTGTGTCAGAGGGGGACGAGCTGGAGTACAAGGAGGTCATCACCTCCTTTGTCTGCTGGTGCGAACAGAATCACCTGAGCATCAACGCCAGCAAGACAAAGGAGGTGGTGATTGACTTCAGGAGGAAACCACCTCAGCCTGCACCGGTGAACATCCAGGGCCTGGACATTGAGATCGTGGAGAAGTACAGGTACCTGGGTGTTCACCTCAACAACAAACTGGACTGGGCACACAATACAGATGTCCTGTACAGGAAGGGCCAGAGTCGTCTCCACCTGTTGAGGAGACTGAGGTCCTTCGGTGTGAGCAGGACTCTGTTAAGGACATTTTATGACTCGGTGGTGGCATCAGCCATCTCCTATGCTGTGGTCTGCTGGGGCAGTGGAAGCACAGAGCGGGACAGGAAGAGGCTGAACAAGCTGGTCAGGAGGGCCGGCTCAGTCTTGGACTGTCCCCTGGACTCCATCGAGGAGGTGGGTGAGAGGAGGATGTTGGCTAAGCTGACATCCATCATGGACAACCCCTCTCACCCCCTTCATGAGACTGTGGGAGACCTGTGCAGCTCCTTCAGCAGCAGACTGCGGTACCCACGCTGCAGGAAGGAATGCTACCGCAGGTCCTTCCTTCCATCGGCCATCAGGCTATACAACACCAGCCTGAGCCAACAATAACCTGGACTCACTACAATCAAAAGTTTCTGCCAGTTGCATCTTGCACATGTCACTTTTTTCTCTTTCAGTTGTATTTTAAAAATTGCCCCTGCTTAATTATCCTTATTACTATTTATTACAATACAACAACAGTGCTCCCTCATTCTCCCACATTCTTACCTGCATCTTGTTTTAATCTGTATATCTTTGATTTTTTTCTGGTATATCTTTGATTTTTGTATTTCAAACCTGTACATTTTTTCTTCTTCTTTGATACATGCCTATTTGTGCACTGTTGTATATTTTATATTTTGTATATATTGATATTTTATATATTTTTTCTGTACACTGCTGTGACAAGCTAATTTCCCACAAGTGGGATAAATAAACGTGTCTAAGTCTAAGTCTAAGTCTAAAAACATGACAACGCACATATGGCCAGCCCATTCTCATTCCAAAGTCGTAAATATTGCCACTTTGACAGTGCGGATCCTTCATGTCAATGCAAAAGGGGGCTTTTGGCATCAAGATCTTAGGCTATAAAGCTGCCTTTCGCATCCTAATGAAATGCCACTGGATGGCATCAGATGAGAACCAGGCCAAACAGAACCAGTCGCCATGTGATTATAAGCTAGCAGATGGCACCTGCCACATCTGCCTGATACGTAGTAGGACAGCATCTAGTTAAAACACTGCTGGTAACAAAGTAATATAAGAAGCACAGGATTATATGTTGAAAAAATTATTGAAGCAGCATTATTTGACAACTTCAGAATGAGAACGGACTGAATATAAATGATCTTTGCTTCTGGACTTGAATATTAGCCTCTTGTGTTACTCTTACACCATTAGTAAGTGCTCCAGGCAACAAGAAATAAAAAACTCTTCAGGATGTTTTGAATTTTGGTTTTGGACACATTTAAAATGGGGGTTTGGGGTCTGCCTGTAGGTTTACAAGAAACTTGCTTACAAAACGTCCTCGTCTCTTGTCTCCTGTTTCTTGAGCATCATTCCCACTGCACAAAAACCTGCTAACACAAGCTAACATCTGGCTTTTTAATGCAATCGGGAACGTGTACAATCAGCATCCACACCCATGTGAAATGACTCTGCAGTAGACATGGGTTTTTATCGCCTTCGTCTCCAATCGGCATTGATGGGAACACAACACCCGGGTAAATGTGGTCATTTCAGCTCCTTAACCAGTGAGATGCAATGACGAGCCGTGACTAGATACCCTCCGTCTCCTCCAAAGCAGCTCTAAAACCTGCTGGTTTAAAAGGGGGACTTAATAAGAAAGAGAGAAATAACATGAAGAAACCTCTGAAAAGTTTTAAAATACCTCTGTTCCTGTCCACTGTTTACCTGTTTTCCTGCCTGTCCGAGACATTGCACACCAACAAGACAACACACACACACACACACACACACACACACACATACATGCGAACATGAATAATAGGGGACTATCTAAGTGTACTATCCAAGAGGGAACCTTTATTAGCAGTCATTTTAAAAATACAAAACTAGAATTGAAAATTTACTTTTGAGGTCTTCTTTCACAATATTACTGCAAATGTGATTTTTACAATTTTTAAAGAAATTGCCAAGAGGGGACCTGAAGCCTTGAGCCACGCCTGCCTATCAAGGGGGACATCCATATACTGCAGTCAAACTGGTTTATCCTGGTTCTCTCACCTATAGAGTGCTTCTTTTTCACTAAAACTTCATTTGTATCTTTAAAAATGGGTATGTAAACTTTATTGCTTGCAATATATCAACATTTTTTGTGATAATAAATATTACAGAAATAATACTTGCCAAAGCAAAGTATATCTTTTAAAGAAGGCTCCCATAATCCTGTGAATTCAGTTTTATCTTACTATTTACTGTTAATAACTTTATTGTTGTCTTTGTTTTATATATGTATATATATATATATATATATATATATATATATATGTATATTTAGACCAGACCAATTGTAACTACCAATGTATCACCAAAAATTCAGAAAAATAAATCTATAAACGAGTAACATTATACATAAAATGATCAGCAATATAATTACTTATTTTAATAAATAATATATTTAATTTAATTAGTTAATCACTATAAAATGATTTAACACAAGTCTGTGACTAATCCAAAAGCTGTTTGCTTCCAAAAGAAAGAAATCAAACTGTGACATGACAGATGAGCTCAGGTCCAGAGAAGTCAGTGGCGTTTCTGGATTTTGTTGAATCTGGCTTTCACTTAGCATAGTAGAGTCTTAAATTGCATTTATAGATGCAGTGATGAACTGTGTTCACTGTCAGTGGTTTTTCAGTGTCCCCAAGCTCATTTTGTGATATCATGTTGGTATTTAATGCAGTGCAGCTTTATGGGTCAAAGGTCATGGCCATTCATTTTTGGTTTTTAGCCTTGTCCCTTTTATGCAGAGATTTCTCAAGGTTCTCTAAATCTTTTCATGCTATTATGGCAGATAGTTAATGGATCTGAACAGCAAATATCTTGTTTTGAAATGTATTCCTTTGTGTTCACAATAGTTTTTCAGTGATGGATGAAACACCTGTGTTTGTTAGTGTATTTTAGCATTATCTAATCTAGACCCCATTCAAAGATGTTTGTTTTTTAATGACTACAGTCTGTAACATACTACTACACACTGGCATGCAGCATTGTCACAGTGCACAGAGAGTGTGCGTGAAGTGAAAGGCACATAATAAATGTTACGATAAGTTCACAATGACACTCAGCTTTACAGGACTTTACATTCCAGTATTGTAAACTGAAACTTTTCTTTAGCACTTAAAGTTTAACTGGTCTGTTAGTGTTTATGATGGGCATTGAAATGGTGATGAGCCACCAACAACTCATCTCAAAACCATCACAACAGGATACACATCTATGAATGGGCCTTCATAAGTCGACTTCTGTTTGTACTCTTTGAACTTTGCACTCTAAAAAGAAAAAAAAATGTCCACACTCCATTTCCTTTGTAAGAAAACTAAAAAAGGAGTTTTAAATTAAAATTATGTAACATCAAACTTTGACTTGACCTTTAAAATTGTTCAATTTCCAAAATACTTACCTGACCAGTTTTCACAAGTAGTGAATGTCAATCAAGTTTTCAATATACTTGTGTTCTCAGTCTGTACTTAAAGAAATGCAACTTGTTTGTTGGTGCACATTACAGAAGAAGGTCCACCCTTGAGTAGGATATAATGACATGAGTCCACTGTTGGTTGGCTGGTACATAATGTCAAGTTCCTTTCTTAGATAGCACGGAGTGACATTCACACTCAACCATGTAAAGCACATACAAACATATTTAATAATACTTGTGAAAAAATCTCATCTGAATAATGTTACATTTCTTCTTCAAATATGATTTGTTAGTATGTGTGTGTAACAGAATATAAAGGCTCAACTTTAGTGGCTGGCTTAACCTTTTATGGCTTGATACTGTATTAATGGAAATTATGCCCATTTCTAAAATACATACATATTATTTCTATGATCTAAGGCAGTCTAAAACATTAGTAAACATGGGCAACTCCTCCCATATCCAAAAACTGGAGTGCTTGTGGATGTCATGTGATATAAAGTGTAGAGTTGCCCCATTGACATGAAATTGTGAAAGATTTTCTAGATGACACTGAGAACAGCCAGAACAATGTTATAAGTATATGGGAACATTTTCTGTTACAGAACTGACAACACCAATATAATAAAGTTCATTTGGGTTTTAAGGATAACAAACATTCTGTTGGTCCCCAAAATTAGGCTCTCGATGAGCAGAAGGAGCAGCTCAGACTTTATACTTCATGACATTACAAGTCTGAGACTTCTTTCTCTAGTGTCTAGATCAGAGATATCACACATACTGGCTGATCCCTTGGCCATGGAAAACATACTGAATTCCCTACTTTAGATGTTCACCTTTACAATGAAGGGTTTCCCAGAAAGGACCAAAACGATATAAAGGTCAGCAACAGTATTTGCTGATTAATCATAAAAAATAGATTTATTATCAGACTTTACTGGAAATTCTATTAAGAGTTATTACAAGCACAGGATCTCTTTTACAATGTATGTGCGTGCTTTCAATTTATATGCATAAGAATGCATTTTCTTTGTTGATCAACATTACAGAAAAAAGGGCCACACATATAGAATAAAAGGACGTGGTCCCAAGTTGGCTGGTACATAATGACACAAGTTCCCTTTTGGATAGACAGAGTGATATTCACACTCCACCATAGATTAATGAAAAGAAATAAGGTGCATTTTGTAAGAGAGAAAATATCTAATACAAAATGTATCTATTCAGTAAAGCTTCTCATTGTTTAGTAAATTGGCACCAGAAATGCTGCCATTGTAGCTTTTTAAAATAAAGGCTATAATGTGAACACAATTATAACTTGTCTTAATATTCACTGTGGCGTGACAGATGAGCTCAGGTCCGGGAAGTTGGCAGTGTTTCTGGATTTTGCTGATATCTGGCTTTCACTTTGCATAGTTAAGTCTTAATTTGCATTTATAGATACAGTGATAAACTGTGTCCACTGTCAGTGGTTTTTAGTGTCCCCGAGCTCATTTTGTGATATCCTTCAGTCATGTTGGTATTTAATGCAGTGCAGCTTTTATGGGTCAAAAGGTCATGGCCATTCATTTTTGGTTTTTAGCCTTGTCTCTTTTATGTATTTCTCAAGGCTCCTTTTCATGCTATTATGATAGGTAATGGATTTGAACACCAAATATCTTGTTTTGTAATGTGTTCCATTGTGTTCAAATGAATAGTTTTTAGTGATGGATGAAACACCTGTGTTTGTAAGTGTATTTTAGCATTATCTAATCTAGACCCCATTCAAAGATGTTTGTTTTTAATGACTACAGTCTATATAACATATACTACACACTGGCATGCAGCATTGTCACAGTGCACAAAGAGTGTGCATGAAGTGAAAGGCACATAATAAATAATATAATACGATAAGTTCAATGACACTCAGCTTTACAGGACTTTAAATTCAGTATTGTGAACTAAAACCTTTCTTAGCACTTAAAGTTTAACTGGTATGTTAGTGTTTTTGATGGGCATTGAAATGGTGATGAGCCACCAACACCTCATCTCAAAACCATCACAGCAGGATACACATCTATGAATGGGCCTTCACTAGTTATCTTCTGTTGACCCCATTCAAAGAGGTTTATTAACCCAGAACTAAGTTTTATTATTGTTATATCTATTTTTTGGTTGTTTTTGATAACTATAGTTGGTAACACATAGAGTTGTAAATTAGTTGGCAAATACAGGGCTGGTATACAGCATTGTCACTGGGCGGCACAGAGAGTGCATGAAGGCATGAGATTGCTAAATAAGTTTACATTGACACTCAGCTTTACAGGTCTTTACATTCCAGTGTTGTCAACTGAAACAACTCTTTAGCACTTAAAAGTTTAACTAATGTTAATGTGTTTCTGATGGCCATTCGTTAAAAATTCAGACAGAGCCACTGAGAGCCAAGATGCCCTACTGCTTTTAGAGGGCCACTTAATAAATAATTACCTTTCAATTATTTCAGTGATATTACATACATGTGGTTATTATGTCACTTCCCAGCAGATGTTTCTTCACGTGAAAAACATGTTTAACTCCTTTTTGAATAGCTTGTAGTCAATTGTGCAATTGACGACAAATGGAATTCTGCTTGTATTTCTACTCTTTACAGTTTAACATTATCTTACCCAACATCCACTTGTTTAACACAGGAAAGAGGAAAAAGCCATGTTTCAGTCAGATACAACATCTAGGATATGAGAAGTAAGCAACCCTGAAGCCCAATGTGTAATGTCCTCACGACCATAACGACCATCGTCAGTTAGAAGAAACCATCCCCTCACTGCAGGGAATCAAGGCCTGACAGATTTTCACAGGCTGACTTGCAGAGAATCAAACCCTCACCCACTGCAGGTCACTCACTTCTCAGTGGCAGCAGTCTCCACTGTTCAACACTCAAAGTTAGGATCTGAGAATCATATGGGTGCTGGTCACCCAATTCTCTTCAGTGTAGAAGAAATTACATATTTTGTCCACTTCATCAACTGAAGGCCAAGTAAATATAAAAATATATCTATAAAACTGTGTGTGAATGTAATAAAGACAGATTGCTTTCTAAAAGAATGCACAAAGCCATTGAATCAAATGTACATAGATCATACAGAGATGAATAACATTTTTCACACATATGAATACTCAGCCTCTTTTTAGGGATGCATCTTACTCCATAAATGTGGTAATTTTACGTGTCGGTATCATCTTTCTGAAGTTGGCAATACTGTATTATAGGCATCATTAATAATTTGTTAACTGACTGTTAATTATACTTTTGTCAATACTCCTTGATAACCAATGAAGAAATGATAACTAATTAACTTTACCCATTATAAGTAATGTTATAGATTGTTATTTTATTAGTCAAATACCAAGACTTATACAGTCTTGTATAAATACATAAACTAATATTAATGGTTTCCAACTAATTTGTAAACCTTTGTAAAAAAAAAAAAGTAAAATATACAATATAAATATCTCTTGGATAGATAGACCAAATATTTATAACACTTTGTTAACTATTAATAGTTGGTTTGAAAACTGTTTATAAACATTGTTTGGATGGTTTTCTATAAAGTTGCAACTGCTAATGGTAATAAACTGTTAAACTGTTAACAAATACCATGTAGCAGATCTTGAAATACTATTTGGAAGACCATTATAAAGTTGCAGTTATTTAAATCTTTTGAGTCACTTAATAAATAATGTCTTTCTAAGCACTTTGTAAGGTATACATACATGTTTGCCCTTCATTAAATTTTAATAGGTTACAAAAGTTGCAAAACAACAATAACCCACTACATTTATCTTTGGCTCAAAGTTGCATGTCAACATTGACTTTCTGTTCATATATGTGTTTAAATGATAATCACACAATCAGGACACAAACATGTACTCTTTATGTAGCTCACCTATAAAACATTTAAAAGGGCCAAATTAGTTTTACTCCATACAATCAATAACCATTGACAACATTTTAACTATCTAAATAATGTTTGTAGATGCTTTACAGAGTATCTAATTCTGTAGTATTGTTTACCTCTTTAGTTAAAACAGAACCTTTTATTATAATTAGAATAATGAAATGTAAACTTGAGGCAATAACCTGTGCAACATCAAAATGGTATGTCATGAAATAACAGATGTAATCATTAGGTAACTGAATATGTTCAACTACTTAAATATCCATAATAGTACAAGTTTTGAAAAAAAAACAAAACAGTATTTAAAATGGGAATTAAAGTGGAGAATTGTATGCCTACTCCGTACAATTTCAGGGTGTTCTTCCCAATAATCCAGGGATGTTGTACTAACCAAGATAAGCAGTGTGTGCTACTTGTTAAACCCAGGATGGGGAATGTTTCAGTCAGTCTAAACCAGATACAGCATCTTGGATATGAGAAGTTAGCAACCCCTTAGCTCAATGTGTCATGTGCTAACGACCATCGTCAGCTAGAAGAAACCATCCCCGCACTGCAGGAATCAAGGCCTGACAGATTTTCACAGACTGACTTGCACAGAGTCAAACCCCTCACTCACTGCAGGTCACTCACTTCTCAGTGGCAGCAGTCTCCACTGTTCAACATTCAAAGTTAGGATCTGAGAATCATTTGGGTGCTGGTCACTCCACCTCTTCAGTGTAGAGGAAATTATATTTTTGTCAGCTTCATCAACTGAAGGCTCATAAATCTAACAATATATCTATAACACCATGTGATTGCTTACTTAATAATGCAGAGCACCACTGAATCAAATGTTTAACATCTTAGAGATGAACAACAATTTTTTCAATAAACAAATGAATATTTAACCTCCTTTAGGGATGCATTTCGCTCCATAAATGTGCTGATAATTTTACATGTCAGTGTCATCTTTCCTAAGCTGGCTGTTAACAGACTGTTAATTTCACTTTTGTCAATACTACTTAACTAACTAATAAATAAATTGCAACTACTGATGGTACGCTGATACACTGATACACTACTGATGGTATATTGTTAAACTGTTAAAAAATACCATGTGTGGATCTTGACATATTATTTGGGAGGCCATTTAAAGTTGCATTTGCTGTTTTAAATCTTACCAGTCACTTAAAAAATGCTTTTTTTCTCAGCGCTGTGTTAAGCATTCATACACGTTTGCCTCCATTAAATGTTTTATAGGTTAGAAAACTATTTATTTTCATATATAAGTTCAAACTGATTTATGACCAAACCTTTTAAATTTATATCACTGCAGCTCAAATGAAAAGGGTTCAGGAGGTGAAAAAATGGACTACATAAATTCAACATTACAGATCAATAACAAAACCTATATTACAAAACTAATAATCCACCATGTTTTTCTTTGGCTCAATGTTGCATTCTGACATTTTATTTCTGTTTCCTGAATATGTTTAACATGATGATCAGACGATCACTCTTACTCTTTAGTTTTGTTTTACTCCTATAGTTGAAACCAAACCTTTTATTATGATTAGAATAATTAAATGTTAACTTGGCACAATAAACTATGTAACATCACAATGGTTTGCCATGAAATTCATGTAATTATTAGGTGATTAAATATGTTCAAATATTTAACTATCCAGTAAAAAAAGTACTACTTTTGTATCAGTATTCAAGCTAGTGGGAATTTGAGTGGGAGAATTATATGCCCAATCTGTAAACTTTTAGGATGTTCTTCCCAATAATCCAGAGATGTTGTACCAGCTAAAATAAGCACTGTGTGCCACTTGCTTAACCCAGGACAGGGACAGACCCATGTCTCAGGCAGTCAGAGTTGGATGTAACATTCTAGCTAATATAAATTAGCATCTCTGAAGCTTAATGTGGAATGGCCTATTGACCATCGTCAACAACAAAGAAACCAACCCCCACACTGCAGAGAATCAAGGCCTGGCACAGAGCTGCACACGCTGACCCCTCACCCTCTCCAAGTCACCATTTCTCAGAGGCAACCTTAAAAGGCACATGGGTGCTGGACACTCCACTCAGTCAATGTGGAGGATTGTTTAATGCTTACATCATAAACTAAAAACCCTTTAAGGAATTTGAAAATTCTTCATATAAACCAAAACTGTGTTGAATAATAATAAGTCCCTCTGGTCACTGCAGCATGCACACAGAGAGATGGCAAATCATTTAATCCAATACAAAATGAGTAGTCAGCCTCTGTTAAAGACACAATCCATAAATGTGTTGGTAATTTTGCATGCCAGTACACCCATTTAAAACTCTCAGTTCCCTCTCCCACAACAGAAGACTTTAAAGGTCGTGCAGCAGACAATCCAATCCAAATCTCTCAGCGTTATTTTTTATTTTACGTGAAAGTGAATCCTATTTTGATCCTAGTTCTGCAGTTTTTGTATTGTTGGCTGTTTTATATTTCTTTAGTTGTTTTAGTAGTTGTAGTTGTTTTGGTTTTCTTGAGATCTAGTAATGTGTATATACAATTTTGTCTGTCTAATGCAGATTTAAGATTAATTTAAAACATTGGAGAAAATATAAAACAAACAAAACAAAACAAAACAAGAAGTGTCATTTTGTACAGGCCAAGAGGGACAAAGTGTGGACTGACTTTCCTTTTAGAATTTAAAGTTAAAGTACAGCCAAAAGTACAGCCAAAACCTATAGAATTTGAAATAGTTCATCTCAGCAGTTGAACAGAGGGTTTCAGAGGTTAATCATTCCTCTAACTGACTTATCCCTGTAACTGAGACAAATTGATTGCTCACAAAACCTCCCATATTATAAATACCATTAAAGATTGCTCTAGTCATTTATATCATGATGGAGTTGTCAATGTGTTTTCAACACAAGGTAAAAGGAGCACACTCTTAAACAGCAACTCAAAAACTTATTCAGGTGCACGATTCAAAAAGCAATGTACTAAAAACTAAAATGATATTTCTATCTCCAATTTCCTAAAAATAAATAATTTTATTATTACATTTTGTAAAATTATTTTCTTTGAACAATAATGCATCTAACTTCTTTTTCCTATTCTTTGTCATTTATCCATGTTGAAATGGGAATGTCACTCTATACTATATATCTAAGATGGAACTTGTCATTATATACCAGCTAACAGTGGACCTGTCACTTTATACAACTCAAGTGTGGACCTCTTTTCTGTAATGTGGAGCACAAATAAAATGGATTCTATAGATGGGCACACATACATTGGATTTCAACCATAACAATAAATGCCAAATTCAGTTGATTCCTGAATTCTGAGAGACCCTGCAATTTTGTCAAATCACTGCAACTATACAGAATTCTTAACTATTTAAAACCGGTTAAAATCTGATTTTCACTGTATGTCAAGTGCCCACAACTAATCCACTCAGTTCCTCAGTTGCCTCTAAGTATTTCTGAGTGGCTCTGATGTTTTACAAGAAGACTTTTGGACCAGCAAGCTATTTTTAAATTATTTGCTTCATTTTATGCAAATATTGGCTCTGAAAAGGCATCATTCAATGATGATGAAACTTTATTCCTTTTTTAAAAAAAATAACATTTTTGTTTTAATATTCTTTTCCCAATAGAAAAAAACTTTAAATCCTCAAAATAAAACCTAAAACTTGCATGGCATTTTTTTTGCTTGTAAAACTGTTAAATGGAAGTTTTGAGTGCGTCCATACATATTCTCAAGTGATGCTAGCCACGCATAGATGTATGCAGATGTGCCTCAAAGCTGTCTGGCTGTCTACTGACGATAATAACAATGCCGCTGGCTCTGTCCGGGTTATGTTCTCATCTCATCATCCTGCCATGATCCAGATTGATGCAGGTATGCCAAAAGCACTGACAGAGGAATGTATTTGAAAAGTTAACAATGAGAATGGACTGGGGTAGCTCCTTTTTAAACACAGTGTCAAGCTATAAAATGGTAAAGACATCCACAACGGCTGAGCCTTTATATTCAGTTACAAAATACATACTTACAGATCCTTTTAGAAGCAAAAAAAAATTACATGATTTAGTTTAGATATATTTACAAGTAACTTAGTGTCATTATGTACCAGCCAACTGTGGACCCTGTTGCTTTATACTACACAAGTGTGGACCTCTTTGCCTGTAGAGTAGATCAGCAAATAAAATGCATTCCTGTGATTATAGAGAAAAAACATATGTACATTGTAAGATTGACAGAAATCTAGTGCTTCTAGTGCATCTAAAACTCAAAGGGAGTTTTGGAGGATTGAGCTAATCTCAAGGTTGTTAATTTGATAATAAACTAATTTAAGCAATTCATTAAAATTAGTAAAGATCTTGCTGGTATTTTCTCTCCACATTTTCTTCCTACCCTTATTATTATTATTATTATTATTGTTATTTCTCCTTTCTTTAGATTTAAAAATATTTCTTGCCCTCTGGGGAAGCCGTATTAAAACAGTGTCAAGCTAGATGGTTAAGCCATCCACTAAAACTGAGCCTTTATAGTTTGTTATATAAAATATTAGTTATAATTATAATAATCACAGTCATTGTAATCATAGTTGAGGAATAATTTTGAATTATTTAGGTGAGATTCTTTTGTGTAAGTCTTATCTATCTCATTTTATTTATTCTTTACATGGTGGAGGTGAACGCGTCACTCCATGCTATCCAAGAGGGAACTAATTGTCATTATGTACCAGCCAACAGTGGACTGTTGCATTATCCTATGTTTGACATGTTTTCTATAATGTGCACCCACAAACAAATTACATTTCTATGCGTACAGACTGAGAGTGTATATTGAAGTATATTGAAAACTGATTGACATTCAGTGCTCGTGAAAACTGGTCAGGTCAGTATCGTCAGGGACTGAACAACTTTAAAGGTCTAGTCAAGGTCTGATGTTACATCATTTTACATAATTAAACCTAAAAAGAAAAAATCTTACTGCTGATCATTTTATGTAAAGGTTTATTCTGCTTGGATTATAGTTTTCTTGCTTTTTTTAAGGCTCTAAAATACTGATTTCTCTCCTGCCTTCTGGGTAGCCCTTTATTTTAATACAGTATCGAGCTTAAAACTTATGAAATCACATAAAGCCGTTTTGAATTTTAATGCAAAGACTAATAACAAATCACTTTTCAGGAGACTGGTGTCTTTATTAACCCTATCATGCTATTTGTATCATATTTGATACATTACATTCTGTGGCCTTCATGTCACCCACATTAACATTACTAAAGCCTGTTTAACGGCCCATCTGCAGTCTGAAAGGCTGCTGGGGAGAGGAGTGTTAAAAGCGACGTGTGTGAATGGGTCGTTCAAATACCAGCTCCAACCAGGAGGGAGAGCTCTGAATATGGATATAAACACTCACACACACTTTGGTCCCCTCTTGGCAAAATCTGAAAAATTTCACCAGAGGCCATAACACATGATTTTATGATGATTTAGAGCATGTCCAAGTGGGGACTTAAAAAATGTCCCCTGTTAGTTTTGCCGTTCCCTGTTGGTGACTGTGTAACGATGAGTATGTTCCCTGTTATATATATGCGCGAGTGCACACACACACACACACACACACACACCCCAGCTGACATAAAGGCCGACTCGCTTTTCGAGTGGTACATTCAATGGCAGTGGGAATGCTACCATTTAATGGGTTTACCAGTGTTTGAAAAAAACGGTGTGTACCTTCTAATTGCGGTGGGAATGAGGTATTGGATAGGGCCTTAACAGCAGCACCATCAACAAAGCACAAAAACAGCTATTCAGTGCATCTGATTGGAGCTGTGCATTCAACGTACAGTGTCAACACACAAAGTCGGCAGAGCAGATGCAATTTTGCCTCCCTGTCCTCCTCTTAGGGTGAAAGACATAAAAGGTATCTCATACCCTTTTCCACCAAAATTAGCACGTGCATGCAGGTTTTTTAAACATGAGTGAACCCGCAAAATTTTTGCTTTCTTTTGCTCTTTGATTGTTTTTAAGTGTTTAAATACAATTTTAATGATTCCTTAATGTATTATATTTCATGATTTTCTATGCCCCTGTGCAGCACATTGAATTGCATTGTGTCTGAAAGGTGCTTTATAAATAAATTTGCCTTGCCTTTTATGCTCATGCACATGATGATTTATATTTCCATTGAACTTTTGGGGCTTCCATTACATAAACTGAAAATTGCCATTTAATGCATTTCTGTCTCTGTAGTCCATCCATCCATCCATTTTCTACCGCTTATCCGTGGTCAGGTCGCGGGGGCAGCAGCCTAAGCAGGGAAGCCCAGACTTCCCTCTCCCCGGCCACTTCGTCCAGCTCTTCCCGGGGGACCCCGAGGCGTTCCCAGCCCAGCTGGGAGACATTATTAATTTCTCTCTACCGTCATCCACTCTTCTCTCTTGTCACATATTACTATCTTCTCATATAGCTTTCTGTCATCAGTGGGTAAGAGAGAACATAGGAAATGAAGACATGTATGTGTGTCTGTGAGACAGTTTCACACTGAACTTTTGTTTGGGTCAAAAGTCTGGCAGCACTCCAGAAATACATTTAATATGACTTTCTTTCTTTCTTTCTTTGCATGCCTTCCAACAGTGTACTCCCCTGCTGTCATGAGTGGGCTGTACACCCACAGTGGGAAAACTGCTTTTGATGGTAACCATGGGCTAGATGAAGAGCAGCAAAGCTACAGGACAAAATTAATTAGTAAACCAAATGATTGGGTTGACTAAAAATCAGCAACTCCTTGTTTTCTGAAGATTTCGTGAGCCAGCAACTGAAAAAGCCTCCTGGTGCTGTTTATATCTGTAAACAGCTCACATGGGTGAAAATATGTTGAAGCACTTTTGTCTTTTTTCGGTCAAATGCCAATATTCTGACGGCTTTAATTGTGAAGCCCCCATAGTCTGAAGAATGTCCCATCTGACCAAAAGACCATTATCTGATATAAAGGTATCCTGATAAACAAATGTTCATTGCTTTGAAGACCCATTTCTAAAAAAAATTAGGCCAGACACTCTTCCAAACAGAGTCACTTGGCTAATTATTAGCTAGTCATTGGACATTCCCTCTATGGCAAATGACCCATCCTACGTTTCCTCTGACTGACTTATCATGATATTCTTACTCTGACCCCTACCAATCCCATTCCTCTTGCCAACTGAAAAAACAAACAAGGGAAACAAATACTTGCCAATCAGAGGCAGAGTAGAGCGAGTCATGCTTTCTTCACAGTAGGGTGGTCCATTGATATCATTCTGCATAGTAAGTTAGCCATGTGCTTCAGCTTGGCAGAGTGTGTAGCATACTCTTGGAGAAATGTGCCTTGTTTTGAGGATACCAGCCTGTAGGACAAGTGGGCTTCTGGTGCAATTTTCATTTTTCAGACTAGAGGCTTTTGGATCATCAGAACAATAGGCAGACCCCTTTTTGTTTTGAGCTACAAGTCCATGTCAAGTAAAGCCTTAGGCCCATTTCACACAGCACCCGACACCTGTGCATGAAAGCAGCCTTGCTGAGCTGCAGTGTGTTTCATGCCTATGGTGTTAACACATGCAGCGTTGTTGCAACGTTGCTGCTGTGTCACTGTCCGCAGCTATAGTAATATATTTTCACATTTGAAAGCACAGATTCCACTCATTTATGAAGTTGTACAAGCTCCTGCATTTGCAGACAACACGGTCCTGTAAATGTTTCAAAATAAAATGCCTTGTATCAGCAACTGATGAGATCCTGTCCACAGAGACACTGTCAGAGGGCTTTTGTGTTAAAAGGGAAGCAAGGAAGTTGGAGTAAAACAGTCATATTTGTAATTTCCTCATCTCTGTGACAGAGAAACTTGGTATAGAGTCAATATAATCATTAAAACTCCATTTTCAATGTCTATTTCTGCTGACAAACATGCTTGCACAAATAAAAAATCGATGAGCCACCTTTTCTTTTGATGTGCTGCAGCTGACATGCAGCTGAGACGCGCCTGAGAAGCGCTGCTCAGACGGGCAGTGTGGATGCTCTAACTTGATAACATGGGCACCAAAATAAAAAAAAACAGTATGCTCGGCGCTGCTCACGCACTGCTGAAACATGCTGTGTGAAATGGGCCTTAGGCTGTAGTCGAAAAGTTCAAACAATTTCCTTTTCCTTGACCTCCAGAAAAAACACCATGAGGTCAAGGAAAGATGTGAGGGAGAATTCATCAGGACATAGGAAAAGATGATCACAGTGTCTAGAGAATCTGACTGTTCTTCTCCTTGACTCTATGATAATGCGACGATGGATGTTATTGACGTGGGTCTGCTGTGATGAAACTACAATGTTCACATGATGGACAACTAAAAACACATCCTCACTATACTGGTTTTAATGTGGAGCTTTAAAGGTGCGTTATATATTCTTTACGACATCTATCAAGGACAATCCAGTGAAAAACATTACATAATACGCAAGGTTAGAATTAAAATAAAAGTAATATAGGCTCCCAGTCACAGAAGTGAAATGTAACGTTGTCACACAAGATGATCAGTCAACCTCCTTTCCCCTCATATTTATCGTCATGAATCCCAATATGATTTCATATAAATAATAAATATGCAAGATATGCACGATGTGTTAGAACCACAGCTGTAATATGATTATTCATATGTTTAAAACATGTTGAATTAAAAACATCATCTGTCTTAAAATCATCCCCTTATGTTCTAGTTAATGTGATAATGATGATCTTATAGAGAAGTTTATTGTCTCTCTACACAATCATATGAAATAATTTTGCTAGAAACTCTTTTAGAAAAGACAGTAAATAGCAAATATTAGATACACATAACGCATAATAAAATATAATAACAAAATCAGCATATTTTTTTTAATATAAAGCCTAAATTCAGGGCAAAGATCTGGTTATAAGCTCAAGCAGACCTCAAATCTGTTTTACCTAAATTCCACCAGCATGTCCAGATCCCCACCAGAGGAAGAAATATCCTGGACAACGTGTATACAAACTTTGGCCTGTCAGACCATATTTCTCTGCTCCTTTTGCCAATATATTGCCAGCTAATAAAAAGAGTCGAACCAACAGTTGAAACTGTTAAAGTGTGGACAGATGAAGCCACAGCAGCTCTACAGGACTGTTTTGAGCACACATATTGGCAAATGTTTAAAGATGCTGCCACTCAAGATAACAAGAACAGTCTTGAAGAATATGCATCCTCTGTGACATCATATATCAGCAAATGTGCTGATGATGTGGCGATCACAACGACAGTGAGATCATTCCCCAACCAGGAAGTCTGGATAAATGGGGAGGTGAAGGTTCTTCTCAGAGCTAAAAGAAGCTGCCTTTCAGTCAGGGGACAAGGAGGCATACATCATTGCCAGAGCACGACTGACAGCTGGCATCAAGGAGGCTAAGAGGAGACATCAGCAGAGACTGGAGAGAGGCCTCAACAGCAACAGCACTAAATATATGTGGCAGGCGATTCAAGATGTCACAGACTACAAAAACAGGAGCGCCCCCATCATATGTGAGTCCATGCTTCCGGACGAGCTGAACACATTTGTAACCCGCAATGAGAAAACCAGCAACAAGTCGGCCTGGCACAAGTTGTGTAAACAAAGAAAAATCGATTTTTTTTCAATTAGTGATCTTCATTTTTTTGCAGAATATGCAAGTTGAAATCATGAAGCCATTCCATGCTTCAAATAACAGTATTGGGGCCTTAAAACCATAAACTTTGTATTTGAATTTGGGTTGTTTTTTAGGAAAAGCCAGCTTTCTCCAGAGCTTATGAACAACATACGGATGGATTCTTTAGCGGCCGAAAGAGAGTGGCAGGACATGAGAATAAATGGACACCTTGAGGCGAACAGGTGTACAGTAGTTACTTCTGAGATGATTACATCCACCAAGAAGCCTGCAACAAAAAGAAAGCACCTGGTCCCAACCATTAATTTCCCAAACATTAATTTGAATAACACACCAACCTGATAATGTGCTTGAATAATGTGTGAATAACACACCCATAGGTACATGAATAAAGTATTGACTGTCCTGTGGCCTTACAGATGTCACTGATAGCTAGACTGGTAGGGGGTTGGATTTATGTAAATGTGATGCAGATGAGCAGCCACTGTTACCTGGCTCCCCAGGCAGGTGAGTATCTTTCAGAAACTTTGAGGCTGGATTTCTCACAAAACTAGTTTGAGGAGTGCCTACATTCAAATGGCCACATCTCCTTCAAATATTTTCAGATTGCCATGTGTTAGACATTATTGGAAAGCTTAGAAACTATACTTTCAGAATCTGTAAATAACTCAAAATGCCCCTCTGGCGACTTGTTCCTGGTTTTTCCATGGCTGGACACATTTTATGCTCGCTTTAAACTCCTCAATAAGGACTCAGCTGTGAAGTCTCCTCCTCCTCCAGAGGACTGGTCACTCTCAGTGAACACAGCAGATGTGAGAAAACTCCTGCTTAGAGTGAATATAAATGAGTACACCAGCCCCGACAACATTCCTGGACGTGTACTAAAAACTTGTGCTGATCAGCTGGTTAAAGTTATACCTGACATTTTTAACATCTCACTTTCACAAGAGACTGTTCCCTCCTGCCTCAAGATAGCCATCATCGTCCCTGTACCTAAAAAGTCTGCTCTGTTTAGTCTTAATGACTACCGCTCTGTGGCTCTTACCCCCATCCTCATGAAGTGCTTTGAGAAACCAACTCTCCAGCACATCAAAGACAACATCCCTGCCAACCTGGACCCTCACCAGTATGCTTTCAGAACCAACAGATCCACAGAGGATGCCATATCTACTGCTCTTCTCTCAGTCTTCACTCACCTGGAGAACAACAACAGCTACATGGATGCTGATGCAATCTCTCCCATGAAGCTGACTGGAAAACTTTACACTCTGGGCTTCAACACTCTGCAACTGGATATTGGACTTCCTCACATGCAGACCCACACCACAGAGTTTGAATTGGCAGTCACACCTCCTCTGCATTAGTGCTCAAAACAGAAGCCTCCCAGGACTGTGTGCTCATCTCCCTTCTGTTCACACTGTGCACCCATGACTGCACTCCCAGACATCAGGAGAACTCTACTGTGAAGTATGCTGACGACACCACCATCATCGGCCGTATTAAAAAACAATGATGAGAATTCATACCGGGAGGAAATCAACAATCTTGCAGAGTGGCGCACAGAGAACAACCTACTGCTCAACGTCAGTAAAACCAAGGAGCTGATTGTTGATTTTAGAAAGAAGGAGGTAAAGACACACACCCCTGTCTACATCAGCGGAGCTGAGGTGGAGCAGGTGAACAGTTATAGATTCCTTGGAATTACCATCACTGAGAACCTATCTTGATCATCGCACATCACCACCCAGGTTACAAAAGCACAGAAAAGGCTCTGTGTGCCACGGAAACTTTGGAAGGCTAAATTCCAGAGCAAGATCCTATTTAACTTCTTACAGAGAAGCAATAGGAAGCATACTGACTATCACAAACTGGCATGGTTTGTGCACGGCCCAGGACAGGAAGGCTCTACAGTGGCTGATTAAAACTGCCCGGAACATCACTGGTTCCCATCTGCTCTCCCCAGCTTCAGCGACCTCGGTGAAGTGAGGTGTCTGCACAGAGCCCAAAGGATACCAAAAGACAGCAGCCACCCCACCCACAGTCTGTTCACCCTGCTGCCAACTGGAAAAAGATATAGAAGAATCTGCTGCAGAACCACCAGACTACAGAGCAGCTTCTTTCCCCAGGCTGTGAGACTCCTCAACTCCTCCTTCAACAACAAGAAGATGTAGCAGGATTAAGGGTCAACTTTAATTTCATTTCTTCTCAAACCATGTTTAAGAAAAATAAATAAATAAATTTACCTTGTACCTTGTACCTTAACCGGCGTGATGCTATGACGTGCCGTCGCTTTATACTGTCTGTGTACTCTGAAGCACCTAAAACATTGTTTCAAATTAGTCTGAACTGAGTTTGAAAGGCGGACTTAATTAATAGAGATATACAAAGAGATGAAACCACAGAGAAGTTTTCAAAGACCTCTGATTCTGCTGCTGTCTACTGTGTACCTGTTTCCTGCCTGTCACACAAACAAGACAACTCACACACACACGCACACACGCACACACACACACACACACACACACACACACACACACACACAGGCCGGCTGACAGAGACCAGTTGCTTTGTCTGCGGTTTTTGTTGTAGTGAATAAAATGTTCAGCCCTAATTCCAATTTTCTTCCACTGTATTAATTCACAGACCCAACAAGGAAGGGACAGTTAACAGAGAAGGAGTGAGAGAATGCCGCTGTAATCTCCAGCTGTTTCCACGTGCCTGTCATTGCTGATTTGGACACCTTCATAAATTCAAACTATAGTATATTCAGCACTCAGCTTGTTCTAGGTTTCTGTGCTTTCCTAATTAATGTTTTCAATTTTCAAACAATAGCCTTATATTTTAATTTTAGTTAGTGTTTTTGGGGATAATAAAAGGGCAAATTAAAAAAAAATTATTAATTTTTGTTACGAAAAAACAAAAAATCACCCCCTCAGAATTTTTAACAGTCCCCTCAGTCACTTTATCCTAGCACCAGGCCTGCATCTCATGACGCCTCTTTTGTGCTTAATAGCTGACATACAGTTTTAGTTTTCTGTTGCATTTTTAGGGAATGGTAAATTTCAGGTCTCACAGCTATCTTCTGAGTGCTGACGTACTGTGGGAAGCATGCTACCTCACTTCTGGTGCACCTTTGTTTGTCTCTGGTAGCATCCTACGAGCGATTCCCAGCTAGTCTTCTAACTTCCTCCTTACTTCGGCTGCTTTTTACTTGTCTGTGATTGAAACTCAGTTAAGTTTTACACAAACACAAACCACTGTCTTCTCCTCTCAGCTGTTTTTCCTGTTTAATCACACAGCTGTTCACTCACTGTTAGCTTGTTAGCTACTTTAGCTCTAGCGCTGGTTAGCGGTGGCTTCTCCATGCTCTTCTCCCTCTTCTGCTCTCTCCTGCTTGGTGTACCAGATGTTTAGTTACTCCTCTGCCTCATTTAGCCATAGTGGTACTTGTAATAAATGTAGTTTATTTTCCGTGTTGGTGGAGAGGCTTAGCAATCTTGAAGCGCGGCTCCGCAACAAGGAAAATCCCTGTGTAGCTGTGGTAGTTAGCAAGCCCCCTGTAGCCAGTGCAGACCGACATAGCCTTGCCTCTGCTAGCTGTCGCCGGCAACCCCCATGCAGCTGGGAGGCTGGGTGACTGTCCGAGTGAAGCATAGTAAGCTGAAGCCCACAGTACACCACCCAACACCCCTTCACACTTCAAATAGGTACTCCCGCTCAGCGACACACCCGCTGAGGACACAACCCTGGTAACTGGTAGCTCTGTTTTGCGAAATGTGAAGTGAGTGACACCAGCTGCCATAGTGAAATGTATCCCTGGGGCCAGAGCGGGCGACGTCGAGTCAAATTTAAAGCTGCTGACTAAGGCTGAGCCTAAATTTGGTAAGATCATTATTCACGTTGGCGGCAATTGGCCCAGTTCTGCCAATCAGAGGTCACTAAAATTTATGTAGAGTCGATGTGGAGTATGCAAAGACAATGTCGGACACTGTAATCTTCCCTGGACCTCTCCGCAGTCTGACCAGTGATGACATGTTTAGCTGCATGTCATCATTCAACAGCTGGTTGTCAAGGGGGTGTCCAGCAAACAATGTGGGTTTCGTAGATAATTGGCATTCTTTTTGGGGAAAACCTGATCTTATCAAGAGGGATAGCATCCATCCCACTTTGGATGGAGCTGCTCTCCTCTCTAGGAATTGGGCCCAGTTTATTGACCCTCTGAGCCCAGCGACTACAATGTGTTCCACTTTATGTAAAGTGTCCTAACTCTGCGACTGTAGGTTGGATCGTCTTACTTTCTTTGGCAGTGTAAAGCTCCTATGCCTTTCACGGGGATGCATCGTAGCTCTTTTAGAAGCCTCTCTATTCAGGCCTGGAAAGTGGGTGTTTTTACGGGATGTTGTTCAATAAATCCGTGATGATAGTCCGATATTAGGTGTCTTGCGTCCATATTTGAATCATATTTCACTGATAAAAGTCTATTAGCATCAATGCTAAATGCCATATTGGTTTCCCAAAGTTCCTTTGGAGAGAGGTCAGAGGTTTGTTGTGGTCTGTTCGTCCAATTGGAAGACTGGCCGACGTGTTGTATCCGCTTTTATTGCCACACCTCATCTGAAGCAAACTGCACTGTGATTGGCCTAATCCTGCTGTATCTATGGCTCTGTGTTTTTGGCAGCGCCTCGTGCATTAGAATTTTTTTTTTTTTTTTTTAAAGTTTTAATGGTTATTTTTTCACTTTCTGATTCCCAACACTTAGGAGAAAGGTTTTCTACAGCAAAAAAAACTTATACATAATACTTTTGGGTGATTTATCACTGAAGACCTGTACAATTCAATTTCTGTCTTGATTTTTCTTTCTTTATGGTCTCATAACTATTTGTTCATACAAGTGACATCATTGCAGCCTTAATATTTTGATAGTTCAGGTTGTCCTAAAAAAAAAAAAAGATGTATATAACTTCATTGTGCCTTGAGAGACAGGTGCATTATTACACAAAAGGTCCAGGCGAACCAAAACTAGGTAAAAACGGCTCAGGGCTCAGGGGGTTAAAGGCCCAAAGCCATGACGATCCAGAGTTGGGACCAGGGTGCAGAGTCACAGTCTTACATGCTTCTCTGAGCTTCCTATAGCACAGTCACACACCCATAATGTTATAAAAACAGTGTCTGTCCCCCGATCTAAAATAAACAAAAGGGGAGTTGTACAAGAAAATCTCATAAAATTAATACATCTACTGACAAAGAGCATGATAACAGGAGAATTAATTGCAGACTTTTGAACATTAGATCCCTATCAATTAAAGCTCTTTTAGTCAATGACTTAATATTGGATAACCATTTTGATTTATTTTGCCTCATGGAGACCAGGTTTTGTCCTGATGAGTACATTAGCCTGAATCAATCCACTTCTCCTGGTCATATAAATAGTCACGTTGCTCAAGACACTGGCTGAGAGGGGGAGTCACTGCTATTTTTGATTCAAGCTTAGCAATTCATCCTTCAGCTAAGCTAAATTATAGTTCATTTGAAAGCCTTTTTCCTAATCTTTCTGAGGCTTTCTTAGTTCTGTAATGATAAAATTACAACTAGTCGAGATAAAATGCATCACCTCTTGCCCTTAACTGACCTGACCTCGGACACAGGTAGCTTGGATAAGGCAACATGGCCTGGAATTTATTTGGACCGTTTTTCCCCCATTGACCTCACTGACTCCCTAATTTGATTTCCGCATCTAAGCCTCTAAGCCATCAACATGCCTGTTAGACCCCATTCCAACTAGGCTACTTAAGGAAGTTTTACCCTTAACAGACAATTCTTTATTAGATACAATCCAATGTGTTTTTATTAATGGGCTATGTACCACAGTCCTTTAAAGTAGCTTTCATTAAACCCCTTCTACAGAAGCCCACTCTCGATCCAGAGGTTTTAGCTAACAATAGACCGATATCTAATATACCCTTTATTTCTAAAATCCTTGAGAAAGTCATTGCTCATCAACTTTGTGACTTTATCCAAGATAATAGTTTATTTGAGGACTTTCAGACAGGTTTTGGAGTTCATTATAGTACAGAGACGGCACTAGTAAAAATGACTAACGACTTATTGATTGCCTCTGATAAAGGTCTGGTCTCTGTCTTAATCCTTTTAGATCTCAGTGCCGCATTTGACACCACTGACCATCAAATCTTACTGCACAGACTGGAACACTTGATTGGCCTTAAAGGAACGACACTAAGCTGGTTTAAATCATACTTATCAGATCGTTCCCAGTTTGTTCACATCAATGATTAATCCTCCATGCATACTAACATCTGCTTCGGAGTGCCACAAGGTTCTGTGCTTGGACCAATCCTTTTTACTTTATCTATGCTTCCCTTAGGCAACACAATTAGAAATCACTCTGTAAATATCCATTGTTGTGCTGATGAAACGCAACTGTATCTATCTATGAAACCAGATGAAACTGATCAGTTATCTAGACTTCAAACATGTCTTAAGGACATAAAAGCCTGGATGAGCCATAATTTCTTGATGGTGAATTTAGACAAAACTGAAGTTATTGTTCTTGGCCCCAAACACCTCAGAAACTCCTTTTCTTAGGATGTAATTTTTCTAGATGGCATTACCTTGGCCTCTAGCACATCAGTAAGGAACCTTGGACTTTTATTCGATCAAGATCTATCTTTTGCCTCCCATATAAAACAAACTTCTAGGACTGCTTTCTTTCACTTGTGTAACATCGCAAAAATTAGACACATCCTGTCCCAAACAGATGCCGAAAAATTAATACACACATTTGTTACTTCTAGGCTGGAATATTGTAACTCCCTATTATTTAGTTGCCCCAACAAATCTCTTAGGTCCCTCCAACTGGTGCAAAACTCTGCTGCACGTGTTCTAACAGGAACCAATAAAAGGGTTCATTTTTCTCCTGTTTTAGCTTCTTTGCACTGGCTCCCTGTAAAATCCAAGATTGGAATTAAAATCCTCCTCCTTACTTACAAAGCTCTAAATGGTCAGGCTCCATACTGTCAGTTGCAGTTCATAGTTCCTTAACAAACCTCAAGATCACTGTGCTCTGAAAACGCAGGGTTACTTGGGGTTCCTAAAGTCTCCAAAAGTAGGATGGGAGCCAGAGCCTTCAACTACCATGCTTCTCCTTTATGGAACCATCTTCCAGTTTTGGTCAGGGAGGCAGACACCATTTCAACTTTTAAGGGTAGACTTAAGACCTTCCTCTTTGATAAAGCTTATAATTAGGGCTGGCTCAGGTTGCCTTCCCCAGTCCCTAGTTAGGCTGACACAGGTTAATCTGTCGGGGGACTTTCTATAATACACTGAGCGCCTTTTTTTTTTTTTTGAAAACGCTCATGTGTGTTTACTGCATTATTCTAGCTCCGTTGCCTCTCCAGAGCATTCCTGCTCACTTGTTTCCTAGTTTTCCCAGATCCTGGCTGCAATCTTGGCTGCACCTGATTGTGGTGATAGCTGTGCTGGTGCTGTGACCCTTCCTTTGGGCGTGCTCGTGCTGTGGCTGCACTGATACTGCACCCCTGGCTCACCCTGATCGTGGTCTTGGTTTTGCCATTGCTGTGGTCCTGTCTGAAGCTAAGCCTGTGTTAGTGCTGTTACGGCCGGTTCGCACAGCGCAACAAATAACAAGGATGCGCGCAGATGTAAAGCAAACAACCAATATTTATTAAAATAGATGAGGCAAAAGATGGTGGGATGTGGACATGAATATCAGTAGTGAGTGCGGGTGTATGGTTGCGATGATCATGTGTGGTGCGTGTTGTAGAGTGTAAAAGTAACAAAAGGAAAAGTAACATAGGGCGGCGTGGCTGGCCAACAGCAAAGCAGGAACGACAATGGGCCCCACAGCAGCACGGCTTAAATAAGCAGGAGTGCTGGCCAGGTGCGCCTAGTCGGCTCCACGTGGAGGCCCCAGGACCTGGAGACACAAAGCACACACACAGTATACATGCCCAGAATACCACACCCTCTACAACCCCAGGCCCCAACTCTGGGGTCGTCACAGTGCTTGACGCAGCCTTCTATTGCCATTATTATGAGCCACACTATCAATAAACGCATGGGACTCTTATCAACACCCACAATATTATGACAGAGCGCATTTAGAAATGTTACACCTATTGTTGTTGTATTATAACATGCATCTGTTTCCATTATTGCTATACATCTCTCCCCCTCTCTCCCCCTCTCTTCCCCTCTCTCTTTCTCTTTCCTTTTTGTCATAATTGTAATTCAGTTGTTATTTACGACATCTATTGCACGTCTGTCCGTCCTGGAAGAGGGATCCCTCATCATCCTCTGCCACTCTTCCTGAGGTTTCTTCCTTTTTTTTTTTTTTTTTCCCTGTTACAGGGGTTCTTTTTCTGGAGTTTTTCCTTAGGTGATGTGAGGGTCTAAGGGCAGAGGGATGCCGTATTCTCTAAAGCGATCTGAGGCAAACTGTATTTTGTGATAATGGACCTTTTAAATAAAATTGACATGACTTAAAGATATCATGGGAAATTCACATAAAGCCATGAACAACTTTATAAATGAAATCCCTGGTGTTAGTGCACTCACCGTAAGAAATTTCAGATCCATTTTTTCATACCTTCTGTGGAGATGATCAGAGACACATTAGGCAAATTCATGAACAAAGTAACTCCACTGCACCCCAGATCTACACACTGGGGTATACATAAATAGAAACAAGAAGTGTTACACACAGTGAACAATGGATTTCAAGAACACTCTTATAATGCAGCCGAAATGTGGTATTAATGTAGATTCCAAAGCACTAACATATAACACTGAGTGGAGGTGACTTGCGGGGCATTTGTGCTTTTGTGAGATATTGGATTTAAATCTGAGTTGTAAATATCATCCATCTACATCTGGTCTTGAAACAAGAATACTGCTAATGGCAGGTGCAAAGGGGGCTTTTAATTTGTATGTTTTCTCCAGCCTCATACCTCATAAAAATCCATCCTGTCTCCTTCTTGTCATGATTCCTGCATTCTCCTCCTCTCCTTCACTGCCAGTACTTTTCCACTCACCTCACTCTGCTCTGCTCTACCTGCTAGCCACGCCCACTGCTGCAGCCTGCTCTCCCCTCAGCTGCAGCTCATCTCCAATCAGTGCAGTATTTAAGACTCTCCAGTTCACTCACTCTTTGCCAGATTGTTCCTCTGCCATGCATGACTTTCCAGCGTTCCTTTGCCAGATTTCCTGTTGCCGACTCAGCCTGTTCCCGACCAACCCTCCGTGCCTGCCACCCGGTGTACCTACCTGCCTTCTGTCCCTGACCACGTGCCCGGCGTTCCGCATCTCTGACTTCACTGGCAAAAGACCTCTCCCGGCGACCACGGCGATCCTTCAGCCTGCTCCTCGGCGGTACCGTTGCATCCTCGGACTGTTTCACCGACTCTGGATCTCCTGCCTGTCCCCGACCACGACCCAGCGTTTTCCCCGACGACGTTTCCACACGTGTTGTCGGTTCTTCGAGCTACAGGGTTTCCTACTCTCCAGCCACAGTGAGTTCCAGCTTCGTGTCTTCACCTCGTTGGATTACCAGAGACATTAATTGGGTAATTCACCCGAAGAACGGACTGAACATTTGTGAGCTGATCTTTATTTGTGTTGGCGATAATAAAGCTTATTACCAACTGACTTTGAGTGTTGGCGTACTGCTTCTGGGTTCATACACACCCCGTTTCAGTACAATCTGGCCAACAATGGACCCAGCAGACCCTAGCACTCTGCAGTCTCGCCTAGCCCGTGTTGAAGGAATGCTCCAGCAACACGAGGCTCAGCTTTCCTCCAACGCGGCTGAGGCTCGCCATTCCGCCTCGGCGTTGGGCGAGCTTTGACTCTGCTGGCTAACCAGGTTCAACAGATGGCCACCACGTTGACTCAACACGCTGTTCCTGGTTCGAAGTCCTGCTGCGACGGCTCCCAACTTGGGCGCCACCTCCCAGTTCACCCGAACCCCGGTGGGGACACCTGAAACGCTTCGCTGGAGATCCAGAGGGCTGCAATCCGCTTTTTGACGAACTGCTCCATCCTGTTACGGCTCTTCAGCCACGCACATTCGGGCCACTGAGGGAGCCAAAGTAGCCTTCTATCAACCATCTCACTGGCCGAGCACGATTATGGGGAACAGCGGAATGGGAGAGGTACACCAGCCTGCGTTTCATTTCAAGCCTTCACGATGAACTACGGAAAGTGTTTGGTCCCGTGTCCTTGGGTCCTGGCGCCTCCGGAGCCCTACTGAGTCAACGCCAAGGAAGTCGGACGATGTCGCCGACTTCGCCATCGATTTCAGGACTCAGGCCCGGCAGAGTAACTGGAACTCGGCCCAGTGCGATGCCTTCCTCAGCGGGCTAGCACCATACATCAAAGACGAACTGGTCTCTTTTGAGCTCCCTCATTCCCTCGATGGTCTCATCGAATTGACCACAAGATTGGACAGGCGGATTCAGGCGAGGAGGAAGGAGCAGCGTCTGGAGGGAGGTTCCCACCGGTTCCCAGGTCACCAGCGGGCATCACCACCCCCGGCAACGCTCCAAGCGGACTTCGAGTCTGGGAGGGGCCGGAGCCTATGCAGGTTAACCGCACCAGATTATCTGCTGAGGAGGCGTGAGAGAGGCGGCGTCGAGACTCTGCCTGTACTGTGGACAGGCTGGACATTTCGTTTCCGGTTGTCCAGTAAAAGGGGGGGCTCAGCAGTAGAGAGGGGCATACTGCTGAGCCGATCCCAGAAATCTGCTTACAGTCTCCGCCCCTTGTTACGTGCAGCTTCGGTTGAGTGAAAAACTCACACCTGGCCCGTTTATTGACTCTGGTGCCGATGTGAACCTGATCGACGAGGAACTGGCTGCAAATCAGCTGGGATTAACCCTGGTCTCCCTACGTCCGTTCCGGCAAGCGCTCTGGATGGTCATCTCCCTGGGCACCGTGACCCATCAGACTACTCCCGTCTCCATGCTCCTGTCCGGTAAACATCATGGAACCATCCAATTCCATGTTCTGAAGTCCCCTAGACTGCCTTTGATCCTCGGATACCCCTGGCTGCGTTGTCACAATCCCCACATTGACTGGTCCACCGGCTCGATTGTGGCATGGAGCCCGTCATGCCAACAGACCTGTCTACAGTGGCATGATTCGTCTAAGGGGGTCACCCGTTCCTGCACCACTCCAGATCTCAGGGGTTCCCACAGAGTACACACGACTACAGAGAGGTGTTTAACAAAAGCCAGGGCCACCTCTCTTCCGCCTCACCGCTCCTACACTGTGCCATCGACCTTCTTCCTGGAGCGGCTCCTCCCAAGGAGTCGGCTCTACTCTCTCTCCGCACCAGAGAGGGAGGCCATGGACACCTACATCAGGGACTCCTGGCTGGCGGTCTTATCCGACCGTCCTCATCCCCTGCTGGAGCAGGTTCTTCTTTGTGGGGAAGAAGGGCGGCTCCTGCGGCCCTGCATCGACTATAGGGGTTGAATGAGATCACGGTCAAGAATCGTTACCCCTCCCTCTCATGGCATCAGCGTTTGAGCTACTTCAGGGGCGACCATCTTCTGGCTCGATCTGCATAGCGCCTACCACTTAGTGCGCATCCGTGAGGGGATGAGTGGAAGGCGGCCTTCAATACCCCCCACAGGACACTACGGTATTTGGTGATGCCTTTCGGGCTCACCAATGCTCCTGCAGTCTTCCAGGCCCTGATTAACGACGTTCTGAGAGACTATCTTAACAAGTTTGTGTTTGTCTATCTGGACGACATCCTGATATTTTCCGTTCAGACAGGAACACGTCCATCATGTGCAAACTGTGTTGCAGCTCCTCCTCAAGAACTCCCTGTATGTAAAAGGCGGAGAAGTGTGACTTTCACGCATCCTCAGTCTCCTTCCTTGGCTACACCATCGGTCACAATAGCATGGAAATGGATCCTGCTAAGGTCTCCCTACCGTTACCTCATGGCCAGTACCTGATTCCCACAAGCAGCTGCAACGGTTCCTCGGGTTGTAATTTCTACAGGAGATTCATCCGGGGTTACAGCACAGTGGCAGCCCCCTCACAGCCCTTACACCTCCTCAAGGTTTGGTTCCGCTGGTCCTCTGAAGCTGGCCAGCCTTGAACACCTCAAGGCGCTAGCTCTGCTCCCATTCTCCTCATCCCCGATCCTGATGGGCAGTTCGTGGTGGAGGTCGACGCCTCGGATGTGGGAGTGGGAGCAGTCCTCTCGCAACGCTCTGGTGAGGATGGGAAGCTGCATCCCTGCGCTTTCTTCTCCCGACTGTCCCGGCCCGAGGAGGCGCAACTACGACATCGGCAACCGTGAACTCCTGGCGGTTAAGTTGGCGCTGGAGGAGTGGCGACACTGGCTGGAGGGTGCCAGGGTCCCATTTCTCGTTTGGACTGATCATAAGAATCTGGAATACATCCGCACTGCCAAAGAGACTCAATTCTCCAGGCCCGTTGGGCCCTGTTCTTCACCGCTTTTCCTTCACCTCTCATACCGCCCAGGTTCCCGTAACGTCAAACCTGGCGCCCTTTCCCGCCAGTTCCTGGAGGAGGAGGAGGTCGCCTCCCTGACAGCATCCTTCCTGCCTCCCCAACTCCTAGGATCCCTCACATGGGGATTGAGGAGCGAATCCTGTCGACCTTGGAACAACAGCCGGGCCCCAGTTCCTGTCCCCAGAACCGGCTGTTCGTCCCGGAGGGGTTCAGATCGGAGGTGCTGCAGTGGGCCCATTCATCTCGCCTCACCTGCCATCCTGGAATTAACCGAACAAGAGAGGTCCTGCAGCAGCACGGTTCTGGTGGCCCACATTGATCACCGACACCAAAGACTTTGTGAACTCCTGTCCGGTCTGTAATCAGTGTAAGACCTCTCGCCAGGCTCCTGCCGGTCATCTGCATCCACTTCCTGTTCCTCATCGCCCATGGTCCCACATCGCCCTGGACTTACGTCACCGGTCTGCCACTGTCAGGAGGCAACACCACGATCCCTGACAGTGGTAGATCGGTTCGTTCAACAGATGGCGCACCTGGTACCCTTACCCAAGCTCCCTCTGCCAAGGAGACAGCGGATTGCTCCTCCAGCATGTCATCCGACTACACGGCATCCCTTCTGATGTGGTCTCGATCGAGGGGCCCCAGTTCGCTTCAGCATTTTGGAAGGAGTTCTGCACGTCTTTTTGGGGCATCCGCCAGCCTGTCCTCCGGTTACCACCCCCAATCCAACGGACAGACTGGCGGATGAACCAGGAGATGGAGAGCGGCACTGCGCTGCATGGCCTCGACTCACCCCGCCTCCTGGTCATCACGCAGCTCCTGTGGGTGGAATTTGCCCACAACACCCTGCGGAGCTCTGCCACGGGGCTTTCCCCCTTCCAGTGTGCGTATGGGTACCAGCCTCCTCTGTTTCCTGCCCAAGAGAGGGAGACGGCCTACCCCTCGGTGGAGGACTTCATTCGTCGTTGCCGCCAGACCTGGAACCGAGCCCGGACCACGTTGTTGCGGGCCCGCGTACTTCTCGCTTCTGACTGTCGGCGCCGATCAAACCTCTCCCCCTACCAGGTGGGTCAACGGGTTTGGTTGGCCATCAAGGACCTTCCACTGAGGGGTGGACTCCCGCAAGCTGGCTCCTAAGTTCATCGGTCCGTTCCCCATTGAAAAAGGTCATCAACCCAGTGGCTGTCCGTCTGGCCTTTACCCGTGCCATGAGAATTCATCCCGTTCCGTCTCCAGGATCAAACCCGGTCCGGAGAGTCCTCTGCAACCTGCGCTCAGCCGCCTCCTCCACCTAGGATCATTGACGGGCACCCGGCTTACGGATCCGTCGCCTCCTTCGGTCCAGAAGCGCGCGGCAAGGGTCTCAGTACCTGTCGACTGGGAGGAGTGCGGTCCGGGAACGGTCCTGGGTTCCGCTCGACAGGTCCTGACCACCGCCTCATCGAGGACTTCCATAGGCGTCATCCGGATGAGCCGTCCCGTGCTGCTGCTGATGCGTGGAGTCGTCCGTTCCTGCCGATCCTCCGTTTCCCCTGGCCCTTCTGGTTTGGGGACCTGTTCCAGGGTTCCGTGCCGCCACCAGGGAGGGATCCTCCTGCTGGCAACGACGACGGTGACGACGGCAGTGGCGGTGGCGACGTGGCGGCGATATGATGGCGTCGATGACGGGCTTCGCCATGTCCGAGGTTTGACCCTCCTTCCGGCCCCGCCGCCCGCCCGGCTTCTGTGACTTTGGGTTTGGGGCGTCGTGGGCCGTCCCTTGGGGGTTCTGTCATGATTCCTGCATTCTCCTCCTCTCCTTCACTGCCAGTACTTTTCCACTCACCTCACTCTGCTCTGCTCTACCTGCTAGCCACGCCCACTGCTGCAGCCTGCTCTCCCCTCAGCTGCAGCTCATCTCCAATCAGTGCAGTATTTAAGACTCTCCAGTTCACTCACTCTTTGCCAGATTGTTCCTCTGCCATGCATGACTTTCCAGCGTTCCTTTGCCAGATTTCCTGTTGCCGACTCAGCCTGTTCCCGACCAACCCTCCGTGCCTGCCACCCGGTGTACCTACCTGCCTTCTGTCCCTGACCACGTGCTTGGCGTTCCGCATCTCTGACGGCTTCACTGGCAAAGACCTCCCGCTTTCGACCACGGCGATCCTTCAGCCCTGCTCCTCGGCGGTACCGTTGCATCCTCGGACTGTTTCCTCGGCTGGATCTCCTGCCTGTCCCGACCACGACCCAGCGTTTTCCCCGGCAGCGTTTCCACCGCGTGTTGTCGGTTCTTCGAGCTTCTGGGGTTTCTACTCTCCAGCCACAGTGAGTTCCAGCTTCGTGTCTTCACCTCGTTGGATTACCAGAGACATTAATTGGGTAATTCACCCGAAGAACGGACTGAACATTTGTGAGCTGATCTTTATTTTGTGTTAGGCGATAATAAAAACATACCAACTGACTTTGAGTGTTGGCGTACTGCTTCTGGGTTCATACACACCCCGTTTCACTTCTTCCTTTTAACCATTTTTTAACCCACATCCATCTCACAGGCTCAGGTCTTTGAGTCACCTAACCCTTGATTACCAAATCTCCTTTGAAATCCACATTAACACCAGAGCTGTCCCCATTCCTCTCCTCCTGTCCACCCTGACTTAACGTGCCCTCCAAGGGTCAGGTCAACAACAGTGGACAACTCCCCCCCCAACTCCCACTTATGTACTTTCATGCGACAACAACACATATTGCTGACATATTTACACTTATTCTAATATAACAAGCCTTGAAGCAAAGTGAAGCAGATGATGGAGTGAAGATAGAGGTAGGAATAACGCAGCTGGAATATGAGGACAATAATAACATTCCAAGCATATCTGCAGCTCTGGCTTTTCAACTCTGTAAATAGCTGATATATGGAGAAAAACAGGAAATAGAGTCGAGAGTGATGGGAGGAAAAGATAGGCCATGTTTAGAATAAGAGAATTACAGTGTGAGTGTGCGTGCACACACACACACACACACACACACACACACACACACACACACCAGTAATGATTTAGGGCCATGGCCTGGTATCTATATGACTTTCAAAGCAGGCGAGAGGCGGAAATGAAAAGATGATAACACGCACATACACGCACACGCGCGCACACGCACACACACACACACTTGTGTGTTAAATGTCATTCAGTTCTGGTTATATTGAAGTTTACTTGTGAGTCTTTACCACAGCAGGAGGCAGTGATTGACAGAGTCTGACTTCCGCTGTGGTTCACATCACAGCCTGAGACAACCCCTCACTGCATAAACATGCATAGACACACACACACACGTAAAATGGCAATCCTGAATGACTGATGAATATAATTAGATGTTGACATATTTGGCTGCAGTGGTCATTGTGGTCATCAGTGTTTGTGTGTTTTTATGTGTGTACACATGATGCCTCATTATAATATGTTATCTAGTTAACATAAGATTTGCTGCACAGTAAAAAACATGGGCAGGTTATCATTGCCTCAGTTTGATCACAAGCTATAGGAAAGACTAGTTTGGCATCAGACTGGAGCATCACAGTTTGTGTGTGTGTGTGTGTGTGTGTGTGTGTGTGTATTTGTCTGCTTCGCTGATACCAGACTGGAAGGCACAGCAGGTGGGCCAGCAGCATTTCAGGGAGGCATGAACACTTCTAATTACTGTCTGGATCAGTAGTATTGTTGGTTGGTATCTGTGTGCGAGTCTGTGTGTCACCCTGGTGAGAGGAAACAAAGACAGAAACTGGATGCTGCTCTCTCTCTCTCTTTTCATTAACACTGTCAGTGAGAGCTGGATGATGCTTAACAGTTATGTCAGAGTTTGTAAGCTTTGGGGTTTGGACTCCTTACAGGGTTACTTGATATGCTGAAAGGGTCATGGGAGATTAAAAAAACATATTAAAACAATGGAATACATAATTCAGCTGAGCCAACAAAAACAACACTAAAGCATGTGATAATGAGTGATGACCGCTTTCCTGGTGTTCTGGTGCATCGCAGCAGGTGCATGGCTGATACTGCAGTGGTTACCAGAATGATGTTGCAGAGCAGTGATGATAAGGTTTAGGCAATAGTAATGGCACATACTGTTTTTGTAAGGGGTCTGCATGGAGCAGTTGTTTATTCCAGCATTATGCTGGTCCACTGGAATTTATGATCATTACACACTACAGCCGTCCGCCACTTCAATTTAAAATACCTGAGGCACCATTTTTAACCATTGGGTATGCACAGAACAGTCAGTCAATATGTCTGTAAGTCTGTCTCCATAATCATGCTAGCTTAAATAACACTCTAGAGTTAGTTATATATAGTTAACTTTGGAGCATTATTTAGCCTGTTATTTAGCTACCTAACCTGAGAAGCTAGCATGATTGGGTTAGAACCCCAACCACTCTGACCACCGTTGGATGGTCCAGAACTGGGCTGCCACCAGTGGAGTCATTCCTGCATACCCTGGCACTGAGCAGCAACTCTGGGCTACCAGAATGACCAACAACTGCTCACTCTGTCCAACAGGGAAGGAATGAGATGTCTGGGCAAAAAAAGCATGGAGCAACTTTTTTAGCCATGGCACATGTCCCAGGGGGGATTGTAGCACCATAGCAGGCAGTGGGTGTTGCATCAGTTGATAACCCAAATCCAGATCTGCCTCACCACCTCAGGGTCAAGCCTCCACACATCTGGTGTGGTGTTTTCAAATCCCTTAAACGTGAGGAGCCTTCAGAGACAACAGGTGCTCTGAGGCCCACAACCACAGGCTCTCCTCCATCCTCAACTCAGCAGCAGACTGAACTCTGCCCTGCCTGTTGATGTAGGCCACTGTAGTATAGTTGTCAGTCCTCCCAACATGTGCTTTCCAGGTGTCAAGTGCCTGATGTGTTGATGAACCAAAAACACTCCCTGTAGCTCAAGGAAGTTGATGTGTTTGACCTCGGCAGGTTCCCCACATCATCAGGGATGCATCCATGAATACCATGACACAGAAGGTCACTCATTCCAGCAGAGTTCCCTGCAACAGGTGTTGTTGACCTACAGTATTTGAAGTTGTCTCATACTGAGGGAGTAATTGAAAACAATCATTGCTTGTGCCTCTTGGCATCCAAGCAAATGCTGACAAACGATCTCTACAGATGCTGCAAAAACCGTGATACAGACAGTAAAATGTGAACAAAATTCATCAAACTATCATGAAAACTCATTGCAGGAAATTTGATCAAGACTCATCCAGATTGATCATTTTACAGAACTTGCATTCACTCTTTGAGTTATTTGTACAGTTAATCAGTCATTCTGTACTGGGGTCATCAGCTTACTCAATAAGGGAAAAGTCCTTCACACTGTGCGTACCATCACTGAACCCTTTCCATTAAGCAGAAATTTGCAGGCCAATACATTTCACACAGAAATAACATAGATAACTTAATCTCGTCAGCAAAAGAGAGCAAGTGTCTTCAATTACACTGCTGCTAATATTGTACTGTGTTTATTTTTACTTTATATTATACTATGTTGTGAATTCAGGTAACTGGCTGCTGCTTTATATTTAATGCCCTGTCAGTCTTTTCTAACTAACTCTAGGCAAGAGATTTCACATTTCAAAACAGTTTTGAAGTCCATATTAACAAGGTAATGCAATTTTTACCAAATTATCTTCATAAGGAACAAAATGACAGCAAAAAAAAACTGCATGAAACTAGCATAAAGTGAGCAAGTCTGTAAAGGGGGGACTCATGGGTACTGATAAAACCTATTTTTATTCTGATATCTGGAGGTCAGAGGTCAAAGGACCTCTGTGAAATAGTTCAGTCTAAAGTTGGACCGTTATTCTGCCCCTTAATGAGAAGAGAGCATGATGTGTTTGACACCTCCCCTCTAGTCCTCTAGCTTAATATGATACCACTATCATCATTCTAGCTTTAAAACTACATACAGCCTCTTGAATACAGGATTATTGGTTGGCTATTGACGCGATTTTACAAAATGAACGCATAAATTACAGACCTTAATAACAACACATTTTGCAATTATTGTAGGTATTACTGCATTAAAAAAATCTACTGCTTAAGAAAAGACTTTTATGTGGTTGTATATTTCATATTCTCCTCCCCATCATGTGGAAAGACATCGACATGCACTGCTGAAGTGGGTGAACCTGCCTTTGACTCCTTGCAATTTCATTATCATCATTTTTCGCAGCTCCACCCAACAGCAATATCACATCTGAGAAACAACCTGACATTTAACACAAGCTTTCTGCATTTCAGAGTGTCTCATTTTTCAAGGACAAACACCTTGATTGGTTCTACAGAATAACACCAGAACACCATATTCAGGAGGAGTTGCTTTTCTCTTACACACAAAAACGCAGACAGGTTTGTACCCTGTAAAAAAGCCAACTTGCAAGTATTTTACGTTATTTATTTTATTTTAATAACATATGAAGATGTAATTTAAGTCAGTCCATTAGTTATGTCCCTCAAAGGGATTTAATAAGTTATTACAACTTCTATCTTTATTGTTAGTATGTATTTTAGGATTATGCATCCTCCACAGTTAGTCCAAGACTCTATGTCTACCTCAAGTAAAGAGCTACCCATACAGTATATAGTGAAGCCTTAGCGCTGGTAAATTGACCATAGATACCTGAGGTTGACCAAAACGAACCCTCATTTGTCAAAAATCCCAATTAAATCAGTGAGTTAAATGACGCCTAGAGAATGGATTCAAAGTAAACTAGGTTTTTATTACGTTGAACCTTTTTTAACAGACATTTCTGAATGGACTAATCAATGATTCCCTAGGGATGACAGTTTTGATAAACCTAAACTGGATTTTATTTGCGGCTATATAATCGATAATACTGCGGTCCCTAACCCAAACTGGGATAAAGACTACATGATCAATGTATTTAAAACTTGGGAATTAATGAGCAAACAGTGGCCTGGAACTATAAAAAAAGTCAGAAAAGGTAAAGAAACCTAAGATACCTACCCTAACATTACCCCAGACCACTGTGAAAACTGAACCAGCACAATCTAATGTTAATAATAGATCTTTATACCCTCGGTTGGATACACTTATTGCTTCACTGGCATATGACTCCGATGATGAATTACTATTTGTTTCCTTGACATCTAAATCAACTACAGACATCTTGAAGGTAACTCTTAATATTATATTTCCAGCCGAAGCTGTATGGCGTGAACATTGTATTTTTGCATGGATGAACAGATGCGTGAAAGCTTTTGACTTTATCGATCAAAAATATGGAAATAATAATGATCATATTTTTGCGGAACAAATAAGGTATACTATAGAATGCTTAGCATATGAATTCAAGAAAATACTCCGTGTAGTACAACAAGGACAAGACTTTGATGAAAACATAATTTCTGATACTGTGATTAAAACTTTTAAATGAGTGAGTAAACGTTATGAGCAACAAAAAAATGTAACCTTAGATTTTAACAAACATTACGACACAACTCATACGCCAGATCTTATGTCCAGTATTTCTGGCGCCTATGCACAGGAATTATATGATATGATTCAAAACTTAAGGCGTGATCTTAAGAGAAAGAATGAGTTCCCTGTGATAAAAGAAGACAGTGTTAAACTTGTGACACCATTAATGATATTTGATGATAGAGTCCTTGAAAAATATTTAACACTTGTAGAAATTTCACGAATAACACAAGATTCTCCCCAGCCACTGGTTAATCTGACGGGATATTAACTGGTGGAAAACAGCTTTAATGTATAGTTCGATGTCTGGTAAGGATGTGCGATATGTTTTGACAACACTTATGCCTAATATAAAACTTGAAATGATGATTGAAGAATGTGATACACTACACTATGGTAATGATGGTCCTGTAGATGGGGAAACACGTTTAGATCGTAAATTCCCATGGCTAAATAGGAAACACAAGGAATCACACATTGAACAGCTTACTGAGTTTTTAAAGCAAAATGCAGCACAAGAGAGACGTGACACAGATCTTGAACTGTAAACGTAAACCAGGAGAACAAATTTCTGAGTATGTTACTAGATTTCAAAAATGTTGGAAGGAACAACCTAAATTAGAGATCACTGGGAGAGAAGATCCCTACTTTGTATCAATGTTTTTAAATGGCTTAGATCAACAAGCAGCTTACACCTTAAAATTATTCGCACCTGATTTTTACTCCTTGAGCCCTAATGCCTTATTGAAAAAAATAAGAGTTAGATGCTGTAGGACTTTTCACACAAAGTGATCCTAAAAAGCAGGCGCTCCAAGTGACTGAAGAACAATTTGTAGCCTTCCAGCAAATCCCAGCCAGAGGCAGGGGTGTAAACATGAGACCTAATATCATGGGCATGAGAGGACCCCATGCATATGGATAAATTCCTAATTAATTTCCTAATAGAGGATGAGGCCTTTCTCGTGGATGGAGGCTAACAGACTGCGAGGTGAGACAGACATATGCCATGATTATCTCAAACCTGGCCTCTGGGCTAGAGACTGTAATTTTAGAAAACAAGAAGAATTCCAAACACGGGGAGAAGCAATGCAACCTGATTGTGGCAGGATGACGTCTCATCCCTGCGCTTAATGAGCATGCTGTATTGCCATCAGCTGTGCTAGTAAGCCTATGGCCGCCTGAGCGCGCTTTTTATAAAGGTGCGGTGTTCATCTTGGCGTCTCATGCTCTTTGGCTCTGAGACTGCCCACTTCCTGTCATCTGGCTTCCGTGTTCTCCGTGCCGGTACAGGTAACATAGCCTTAGCTACTTTGGTGTCGGCGTTTACCTTACTGACGTTATCAGTCATTGTTCCTTGTTCTTTTGTTGTAGCCGCGTGTGTTTGTGGACCCCGTGTCAGTGTGCTCGGCCCGCGGCTGGCGTGACATAGCCTTCTTTGCTGCCGCCGCTATGTTAGCATGTGTTCTTCACCTCTCCCTCCCGTGACAACTGAATGAAAGGTAAGCCATACGCGATCTATAGTTTTAGCCATCTTTTATCCTTCGTGTATTGATAGAAGTTTACTTAACAGAGGCTGTACTGGAGTGTGGCTCTGTGGTGGGACCTCTGCTGCTTTGCTGGCTTCGCTTTGCTGCCTTGCTCTGACTGCTTTGCTGGCTTCGCTCTGCTGCCTTGCTCTGACTGACTTTGCTGCTCTTGCTGGCTTTGCTGCTCGGACTGGCTTTGCGCTGCTTCACTTCGCCCCGCTCTGCCTTGCATTGACTAACAGCAGCTTTCTGGGATTATTTCATTGCATGCATTTCTAGTTGCTGTGCATCGACTCTGCATGTGTTTAATTTTGTTATTCTGTATGCATTTGATCTTGCTGTGCTGCATGCCTTTAATTTTGTTATTCTGCATGCATTTGATCTTGCTGTGCTGCATGCATTTAATTTTGCCTGCTTTGCATTGCTTAGTTTGTTTTACATTTTCTGTGTTTTTGTTTGATTTAGCCCTGCCTTATTTGGTTTTTGGTTTGCATTGATGTTTGCCTTGCTTTGATATGCTTTTCATTGAGTTTGTTTTCTTTATTTTGCATGTGTTTGGCAGAAGTTTGTTTGCTTTTTGAATTGTTTATTTGTTTCATTTGTTTCGCATGACTTTATTTATTTGCTGATTAGTTTGCATGTTTTGGCTCTGCTTGGGGGGATTTTTGTGATTATATTTTAAACCTATTGTCTGTTAATTGTTATCAAAATAAATATCATTTTTAACTCTGTAAACCACGTCTCTATTCAGGTGTGTTGCGAACCTGTGTCCTTGCTATGAGTAACAGAGTGAACTCTTAATGTCCTGGGGGTGAAATTCCCCCAGGTGGCGTTGTCGGTAACCTTTATTACTCTTTTTTCCAATTTGTTTAGGTATAACTCTATAAGCCCCTCGCCACATTATGTTTACGGCTCCCCTCAACCTGGAAATAGGATAACTTCAAAAACGAATGCCTTTCCCCATGGACAGCGACAGACAGAAACTGAGTCAAACCAACGACAATTTCCTTCTGAGAACAGACCAGTAAACACAATGTGGGAAAAACAGGACAACCGACAGTGGGACCTGGATGGTTATTGTAAAGTTATAGTCACTGCTTCACAATTTCATATTTCTAATAAACCTTCAGAAATACCACAAATAAGTCTACAAGTATCAGGGAAAAAGCTCCCATTTTTAGTAGATACTGGTGCAACAATATCATGTTTAAGAGATTTAAAGAAATGATTTGAAATGTCCCTTATGTAAACAATCCTTTCAGTCTGTCGGTATCAGTGGTGTCCCACAAAGTGAGCCATTGTCTATGCCTTTACAGGTTGACTTAAATGAAATAAAACTTCAACATCCATTTGTAGTGAGTTTCACTGTTCCTATGTCTTTATTAAGACGTGATTTATTGAGTAAGCTCAATGCAATCATTTCATGTTCACCTGAAGGCAATGAAGCTCATATTCTTTATAATGCGGTACAACAGTTGTTTTCTCATAGTACGAAATTGTCCTGTAACTCTACGTCTATTTTACTTGTCATTGATTTTGTTTGTTTTTTTTTTGTTTATTTACCGCGAAGGGAATTAAGAAATTAGCATCTTGTCAAGCGGCTGTCGCTGCTAAAATTTTGAATATGAAACCTGTAGATCCACCCTTTTCAGATCATCAAATTGATCATGAAAAAATGCAAGAAATCCTGCAGTGTTTATTTGTGTCAACACATGGATTTTCACTACTGTGGAAAGATACAACTGGCAAAGTTGAATTTTTCATAATTGCTGTACGTACAGATTTCACAAATGTTAACCATTTGTTGAAATCTTGCCTTGAATACCTTGAGAAAGTCCAAGATAATGAGGATCAAAACATCTGGTCGTATGGATTCAAGCCGACACATTTTTTTTATCAAGACTTTAACAAATTTTTGTAAACCTCAAATTTGCATAGAAGCTAAAGATGTGGTGTTAAAACCTCCTTCTATATAAGCTCCGGTCCCTTCAGAGTTACGGGCATTGCAAGCAAATCGTGTTGGGCTATTGAATGTTCCTCCATATCAAGCCAAAATAAATCCCAACAAATATCCTGTATACGTTAAACAATATCCGTTGTCAAAAGAAAAGGAAGAAGGGATAGAGCCAGTAATTAAAAGCCTGTTGCAACAAGGGGTGATTGCTAAAGAGAGATCACAAAATAATACACCTATATATCCAATTTTAAAACCAGGAACGAATAAATATCGCTTTACGCAAGATTTACCAAAAGTTAATGAAGCTGTTATTCCTATGGCTCCAGTCTCCGCCCACAAGGTTTTGTTGATTCTGGAACTGTATATTCAGCTGCGGCTAATATGCATCTGACTCAACTGATCTTACCTGGTGTATCAAAGCTATTGCAGTATGTGGATGACATTCTGGTGGCATCACCAACCAAGTCGGACTGCATCAAAGACTCTCTTGCTCTCCTGACACACTTAGCCCTGGGTGGACACAGAGCCTCGCTTGCCAAGCTCCAGTTCTGCCAGCCATCAGTCTACTACTTGGGCTATGTATTGCAAGATGGGTGCCGATATTTGTCACCTGAACCTGTGGAACTCATTAAAAAGATGGAGAGACCACAGACAAAGACTGAACTGTTATTCTTTCTGGGTCTTATGAACTATTGTTGAGCATGGTTGGCTGACTATGCGACATACGACTCTGTTTTGCGAAAGGCCACTCTTAAGGATGCCCCTGATGACGTCAGATGGGACAAGGCGATGAGACAAGCTTTCCGTCACATCAAATACCTCCTCTGCACTGCTCCAGCTCTGGGTTTGCCTGATTATAAGCTCCCTTTCCATCTCTGTGTTGCTGAAAATGGACTTGTTGCCTCTGCTGTTTTGACACAGATGCACGGTGATAGATCTAGACCAGTTGTATACTACTCTAAAACTTTACCATTGATTGTTCAAGGCATGGTTCCTTGTTTTAAGAGCAGTAGCAGCTGCTGCCATTATGGTCGAGAAATCACAAACCATTGTGCTGGGTCATCTGCTGATACTTCATATGTCGCATGCAGTAAACATTATTTTGCGAAATATAACTACTCAACATATGACATCACAGCGACATAGTAATTATGAACATTTTCTGAAGGCACTGGCCTTTTAACCATACCACAAGTTAGCTCTAAAAGAAATGGGGAGGCGGCTTTCAGTTACTATGGCCCCCGTCTGTGGAACAGCCTCCCGGAGAACCTCAGGATCACAGACAGTGTTGAGGTTTTTAAAAAGAGGCTCAAGACCCATCTTTTCAATCAGGCTTTTAACTAACTAACTAACTATTTATTTATTTATTCTACTTTTTTATTTTATCTTATCCCACTGTTTTAGTCTCCCATTTATTTATTTATTTATTTATTTAATTATTAGCGGTTATAACCTTTAAACTATTTTACTGTGCACTTGTATTCTTTGTCTTATTTTACTGTTTCAGTCCCTTACGTTCTTAGCTTTTATGTTCTTTACCTTATTTTATTGTGTTAGTTTTTAGCTCCAGTGTTTCCTCATCGGGGCCTACCGGACTGGGAATGGTCTCTGGTCCATCATTGGGGGTGCTGTACCGTGGACTGTTTCGGCCCGGGTGGCTAGAGGGCTCGGCATCTTGGTGCGGGCACTCCTGTCCGCCCGGGTTGGGATGGTCTCTGTGGCGGCGCCCCGGCGGTGCTGGACCGCGACCTCTCTCAGTGAGGTTGGCCCCCAAAGGTAGCTTCTCCCTCGCCTCAGGTCTCAGTGCCTAGCCATGTCTCTATAGCCATGTCTCTTTAGTAACAATTGGTGTGTGTTGGTGTATGTGTGCGTGTGTGTGGGTGGTAAGGGGGGGTGTTCGGGTGCCTTTGCGAATATGTGTGGGAATATCTACATGAATGTGTGTGTTTTGTTGCGTACGTATATGTGGGGGTGGGAGGGTCAGGCTGTCTGTATTTTTCTTGATTTTCATTGATGTTTTTCATTTCTGTTATTGTTTTTAATCTCTGTTAGGCACTTTGTGTTACTCTTTGTATGAAAAGTGCCATACAAATAAAGATTTGATTGATTGATTGAAAAAATCTCACAATATCAACTAAGGCTCATACAAATCCAGCTGTGCATTTGAAATTATTATTGTATGGCACAGATATGGAAGAAGAGGAAATCCCAACACATGATTGTGTGGAATTAATTAATTCAACATCCAATATAAGGGCAGGTTTACAACAAACTCCTCTAGAAGATAACAATCTTGTTTTGTATTGTGATGGATTCTCCATGCGTCCCGATGATAAAACTACTTTATCGGGATATGCTATTGTTAATGACAAAGATTGCTGCATAGAAGCTTGCAAATTACTAGCCACAACATCCAGGGCCTTAAGGAACTCCAGGCGGACCTCATCCACACCCGGGGCCCTCCCACCGAGGAGTTTTTTGACCACCTCGGCAACCTCAGCCCCAGAGATGGAGGAGCCCCCCCCCCGAGTCCCCAGGCCCTCACTGTAACAAATTGCTGTAATATCTACAGTAAAATTTTACAGTATCTTCTTGTTTTTTCATTTTACAATGTTTAACTGTATACTGCAATGCATTATGGGTAAAACAAATTACAGTAACCTGCTGCATAACTTCGCGGTTAAATATTGTAAAATTTACAACAACTGTGTTCTGGCATGTAGATTATGTGTATTACAGGTATATACTCTTGAAATCCGGATTTTGGCGGTTAGAACTTCCGAGAGGAGAGGAAGCAATGGCGGAGCCTGTATAGTCACCGGAGCAAGGCTAAGAATTCAGCGGATTGGTGAGTAATATTTGTTTCAGTGATGGTAATTTTCCATAACTTTAGCTAAGACAGATGTAGCATTTAGCACGAGGGCAGTCTGCATCGTCTTCACATCGCATTTCTCCAAATAAATAGGCAACATCACAGCTAAGGTAACATGCATTTATGCACTCGGCTGCAGAACAGGGATTGGGGTAATGTTAATGTCTGCAGAGAAAGTTGTATTCCAGTGTTTCCCCTACATAGACTTTATTTGGACAGCCCGCCCAAGTAGATTGGCACCCGCCCAAGAAGATGAAACTAGAATTTAAAAAAAAAATGCGTGCAGTTATACAGACATACAGAAAGAGGAAAAGCTCCACTCTGGCTGCCTGTCTCTCTCTCACTGCGCTGTCAGGTTGCTACGACGCACGTGCATGCGCGCACACACACACACACACACACAGAAACACACACGTGTCTTCCGCCAGCCCCACCCACCTTGTTAAGCGCTCATTAGCTTGGCAGCATCTGGATTGGAGCACACAACTCAGTGAGGTAACATTGTGTTATTATCTCATAGCATGGTGAATGTGCAGGTCACAACTTGTCCACCAGAGCGTTGTGGAGTTGTTGGATTGTGTATTTGATGAGTTTCATGAGAGAAACCAAGAAATTCCATTACTCCATAATGGTAGATGAGCAGCTCTCATCTGCTCCACAGATCTACAAACAGCTTGTACTGACGAATAAAGGCAATTAACCTATTGCAATGGTAATGGGCCAATTTGACAAAATGTTGAACTATCCCTTTCATTTTTCTTCATGTTACTGTACATGCATCTTTTGCACATCTGTTCAAAAAAAAAAGAATGCTCTAAGTTTTAATAAAAGTATTTTGTAGCAGCTCTGACACTGTGTTATTATTTGTTTCATTCACAATCTGCATAATTTGCAAAGCACCTAATGTAAAAACCATTATTAACTGTAAAAACATTTTACAACAACATATTGTATTATTTATTTACAGGTATTTACTGGCAACTTTAGTTGCCAGGTAATTACTGTAATTTATTAGAATAGAAGAAACAGTTGTAAACTAGATTACATTAAATTGCTGTTTTCTAAAAAAGAATACAGTAAGTAACTGTAATTTATATACAGTAAAAACTTGTAAAAAATTTACAGTAATATGTTGTAATAGATTTTTACAGTAATTAACTGCGATTTTACAATACTTAGCTGGCAACTTTTTTGCCAGTTATTTACTGTAAATTCTACAGTCAATTCTTTACAGTGCTGCTTCCTCACCGGAAGGTGTGTTGGTGGGATTGAGGAGGTCTTCGAAGTATTCCTTCCACTGATCCACAACGTCCTGAGTCGAGGTCAGCAGTGCCCTGTCCCCACCATACACGGTGTTGACAGAGCACTGCTTCCCCCTCCTGAGACGCCGGATGGTGGTCCAGAACCTCTTTGAAGCCGTCCGGAAGTCATTCTCCATGGCCTCACCGAACTCCTCCCATGCCCAGGTTTTCGCCTCGGCAACCGCCGTAGCTGCATTCCGCTTGGCCTGTCGATACCTGTCTGCTGCCTCCGGAGTCCCACAGGCCAAAAAGGCCCGACAGGACTCCTTCTTCAGCTTGACAGTATCCCTTACCACCAGTGTCCACCAGCGGGTTTGGGTGTTGCCGCCCCAACAGGCACCGACCACCTTACGGCCACAGCACCGGTCGGCCGCCTCAGCAATGGAGGCACGGAACATGGCCCACTCGGACTCAATGTCCCCCGCCTTCCCCGGGACATGGTCGAAGCTCTCCCGGAGGTGGGAGTTGAAGCTCCTTCTGACGGGGAGACTCTGCCAGATGTTCCCAGCAGACCCTCACAATGCGTTTCGGCCTGCTAGGTCTGACCAGCGTCCTCCCCCACCATCGGAGCCAACTCACCACCAGGTGGTGATCCATTGACAGCTCCTCCCCTCTCTTCACCCCAGTGTCCAAGACATGCGGCCGCAAGTCCGACGATATGACTACAAAGTCAATCATCGAACTGCAGCCTAGGGTGTCCTGATGCCAAGTGCACATATGGACACTCTTATGCTTGCACATGGTGTTTGTTATGGACAATCTGTGGCGAGTACAGATACAATACAATAACAAAACACCACTTGGGTTCAAATCAGGGGGGCCATTCCTCCTGATCACGCCCCTCAAAGTCGTACTGTTGTTGCCAACGTGAGCATTGAAGTCCTCCAGCAGAACAAGGGAGTCCCCAGAAGGAGCATCTCACCAGTGGCAACTCCTCGCACAACTTAATAACGAAAATGTTCCACATGTAAGTGGTGTTAAAAGTGAATGTGTGCTAAGTAAGCATCTGTCTGTCATTTTCACCCTGCCACTGGTTTTCCTCCAGACATATTGCATGACTTTTTTGAAGGTATCATTCCAGCAGATCTGTCATTGTGTATAAAGAAGTTGATTTTAAGAGGCTTCATTACTTTGGACAGACTGAATAGCATTATATTATTCCTTATTTCATTTCCTTATAAGTACTCTGACAGGGTAAATAAACCAAAATCGAATTTCTAAAGCAAGTTTTGAAAAGGGCAGCATAGGTGGCAATGGCCATAAAAATTGGACCCTATTACGATTCCTCCCTCTTTTCATAGGAAAGAGCATACCAGAACAAGAACCTGCATGGGAGATACTGCTGGACCTCAAAGAAATTGTGGAGATTTTTGTCTCCCCTATTTTTTCAGAGGAAATACAAATATTAGTACTTGGAGATGAAGTTGTCTGATCACAAAAGGCTGCTCACAGACACTTCCTGATTTCAGGTTGCGCCCAAAGCACCATTTTGCTGATAATTATCCTTACCTTCTACACTGCTTTGATCCATTAGTGGAATTATGGACAATGAGATTTGAGTTTTTTAAAGAGCACTGTGCACGATATTAAGAACTTTAAAAATGTGCTTCTCACACTGTCCGCAACACTATCAGCAGATGATGGCATGCCACCGTGATAGCCAAAGTCTCTTCAAGCAAATGTTACATGTGGAAAAAGTAACTGACATCAAAACACTTTCTTTGGATGGTGTCCTTCGCACAGTGATTGAGACCAAGTATCTACACCTTGAAACTGTGTCCCTCTCTAAAGACATTTATTTGCATGGGACCTGATATACAGTGGGCATGATTTTATCAGCTGGACAATGCAGCACACTGCCAGACTTCTACAAAATAGTGACCATAGTAGTAAACTCTGAAAAAGTGGCCTTTGTTGGAAAAAAGCTCACATCCTGGTACCTCCAACATTTCAGGTCTTTTGAGACCATCTATGCAGACACTCAGATTTTTGATCCTAAGGCCCTCGATAATCATCATCCATTGACTGCATACACAGTGGGATGGAAGGTGCTGGCAACTCCAAAAGTGTGCCTGTTCTGTTGAAAGGACACACAATGTTGAGTAAATTTAACACTTCATATAACACTTCACAGAAAAAAACTCATTTTCACTCTCTAATATCTCATTGTGTCTCTCAGCTAGCATTAAAGGGATAGTCCACCCAAAAATGAAAGTCATTATCTCTTTACCCTCATGGCAATGGAAGGTCTGATGAAGTTTAATAACCCACAGAACACAGCCAGAGTTTCACAGGAAGAAGGCGTTGCAGTCATTAACTAAACAAGTGAAGCTTATAAAGATCATGATTCAAATGTAAAAAAGAAATAAAAAATAAAAAAAACATACTAAAACCATAAAATGTCTCCACACTGCTCGTCTACAGACAAAGTAGACAAAGTTGTCACAATTGTCAAATGTCACTGATGCATTGTTTTTAGCCATATTTTGTAACATAGCCTGTAGCTCCTTATGTGAGCTATGACTAAAATATGGGACAAACTATGGCCAAAAACACGGTGTCAGTGACATTTTTTCAAAACAACATGGCATGTCAAAGCTTCAGGACACTTGGATTACTTTGAACAAGCAGTATGGAGACATTTTGTGGTTTTATTATGTTTTTTTTTTTTTTTTCCATTTGAATCACGGTCACTATAAGCTTCGATCGTTTGGGAGATGACTGTAATGCCCTTGTCTGCAGAAATCAGGCAGTGTTTTGTGGATTGCAAAACTTGACCAGACTTTTGCATCAGCATGAAGGTGAGTAGATAATGACCGAATTTTCATTTTTGGTTGAGCTATGGCTTTAAAATGTTTGAATTTTACATAATGTGATAATCTTTCATAGTACTGGTCTTTCTGATATGGTTTAGTATAGGAGAAGAATGTTAGGTTCGCCAGCTGATATGGCTCACCTGTCCAGCCTGGAACATTAACGCATACAGATGGGTGACCAATAAAAAACCAGCATCACGTGTCTTAGTATGTGTTGGGCCACCTCGTGCTGGCAGAACATCTTCAGTTCGTCGGCATTGATTCTACAAGTCTCTGAACTTAACGGCATTCTTTTTAAACAAGTAATTTCACGGATTAATGTATTTGAAATTGAAATTTAAAAAAAAAATGTTAAAACTTACATTGACATACTCCAAAGTCTACCTCCTAAGCTAGTTTTGTTTGTTTGTGTGTTTGTTTGTTTATGGTGTTGTTTCAGCATTTTTGTTAAGGAACGACTGAGGAACACAGGACCCAAATGCAAGACACCGCACAAATAGACAAAGTTCAAGTAATTTAATGTGAATATATATACAGTGCGAAGGTGCTAAGGGAGGAAGGTGACATGTCCAGGGATCCAGTGGTGAGTGATGAGTGGTGAGTGGCGGTTAGCTGTCCCGAGCATGCCCAGTGATTCAGAGATCACATGAAGAAGAAACACCAATCGACAGGGAGCCACGATCAGCAACGGAGTTACCACACAAGTAGATGGAACGTCAAGCCAGTCTTCTTATACTACAGGGGTTGACTACTGGATGTGTTCCACCTGGCACAGCCTGTCGGAGAAGGCCATGCCCACGAAGCTCACAGACACAGAACAAAGAGTAGGGGGAGAAGCATGGAGGGTCACACATAGGGGAAAACAAGCAATAACCACATAAGAGAAGAAGAGGGCTGCCATGATGACATCATGACAATTTTTGTGCATTTGCATATGAGTATTCCAAGCCAACTGCTTATTTTTCACTGTATTTGATTGGAATTTGCCCTCAGCATCTTGGAAACTGTGTACATGTGTACTCATTTTTGAAACTGGACAGCGAATCTCTCATTTTCTAAAATTCATATCTTCAGTATGTTGTTCTATCACATATCGTACTTACTTGGTCCATCATGAGTTATAAATATTACATTTTAATTATTTAGTACTTCCTTCTTGTTTGTTAAAAGGTGTGTTTTTCTGCTCTGAAGCTATATCTAGCAGGTCTGTACACCCACTTTTTTATGCAGGACCAAATAACTTGCAGATGTGACAGACCTATATTTTAAAAAGTGCACAGAACCAAAATGCGTTGCAAGAAAGTAAAAACTAGTGGCAATATGTATGTTTTTTAAACTGACATTTGTTTGGTTAAACATGATTTTTATAAATGTCATTATTGTAATAATTCAGCGACAACTATTCTAAAGGATAAATATTGCCAGGTATCTCTAGGGGTTCTTGGATGGTAAGGGCAAATTTCAACCCAATCCTGTGAAAAGTAGGTAATTAGAGAGGCTTAGAGACCAAAGAATCACAAAAATTATGAAACTCAAAGTAGAATTTTAAGATTTTGCCTATGAATTTAATAAATGTTTTAAAATGATTAATTTCATTAAAATCCATTGTAACAATTAGGGAAAGTTGATAACCAAGAGTGAGTTGACATGGAATGACCTTAAATTTAGATTTTTCCCTTGTTAGTGTTTTGACGATGATGATTGTCTAAATGTTATCCGTTTGTCTTCTTTTATTATTATCTAACACAGGCTTCAATTTTTGGTGAAAATCTCCCCCAAAATGTCCCTCAGCTTTTATAAAGAACTATATGCAAAGTAAATCCGAGTGGCCTTTACCTTTTCCCATTCCAGATCTCCCATGATGTGGAATTGAAGCTATGTAAAGGCAATGAGGAATATGAAAAGACCAAGCAAGGTATCAGCATAACAACACACAGTAAGATGGAAATTTTGGACAAGACTGCTCAGGCAGTTTTTGAAGTGAAAGCCTATCCAGATCAAGACCAGATTGAGTCATTTGCCTGTGCTCTTGTCAGTAAGCACCCTTGCCTCCGAGAACCGGGCAGTGGAATGGGATATGATGGATGGAAAATGAGCATAAAATACAAGCTTGGTAATTACAGGTCCAAGCTATGTCAGGCAGGCTGTATCGAGGTTAGCATCAACTGAAAAAGAAAGATTTACTGAAGATGATGCAGGTCCTTCCTTGAAGAGAGCAAAGCGAGGGGAGATAAACCATGTCCCTGACCATCCAGGTAACCACGCTGATGACTCGCTGGAGGAGGAAAGACTGGCTCTGGTTGAGGACTTCAAGAAGAGGAAAAAGAATATTCCACTCATAAAGCAACAACAGAACAGTAGATTTTCTGAGGCACAAGGAGATTGTGGAGCTAGAGCATGGTGTCAGAGATTCAGGAACGGTGGCCTGTTTTGCAAGACAGAGGTAAGCAGCAAAGATTGTTTAATGTTGTCTCTTATTTAGTCTTTGCAAAATAAAAATCATTGTGTAATTGCTTACTAGTAAAACGTATATATTTAACATGAGGATCATGTTAACATAACATTCAAAGTTGTCAAGATATAAAATTATAAGTTAGAGCAACCAAGATTTGACTTAACAGGAGTTAAAATTCAAAGTTGTCAAAATGTAAAATTATAAGTTGGTGCAACTCAGAGTTAAGTTGACTGAAGTTAGGATTCAGAGTTGTCACAATATAAAATTTTAAGTCAGTGTAACTCAGAGTTAAGTTGACTGAAGTTAGGATTCAGAGGTGTCACAACATAAAATTATAAGTTAGTGCAAGTCAGACTTGAGGTACTTAGAACTGTACGTTGAGCAAACTCAAATGCAAAACTTAAAAGGTTAAGTTTAATTCCCTAACTCAAAATTCTGCTGAAGTTTATTACCTTACAATTTTGAGTTGCCTCAACTTTTTCTTTTTCTCTTTCTCTCTCTCTTTTTTTTTTTTTTTTTTTTTTTTTACAGTGTATAAACTTTTTTGTCATTTATTGGTTCATTTGCCATGGGGGTGAACATGAGTAAATGCTCCACTAGCATAATTACCCTATTACAAGCCATCTTATTTT